>NC_090938.1:721609518-721915308 GCF_040938575.1 Ambystoma mexicanum | reverse complement strand
TGCTCGCTGCAGTGCTGCGCTTCACTCACCTGTCCTCGGAAGTTCTTCTGGCTCCACCGCGACTGTCTGCACCGGTCGCCACATCTCTGCGCCCAGGGGAGAGAAGAAGAGACAAAAGGTGAGCAGAAGGAACATATGAGGAAAGCCTAATTTTCCGCCATAACACTTACCGGTCTTCTGTTGGTGGATCATTCCTCATTTCGGGTCGGCGCCGCTACGTTGGCAGGTACCGCACCCCGGCCCCTATGGGGAAAGGACAAAAGACATTACTGGAGGAATATAAAGACATTAAGAGGGATCGCCCCCATCACTAACTCACCTGAGTTTACCATCGGCAAGTCAATCCCTCAACGCATCGCCTTCATTCTGCACCTGAAATAAAGGACAGATCACAGGTTAGGAAGGCAACAGAAAAGGAGGCTCAACACTTGAACTTTTGTAATCTTCATACTTACGGCATTCCGCTCGGAAAAGTCAAGTGGATTTTGCCAGCGCCATTCTGAAAACTAGTGAAGTAACTGGACAAACACGCGCCCCTGCACCAGAAGCAGGATCGAGAGTTCATCCTTTCAAACCATAAGGTGAGCTTCAACCGGGGATTTCGGAGGAAGTTAGAGAAGAACGAAGGGGGTAAGGGGGGAGCAAGCACACTATTCTGCAGACTGTTAATCCCCTTTCTCATCTGCAGAAGGATATTCCTACGGGCCAGACAAGCAAGATTTAAGGGTCCTGTTCAGTCGGTGTTCCGAGTTCTGCGCATCACGCTCGAAGAGGCCACAGCAACCCAGACTAGACCAGCGCCTCCGTGGGAGTCAGGTGAGCGTTACAGAACGCGAAGCCTTCCTACAAATTCCCACCCAGGCGCTATGGAAACTTCTGAGACTGATCAGTTGGCCCAACTACTGGGGGAATTACGGGCCGAAGTACACGCCGCTCGTCAAGAGACTAATGCTCTCAGGAGGGAAGTGATTGTATCAAAGGAAAGAACTGATGACCTGGCTAGACAGTTTTTGCAAGGTCAAGCTGGACACACTCCTCTACCCGGTTCCGGGGGGAACCCCGCTCCTGTGGTTCCCAGTAACCCTGTGCAGATTAATCTACCTGGAAACATGCCGCTGGCCCCACCCGAACACTTTGCTGGGGACCCCAAACGATTCATCGTATTCATGAATCAGTGTCGTTTGCACTTCCTATGCAGACCTGTGGCCGTCCCTAATGACCAGACCAAGGTAGCCTTTGTATTGTCATATCTCAGCGGCTGTGCTGCCGATTGGTCAGTTCCACTGGTTACTCAAGATGACCCGATTCTCCGTGATTTTCAAGGATTTCAAGCAAGCATGGAAAGGTTATTTGCTCGACACTCTCAGGGGCAGGCTCTGGATGACGAACTCCTATCCCTGCGACAGGGCAATCAGGACCTCCTATCCTACATTGCAAACTTTAATAGACTAATTGTGGAAACTGGGTGGCCAGAGGATAAAAGAATCACGTTATTTTATCGAGGTCTACGCGGAGAACTTAAAGATGTCCTGGCCCAAGTTGTAAATCCGCCCCAAGAATGCACAGAATATATAGACTTAGTGGTCCAATTGGATCACAGACTTCAAAACAGAAAAGCAGATTGGTCCAAGTTTGAGACCCGGGTGTTGGTCAAGACCCACGCTAACCCCAAGGGTGCTGATGTCTCTGAGCCTATGCAAATCAGAGGGGTTAAAGGACCTTTAACTCAAAAAGAACATGAAAGAAGACGGCAGATGCAATTATGCCTTTATTGTGGGTCTTCTGGACACTTTCTACGAGATTGCCCGGCAAAACTGCCCAAGAAGGTGGTAGGAGCCGCTGATAAAAACCATGAAGTCTCTGTTTCGGGAAACGACCACGCCCGACAAGCGTAGGGGTCCGCTTGCCGAGCTTGAATACTAACTCTCAGACCTCGCATTTCATTGTGCCAATGGTCCTCGTAGATCCGGAACAGCCTAAGCGGTTGCATGCAATAAAGGCATACATCGATAGTGGGGCTATAGGAAATTATGTGGATCGTGAATGACACTTATAGGTCCGGACGGCCATCGGGAGGCAGTTGTGTTTGATGTAATCAAGGCTCCACAGTTTCAGGTTATTCTCGGAATCCCTTGGTTAGAGACACATAATCCTCGAATTGATTGGCGAGCGAAGAGAATAACCTTCCCGGATTGTGCACAAACCTGCTACCCAGACAATCTGAAGATTAGTCTAGCGTCTGTAACCTCTGTCTCCATGCAACTACCTCCGGAATACCAAGACTTTCAGGACGTCTTCCAAAAGGAACAGGCCAACACGTTACCTCCCCACAGATCGTATGATTGCCAAATCGATCTGGTGCCTGCTGCACAACCCCCTTGTAGCAGGATTTATACCCTTACTGAACCTGAGAATCTGCATTTGAGACAATATTTAGATCAATACCTAGCCAATGGTTTCATTCGCCCGTCAAAGTCTCCGGCATCCTCGGCTTTGTTCTTCGTGCCCAAAAAAGAAGACGACCTTAGAACTTGTATCGACTACCGCACATTGAACCAGATAACTGTTAAAAACCGTTACCCTCTGCCTCTGATCCCTGAACTCCTTGACCAGGTGAAGGACGCTTGCGTATACACCAAGTTAGATCTCCAGGGGGCTTATCATCTGGTGCGAGTAAAAGAAGGCGATGAATGGAAAACGGCCTTCCGTACAAAATATGGATTATTCGAATACCAGGCGATGCCTTTCGGGTTGTGCAACGCACCTGCTGCCTTCCAATTCTTCATGAACGATGTCCTTCGGGAACTCATCGATGTTTGTGGTGTCGTATATATCGATGACATTCTTGTGTACTCCTCTTCGGAATCTGATCACAGAAAGCATGTCAGGGCCGTCCTTGAGAAATTGCGCCAGCACAAACTGTTTGCAAAGCTGGAAAAGTGCGTTTTCCATACCACCGAGGTTGAGTTTCTTGGATTCATCCTGACACCTAAAGGGGTCCGAATGGACTCACTAAAAGTGGATGCCATCCTCAAATGTCCATCACCTAGTTTGGTGAAAGGTGTCCAAAGCATGCTTGGTTTTGCCAATTTTTATTGCAGATTTATCCCGGAATTTTCACGCCGCTACGTTGGCAGGTACCGCACCCCGGCCCCTATGGGGAAAGGACAAAAGACATTACTGGAGGAATATAAAGACATTAAGAGGGATCGCCCCCATCGCTAACTCACCTGAGTTTACCATCGGCAAGTCAATCCCTCAACGCATCGCCTTCATTCTGCACCTGAAATAAAGGACAGATCACAGGTTAGGAAGGCAACAGAAAAGGAGGCTCAACACTTGAACTTTTGTAATCTTCATACTTACGGCATTCCGCTCGGAAAAGTCAAGTGGATTTTGCCAGCGCCATTCTGAAAACTAGTGAAGTAACTGGACAAACACGCGCCCCTGCACCAGAAGCAGGATCGAGAGTTCATCCTTTCAAACCATAAGGTGAGCTTCAACCGGGGATTTCGGAGGAAGTTAGAGAAGAACGAAGGGGGTAAGGGGGGAGCAAGCACACTATTCTGCAGACTGTTAATCCCCTTTCTCATCTGCAGAAGGATATTCCTACGGGCCAGACAAGCAAGATTTAAGGGTCCTGTTCAGTCGGTGTTCCGAGTTCTGCGCATCACGCTCGAAGAGGCCACAGCAACCCAGACTAGACCAGCGCCTCCGTGGGAGTCAGGTGAGCGTTACAGAACGCGAAGCCTTCCTACAAATTCCCACCCAGGCGCTATGGAAACTTCTGAGACTGATCAGTTGGCCCAACTACTGGGGGAATTACGGGCCGAAGTACACGCCGCTCGTCAAGAGACTAATGCTCTCAGGAGGGAAGTGATTGTATCAAAGGAAAGAACTGATGACCTGGCTAGACAGTTTTTGCAAGGTCAAGCTGGATACACTCCTCTACCCGGTTCCGGGGGGAACCCCGCTCCTGTGGTTCCCAGTAACCCTGTGCAGATTAATCTACCTGGAAACATGCCGCTGGCCCCACCCAAACACTTTGCTGGGGACCCCAAACGATTCATCGTATTCATGAATCAGTGTCGTTTGCACTTCCTATGCAGACCTGTGGCCGTCCCTAATGACCAGACCAAGGTAGCCTTTGTATTGTCATATCTCAGCGGCTGTGCTGCCGATTGGTCAGTTCCACTGGTTACTCAAGATGACCCGATTCTCCGTGATTTTCAAGGATTTCAAGCAAGCATGGAAAGGTTATTTGCTCGACACTCTCAGGGGCAGGCTCTGGATGACGAACTCCTATCCCTGCGACAGGGCAATCAGGACCTCCTATCCTACATTGCAAACTTTAATAGACTAATTGTGGAAACTGGGTGGCCAGAGGATAAAAGAATCACGTTATTTTATCGAGGTCTACGCGGAGAACTTAAAGATGTCCTGGCCCAAGTTGTAAATCCGCCCCAAGAATGCACAGAATATATAGACTTAGTGGTCCAATTGGATCACAGACTTCAAAACAGAAAAGCAGATTGGTCCAAGTTTGAGACCCGGGTGTTGGTCAAGACCCACGCTAACCCCAAGGGTGCTGATGTCTCTGAGCCTATGCAAATCAGAGGGGTTAAAGGAACTTTAACTCAAAAAGAACATGAAAGAAGACGACAGATGCAATTATGCCTTTATTGTGGGTCTTCTGGACACTTTCTACGAGATTGCCCGGCAAAACTGCCCAAGAAGGTGGTAGGAGCCGCTGATAAAAACCATGAAGTCTCTGTTTCGGGAAACGACCACGCCCGACAAGCGTAGGGGTCCGCTTGCCGAGCTTGAATACTAACTCTCAGACCTCGCATTTCATTGTGCCAATGGTCCTCGTAGATCCGGAACAGCCTAAGCGGTTGCATGCAATAAAGGCATACATCGATAGTGGGGCTATAGGAAATTATGTGGATCGTGAATGACACTTATAGGTCCGGACGGCCATCGGGAGGCAGTTGTGTTTGATGTAATCAAGGCTCCACAGTTTCAGGTTATTCTCGGAATCCCTTGGTTAGAGACACATAATCCTCGAATTGATTTGCGAGCGAAGAGAATAACCTTCCCGGATTGTGCACAAACCTGCTACCCAGACAATCTGAAGATTAGTCTAGCGTCTGTAACCTCTGTCTCCATGCAACTACTTCCGGAATACCAAGACTTTCAGGACGTCTTCCAAAAGGAACAGGCCAACACGTTACCTCCCCACAGATCGTATGATTGCCAAATCGATCTGGTGCCTGCTGCACAACCCCCTTGTAGCAGGATTTATACCCTTACTGAACCTGAGAATCTGCATTTGAGACAATATTTAGATCAATACCTAGCCAATGGTTTCATTCGCCCGTCAAAGTCTCCGGCATCCTCGGCTTTGTTCTTCGTGCCCAAAAAAGAAGACGACCTTAGAACTTGTATCGACTACCGCACATTGAACCAGATAACTGTTAAAAACCGTTACCCTCTGCCTCTGATCCCTGAACTCCTTGACCAGGTGAAGGACGCTTGCGTATACACCAAGTTAGATCTCCAGGGGGCTTATCATCTGGTGCGAGTAAAAGAAGGCGACGAATGGAAAACGGCCTTCCGTACAAAATATGGATTATTCGAATACCAGGCGATGCCTTTCGGGTTGTGCAACGCACCTGCTGCCTTCCAATTCTTCATGAACGATGTCCTTCGGGAACTCATCGATGTTTGTGGTGTCGTATATATCGATGACATTCTTGTGTACTCCTCTTCGGAATCTGATCACAGAAAGCATGTCAGGGCCGTCCTTGAGAAATTGCGCCAGCACAAACTGTTTGCAAAGCTGGAAAAGTGCGTTTTCCATACCACCGAGGTTGAGTTTCTTGGATTCATCCTGACACCTAAAGGGGTCCGAATGGACTCACTAAAAGTGGATGCCATCCTCAAATGTCCATCACCTAGTTTGGTGAAAGGTGTCCAAAGCATGCTTGGTTTTGCCAATTTTTATTGCAGATTTATCCCGGAATTTTCACGTGTGGTACAACCCATCACTGCACTCTTGCGGAAAAATAAACGCTTCGAATGGACCGAGGAAGCCGAACAGGCCTTTCAGGAATTGAAAGCTAAATTCATGTCCGCACCTATTTTGAAGCACCCGCGTCCCGATCTCCCATATATAGTCGAAACCGACGCATCCAGCTTAGCCATGGGAGCTGTCCTGTCTCAGAGAGACCCTGAAACCAACCAACTGCACCCCGTAGAATTTTGGTCCAGAAAGTTCTCGCCGCCTGAGGTAAATTATGCAATCACTGACAAGGAATTATTAGCCATTAAGTCTGCCTTTAAGGCTTGGCGGCATTATCTTCTTGGCGCCAGGCATACCATCACCGTGATCACTGATCACCGAAACTTGCAATATTTAAAAATTGCCAAGGCTCAATCGTCACGTCAGCTCCGATGGGCTTTGTTCTTTGCTGAGTTTGATTTTGTAATCACTTACCGCCCCGGCTGTAAGAATGGCAAAGCGGACGCGCTATCTCGAATAGGAATGGGAGAAATAGACACAAACTCAGAACCTGTGCCGATAATTCCCGAACAAAGAATTTTGGGGATAACCTCTTTACAAACCATTGAAGACATTCAAGCACGGGTAAAACAACTCCTGGACTCTACAGCCTTGCAGGATTGAATCCAAAGAGGGTCTTACTTTTCGGTCAACGATGGCCTACCTTACTTCCAAGGACGCTTATTTCTGCCAGAAAAGGAATTGCAAGAACTGGTTATTTCCCGTCATCATGATACCCTGATGGAAGGACATCCTGGCATTTCCAAAATTGAGGAAAAAATTAAACGACAATTCTGGTGGCCTTCCTGGCGAAAGGATATTAAATCTTTCGTGATGTCCTGTGGAGTTTGCGCCCAAAACAAAGGCCAAAAGGCAAAACCCGCCGGTCTTCTTCAGCCTTTAGACATTCCACCAGCACCTTGGCACACCTTGTCACTAGATTTTATCACGGACCTGCCCCCTTGTAATGGATACAATACTATTCTGGTTGTGGTGGATTTATTTTCCAAGATGGCCCATTTTATTCCGTTGAAAGGATTACCTTCAGCTTCTGTCCTAGCCAAGGAATTCCTCGAAAATATCATCCGTTTTCATGGATTCCCATCCATACTAGTCTCCGACCGGGGAAGCCAGTTTATTTCTCATTTTTGGAGAAAGTGTTGTCAACTGGCACAAATCAACGTAAGACTCTCAACCAGCCACCACCCACAGACCGATGGTCAGACGGAGAGAACGAACCAGACCCTTGAACAATACCTACGATGTATGTTGCACCAATCGGAGGGTAATTGGAAGGATATTTTATGGGTGGCCGAATATGCATACAATAACTCGGTACACTCTGGAACTAGACAAAGCCCCTTTTATACCCTATATGGACATCACCCTCGTACTTCAGACCTGGACTCACCTCTGAACCTTGAAATGCCCGCATTGGACCATTTGCATTCCACGATAACTCAAGCCTTCAAGGATGCAACTGCACATTTGCAACAAGCAAAAGGGAAATAGAAAAAGAATGCGGATCTGCATCGGAGTGAGGCGCCTCCATATCAAATAGGGGATCAAGTATGGTTGGCTACCAAACACTTATTGCTCAAGGGACCTCGAACTTTTAATCCAAGGTTTTTGGGCCCTTACTCGATCAAAGCTATAATTAACCCAGTGGCAGTCAAGCTCGATCTACCAGCTAACATGCAGATTCACCCCGTTTTTCATGTGTCACTTTTGAAACCAGTGCAACCAGGAACCAGATTAATAAAGCCACCAGAACCAATCCAGATAGATGGGGAGCCTGAATTCGAGGTGAAGAACATTTTGGATTCTAAGATCTCAAAATCAAAACTTTTCTATCTAATTGATTGGAAAGGGTACGGGCCTTAGGAAAGGTCTTGGGAACCCAGCGACCACGTACATGCACCTCGGCTGGTAAAAAGGTTCCATCGGAATTTCCCAAACAAACCGAAACCTCCGGAGGGAACGACCTTGGGAGGGGCCTTGGGGAAGAGTGCTGTCATGATGCCTACCCCCGGAGCACCAGGCCAGGCCCAGCACCCCCGGAAGCAGGCATCATGCCCCCGGGTAAAAGCCCAGCGGCCCCATATAGGGGCTCTTTGGACTCTGTCCTGGCGCCGTTGGCGCCAGGCTCATGTAGGACATCAGTCCTGGCGCCATAGGCGCCAGGCTCATAAAGGAAGGTGTTTTGTGCACTTACCTGATGCAGACCATGCTGCAAGATTCAGGCCTCCCTGAGACCTGAAAAGGGCTATTTTTTCATTGGGACTATTTTGCCACTCGGGCGTGGCCAGGGAAGGATACTTACCTGGAACTACTTTGGGGGCTATTTAAGCCACGCCCAGACAGTAGCTCACGCTTCGCGTTGTTCTGCATCCAAGCAGCTGAACGCTCACCTTGTCTGCTCCTGCATCTGGTCTCCAGCCACGCCCGCCTCGATCCTGGAAAAACCTGTAAAGAAAGAAGAGAAGAGAAAGGTGAAAACCAATAATTTTATCAAACTTCTTACCTGCATCCGGAACCTTCACGCCAGCGTTCCTGAGAAAAGACTTTCATTTAAAAGCACTGCGTTGCTCGCTGCAGCGCCGTGGTTCACTCACCTGTCCTCGGAAGTTCTTCTGGCTCCACCGCGACTGTCTGCACTGGTCGCCACATCTCTGCGCCTAGGGGAGAGAAGAAGAGACAAAAGGTGAGCAGAAGGAACATATGAGGAAAGCCTCATTTTCCGCCATAACACTTACCGGTCTTCTGTTGGTGGATCATTCCTCATTTCGGGTCGGCGCCGCTACGTTGGCAGGTACCGCACCCCGGCCCCTATGGGGAAAGGACAAAAGACATTACTGGAGGAATATAAAGACATTAAGAGGGATCGCCCCCATCGCTAACTCACCTGAGTTTACCATCGGCAAGTCAATCCCTCAACGCATCGCCTTCATTCTGCACCTGAAATAAAGGACAGATCACAGGTTAGGAAGGCAACAGAAAAGGAGGCTCAACACTTGAACTTTTGTAATCTTCATACTTACGGCATTCCGCTCGGAAAAGTCAAGTGGATTTTTCCAGCGCCATTCTGAAAACCAGTGAAGTAACTGGACAAACACGCGCCCCTGCACCAGAAGCAGGATGAAGAGTTCATCCTTTCAAACCATAAGGTGAGCTTCAACCGGGGATTTCGGAGGAAGTTAGAGAAGAACGAAGGGGGGAAGGAGGGAGCAAGCACACTATTCTGCAGACTGTTAATCCCCTTTCTCATCTGCAGAAGGATGTTCCTACGGGCCAGACAAGCAAGATTTAAGGGTCCTGTTCAGTCTGTGTTCCGAGTTCTGCGCATCACGCTCAAAGAGGCCACAGCAACCCAGACTAGACCAGCGCCTCCGTGGGAGTCAGGTGAGCGTTACACCCGGGCCCCGCGGCGGTTCCCGGGGAGCCCCGGCGGTGTCCCCGTCCCTCCCCGGAGGAAGAAGCTCTAATGCCGAGTGCGGGAGGCTCCAAGGCGGCCCGGGCCGGGGCTCCAGGCTGCTACAACAACCCCGGCCTTGGGCGCCATGACCATCCCATCCCCCGGGCCTGGCGGCGGTTCTCGGGGAGCCCCGGCGGCGTCCCCGTCCCTCCCCGGAGGGAGAAGCTCTAATTCGGAGTAGGGGAGGCTCTCAGGCGGCCCGGGCGGGGCTCCAGGCTGCGGCAACCACCCCGGCCTTGGGCGCCTGTCGACCGACCCCTGGACCTGCCCGGTGGGCCCCCGGGGAGCCCCAGAGGGGTCCCCGTCCCTCCCCAGAGGGAGAAGCTCTAATGCGGAGTGGGGAGGCTCTAAGGCGGCCCGGGCCAGAGCTCCAGGCAGGCGCCCAAGGCCGGGCTGCTGCCATCCGGCCCCGATCGCCCGTCCCCCCCGGACCCAGCGGCGGCGGTCCGCCCGTGCCTCCCCGGCGGGAGAAGCTCCAATGCAGAGGGGGAGCTCTATGGCGGCCCAGGCCAGAGCTCCAGGGAGTTGGCCGGGGGGCTGCTGCAACCCGGCCTTGGGTCCTAAAAAGGTCCCCACGCCCGGCGGGGTCCCCGTCCCTCCCCGCAGGGAAAAGCTCTAATGTGACAGGAGAACAGCTCTGAGGCGGCCTGGCCGGAGCTCAAGGAGGCCCTGCTGGTGCTGGCCCATGCCTGCCCTTGGGCACCTGCCGGCCCTCGGTCCTTTGCCAGGCGGGTCCGGGGCCCACAGAGTACTTCCCGTCCAGTCCCATTGGAATGCATGGCCCTACCAGATGGCCGCTCTCCGAGGCCGGCCATCTGGTGGTAGGCCATAGGAACGACTGCAAGGACCAGATGGCCGGGCCGCTCTGGAAGTCCGGATGGGCGTCAATCTGAAATTCGTCTACAGTTGGGTCTATAAGGAGCCCGGGCGGTTTCGCCGAGAGGTCCCCCTCTGTCGTTCTGGGTGCGCACTTTACAAGACAGCTCAGTCACCTTCCTGCGGATTACTATAGACAGGGGGAGAGGGACCTGTCTGCGCGTCCTCCAGGGTATTTTTCGCCGCTGGCTGCCCGGCCCGGGCTCTGGGGCGAAACCACCGCACCTCCCCGGGCCCGGCCAGCCGGGGGGCCGTGCCCCGCGCAGTGCCCCAGCAGAGACTGGGGGCGCTCTTTCCCGAGCACTCCATGCGATCGATTTGGCGCACTTGGTCCGTCTAGGGTTGGACTGCTTGGCCAGCCTCGGCTGTTGTTTTAAGCAATTTGCTTCCACCCGCCTTGGGACCGTGTCGAGGGTATGCCCCCGTCTTTGGGGAGGGCCCCCGCCTCCGCGTGGGCAGCTCTCCCCTCCGAGCAGAGCGAAGGCCGATCAGCCCGGCAGCTTCCCCAGTGGTCCGATCAGAGTGGACGGGGTCGGGTGGCGCTAGCTAGCCCCAGCGCTGGTGTGCCTACCGCAAGCCACGACGCAGCCCCTGCTCCACCGAGCACGTTTCTCCAGCAGCTCAGAACGCACGTTCCGCGGGGTGCATACCCCCTGCGTCGCCGCTCCGGTGGCGGCTTTGCGGGCGAACCCCCTACCGCTCCAAGTTGTGCCTGGGCCCGGCCTCTCCCTCCCACCCACCCCGCGTGGCGTGGCGGAGCTGGCCGGGCCGCCGGCGCCCGCGTGACTGACCAGTC
The DNA here is from genome assembly GCF_040938575.1 of Ambystoma mexicanum. NCBI lineage: Eukaryota > Metazoa > Chordata > Amphibia > Caudata > Ambystomatidae > Ambystoma > Ambystoma mexicanum. Next base: position 721,904,097 of record NC_090938.1, on the reverse strand, counting down.
CGCCACAGGGCCCGACGCTCGGGTCTTCCACCGACCCCCCAGCAGGGCGCAAAGGTCGGCTCCGAGGCGGGCACGCGGCTCCCCCGTTACCACCCTCCAGCAGGTGCAGCTACCTGGTTGATCCTGCCAGTAGCATATGCTTGTCTCAAAGATTAAGCCATGCATGTGTAAGTACACACGGCTGGTACAGTGAAACTGCGAATGGCTCATTAAATCAGTTATGGTTCCTTTGATCGCTTCATCTGTTACTTGGATAACTGTGGTAATTCTAGAGCTAATACATGCCGACGAGCGCTGACCGCCCGGGATGCGTGCATTTATCAGACCAAGACCAATCCGGGCTCGCCCGGCCGCTTTGGTGACTCTAGATAACCTCAGGCCGATCACACGTCCCCGTGACGGTGACGATGCATTCGGATGTCTGCCCTATCAACACGGGTAACGGCGAATCAGGGTTCGATTCCAGAGAGGGAGCCTGAGAAACGGCTACCACATCCAAGGAAGGCAGCAGCCGCTCAAATTACCCACTCCCGACTCAGTGAGGTAGTGACGAAAAATAACAATACAGGACTCTTTCGAGGCCCTGTAATTGGAATGAGTACACTTTAAATCCTTTAAAGGAATAGTCCAAATCCAAAGGTTCCACAACAAAGTAACGCGGTCGAGCGGTACTTAGAATGGTACTTGCAACAGGTGCCGTCAATAAATCCCTAAACAGTTTTTATCTCTAAACTAACAAGTGTTTGCTCTTGCAATATAGTGTATTTTATACTTGGAAATAGAAACACATTTATAATACTCTCAATCTCTTGTTTAGCATTTATGTATATTTATTCTCTTGTAGAAAGCATTAAAATAGATTAGTCATAACATATACTGTTGCTAATATTAGCTATAAAGTAGCAGAGTAGATACCCAGTATCCTGTTCTTTTAAAAACCTACCTACTACCAATCTCTGGATAACCCATTAGGTGGATAAGGGTAACAACGCTGTCCAAAGGTCCATGGCTTGTATGAAATAAGAGCCACCTAAAAGTGATCTAGAGCCATGGAACAAAATATATACTGAAAAAACGGGTAAAAATGACTTATTTCATCCCCTGAAATATTGAAAGAGTCTAAAAGTTAGAATTTGAAAAAATTGGCAAAGTGCCAAGTTGTAGCCCCATGAGGAGTTTACTATCTCAGGGTGCATGCATCTGAAAGCTCTTTGCTGCTTGTGTCCAGGACAGTTCAGGTTTGTAAATTAATGTTGTCGCCAAACTATTGAATCCAGCATTAAAAATCAGAATTTGGGGTAATTGGCAAAGTGAAATCCCAGGAACCTCCTCCAGACTGCTGTAACAGCTGCTTTTTATACCACCCCCGTTTTCCTATTAGCCAATCAGATTCTAACAGTCAATGATGTCAGTGCGTTATCTTGTTTAACACAATATAGCATATGTTTGTGAATTCTTGTGCCCTTTCCTGCTTAATGTTGTAAAAATAGTGCTAGCAAGTTGCTATGCACAATGTAATACCAATACTGATAAGGTGACCCTGCGCTCATTAAAGCAAAGAAGGGGATTGTGTTGAAAAACAATGAAGGTAACAGGAGAAGCCTAGCGGATAAACTTGTTGCTTAGACAATCTCTTATCTTGTGTTCGTGGCATAGAAATTAATACATTAAGGAATGGATTTTAGAGCCGTTCATATTATTGACATATAATGCAATTTATGACAGTACTGTCATTTTTTTACATTTTTTTTTTACTTGTTTATTTTTTAGCAGAACACAGGAAAACATTACATTACAATCCTTTGACATATATCACATTTCAAGTCAAATTTATAATCTCCTAATTGTCCGTCCCTTCTTCCCCCCTTCAGTTGCCTTCTAGATCTTGCTCCTCTGCTGATTGCGTAAGGTCCCCATGCCCAGGTCGTTGGGCATTCATCACTGAGCGCGGTTTGTATGTTAGGGCTGGGAAGCGCTGGTCATAGTCTATCACCGGCGACCAAATGTTTGTGAAGCGGTGAAGGTGGCCTCTATTTGCTGCCATGATTTTTTCCACTATGAAGATGTCCCAAAGCTTCAGCCACCATAAGATCAGCAGGGGGCCCTGCGGGGACTTCTAAGTCTGGGCCACTGTGATTTTTGCAGCTAAGAGCAATTGTGTTATGAGAGTCGCCTGCTTGCTGCTTGCCGGATCTCGGATAAATGCCTGGGATCGGGATCCCCAGTATGATTGGTTCCAGCTCCAGCGGTAACGTGGTCTGAGTAATGTCTGCAATGGTAGCTATGCACTGGGACCAGAAGTTCGTCACCACTGGGCATGTCCACCACATATGTAGGTAGGAGCCCACCATGCCGCAACGGCGCCAGCATAGCGGGCTCAGGGATTGATTGCAATGATGTAGTCGAAGGGGTGGGTAATACCATCTCAACAGGACTTTGTGTGCGCATTCCCGATTCGTCACGCAGAAAGACGAGTGCGTCCGCGCCCAAATATCAGTCCATGATTGGTCTTGAATTGGGTGTCCCAGCTCCGTTTCCCACTGTGTCATATAAGTCGCTTTAGCAGCGAGCAAGTCCGTCTGTAATAATTTGTATAGCGTGGTAATCCGCCCTCGGCTCGGTGGGTCCGAGGCCGTTAACTCAAGGGCGTCTAGTTCTCACGTGGCTGCCATGCGGGTCTGGGGATGCGAACACCAATGTCTGAGTTGGATATACAAGAATCTATCGGCCTCAGTCAGGTCGAAGGTGCTTTTGCATTGGGCGAACGTCAGTGGCTGAGGACCTTCGAATAGCTGGCTTAAGGAATCGAGGCCCCCAGCGATCCAGTTTTTGAAGTTCGCGGGAGTGGCCCCAGGTGAGAAGGCCGGGTTGTGAAACACTGGGGCAGCTGGGCTCAGGTCTCTCGGGATGCCTCTGGCTTTGCATGCCCAGTCACATGCCTTTAGAGTCTGTTTAGTCGACGAAAGGAGGGATGGCCATGTCCGTCGCAATGAGGCTGGCAGGTGCAACAGGAAGTGGAGGGGAAGAGGTAATCGGGACTGTTCTATGTCCATCCATTTGGGGCGCCCTGACGCGATGGTCCAGGATCTGGTATGGGCTATTTGCGCCGCTATCTGATATCTATGAAGGTCGGGGACCCCGAGGCCTCCCTGGATTGGAGTGCATAGCATGGTTCTCTGTAGGAAACATGACCTCTTCCCCCTCCAAATGAAGCTAAACATCTTTCTCTGCAGCCGCTGAAGCGGGGGGCGGGGGATTATAGTGGGGAGAGCGGAGCAGGCGTAAAGGAAACATGGTACGAGGTTCACCTTACAGGCTGCAATGCGGCCTATTAACGAAATTTCCTGTGAGAGCCAGCGATCCAGATCCTTTTCCAGGGTCTTGAACAGAGTCGGGAAGTTCATCCGGTAGGTGTCTTCAGGGCAGACAGGGATCTGGACCCCAAGGTAGGGGATAGACTTCTCGCTTAATGGAATCGAGCAGTGGGCACTGAAGGACTCCCTCTCTCCCCTTTCCAAGCCTATTCCCAAGGCTGCTGATTTCACATAGTTGATGGCGAATCCAGAGACCCCTCCAAATCTGTGGATTTCTGCCAGGGCGGCTCTCAGTGACTGGGAGGTGTCTGTTATGGTCAGCATCACATCGTCCGCATATAGCGCAATTTTATGTTGGGAGGGGCCTACTTGGAGGCCTTTGATCCTGGAGTTGAGGCGAATCCGTTGGGCCAGGGGCTCCATTACCAGGGCGAATAGAAGAGGAGAGAGAGGGCACCCCTGCCTAGTGCCGCATGTTAGAGGGATCGAGCTGGATAATAGACCATTCACTCGAAGTAGAGTAATCGGGGCTTGGTAATTAATAGAATGAGCTTCGTGAAGAGGGGTCGCAGATGAAATGATTCCAAGGTAAAACGGAGGAACGACCAGTCCACTTTATCAAAGGCCTTGGTTGCATCCAAGGCCAGCAGGATCAGCTTTGGCGAGTCTCGCTTCGCTATTTTGATCAGGTTGAGGACCCTACGGTATTATCCGTGGTTGCTCTATTCCTTACAAAGCCCGTCTGGTCCGGGTCGATGACGTCTGGAAGAATCCTCGCCAGGCGGTTCGCCAGGACCTTTGAGTAGATGTTCGCATCTAGATTTAGCAGGGAAATAGGTCTATACGCTGTAATGTCTCTGGGGTCTTTTCCTGGTTTGAGAGCTAACACTGTGATTGATTCTTGCATTGACGGAGTGGTGCAACCGGAGGACGTGAAAGAGTTAAAGAGCGTCGTCATAGGGGCCAATAGCTGAGGTCGAAAGAGTTTAAAGAACCAGGGTGAGAGCCCATCTGGTCCCAGAGCCCTTGATTTCAAGCTTTTAATTGCCTCGTCTACTTCCTCGCTGGTAATCGGGGCTTCCAGCTCTTCCCTCCTTGCAGAAGTGACGTGAGGTATGGCTGCTTCCCGCAAGTAGGCCTGCTGTTCCTCCTTAGATCTTGGGGATGCCGACATTGTATCTGTGAGGTGGGCCTCCGCTACTCGCAATTTATCATGGTCAGTGAACTGCACGATGTTCTGGGGGTCCCGCAGGCCTATGATTGTGTTTCTTTTCTTGACTCTCGCCAGTTTTTCCACTAGGAATTTGATGGCTTTATTCACCCTGGCGTAGTAGCTCTGTTTTGTTTTAGCTAGAAGCTGGGCCGTATCCTCTGCATAGTGGGCTTCTAACCTCTTCCGGGCTGCCTGCAAGACTCGGTATGTTCTCGGGGACCAGTTTTTAGCTTTGCATACTGTCTCTGCCTCCTGCACTCTGTCTTCCAGGTTGCGGCGAAGCTGCTGCCTTCGTTTATGATAGGCTGCTCCTCAGAAAAATCAACACCCCCCTCACCACTGCCTTCATAGCGTCCCACGTGTTCGCCGGAGAGGTATCCTCGTTCTTATTTCTTTCAAAGAACTCCTTTATTGCTTTGGCTACCACATCTCTTGTTGACATGTCCCCTAAGATTGGGTCATAAAGGGACCATCTGCGTCGGGGGGCTGGGTCAGGATCGTGGGCTCTGAGCGTTAGGGTTATTGGGCTATGATCAGAGAGGATTCTTGGCCCTATGAGGACATCATCTGTGAATGCTAAAACCTGCGGGGTAGCCAGAAGGAGGTTGATGCATGAGTATGTTCTATGTACGTATGAGTAGAACGAGTAGTCCCGTTCCTCAGGATGAAGGACTCTCCAGGTGTCCACTACATCTAATGTCCTTAGTAGCTTAAGTAGCGCTGTTGCCAGGCCAAAGTCTCTGCGAGCCGGCGGATGTGACCTGTCTGTCAGTGGGTCGGGGACTCCGTTAAAATCTCCCCCGATGATGGTTTGGCCTTCAGCGAATGGTGGGAGGGCGCGTTCCAGGGTTGAGTAGAATTCCTCTTGCCCCTCATTAGGAGCGTACACCGAGATCAGAGTAAAAAGTTGGCCGAAAATTCGGCATTTGATTGCTATGTAGCGGCCTTCTGGGCAGTGCAAAGAGTCTAGAATTTGTGGCCTGAGGCCCCTGGCGAACAGGATCGCTGTGCCACCCTTCTTTGTTCCGTTTGACGCTAGGAATTGCAGCGGAAATTGTCGGTCGGGAAGCCGCGTGAAATCGGTAGGGGTCAGATGGGTCTCTTGGAGGAAGGCCACGTAGGCCTCGTCATTCTGCAAGCGCCTCAGGATCGCTTTCCTCTTTTGTGGGCCGTTGAGGCCCTAGACATTCAGAGTCAGGAACTTCAGTTTCTGGTGTGGTGGTGGAGACTCCTGGGACTCTCCTGGGAGGGTGAGCTGGACTGAGCGGGGGGGGGGCGGTGGTTCTCAGCCGCCATCTAGTGACTTAAGCTCGATATGGGATTCCTGTGGCTGCGTTTTATATTCCCTCCAACGGGAGGATAAACTTTTTATCGAGTGGGGGACCACATTTTTCAGAATGGTCCCAACCAAGGCCAACCGGGCCAGAACTGAACTCCCTGCCAACAAGGCTGGGGCCAAACCGTATTGGGTTTGTCTCCAAGGGTGGGTCGATGTCATACTCCTTGGAGTGGGGTATGGGCCGCTAGGGGGCCCGCGGCGTCATTGGTGTTTTCTTTGTGGCTATAGGATCGGCGGTGTCATGCTCGCCATGTGTGGTAAGGTTATTTTACTTTCCGGCGTCTTTGTGTCTTGGACCAGGGTTGCTGTTGCTGTCTCTGCGGTAGTTGCTCCGGCACCATCGGGGGATGCTGGGGGCTATGGGCCGCCGAGGACTCCGGAGAGTTTGTGCGCAGGATCGATTCTGCGTCTTCTAGATGACTTATTTTACGCTGGACTCCTCGGAACGTGAATTGCAGAGTGGACGGGAACAACCAACGATAGCGTATCTGTTGGTCCTGCAGGAACAAGGTTAAGGGCTTCAAGGCTCTTCTTTTTTGCAGGGTCATCAGCGTGAGGTCTTGGAATATCTGAAGCTGGGTGCTCATAAACGAGAGCTCATCCTTAGTGCGGCTTATCGCCGAGATGGCTTCTTTAGTAGCATAGAAATGGACTCTGGTGATGACATCTGGAGGACCGTTGGGCGCAACCTATGAGTGCGATCCAGGATGAGCTGGGTTTTATCCATATGTGGGAGAAACGCTTGGAAGAAGTTGCCTACGTACTCTGGCAGATCTTTATCTTAGATGGATGATGGGACCCCTCGGATACGCAGGTTATTTCTTCGGGCCCTGTTTTCCTGTTTCCCTGAATTGGGAACTTTTTTTTGGTGGTGGTGGTGGTACTCCACCATGCAGCTGTACCTTCTCTTTAGCAAGCATTTCATTCTCCCATCCTATTAGTTGTGTTGCTGAACGATTATAGAGCGGTGGAGTAGGGGCAGTGATGTCTTACTGGAATGCAACTCGAAGGCTTAAATCTCCTTCTTTCTTGACTTTAGTCTATGCAGTGCATGCTAGCCAATGTTTCCACTGTTCTGCGCTGCGTGCGCCAACACCCGCCCCTCCCGCGCGGCGTTGCACCAAGTTGGCGACTACATGCAAATTTGCAGTCATGTAACTGCCAGTGATGTCATTTCCTGTATTTGGGCCCCCCCCCCCGGGGAATTCATAAGTCAGCTCCCCTGAATGCAGGGCGGGCTAAACATCCCCATACAGTGCAAATGCGTCACAATGAAACCAGCTGCAAGGTGAGCTGAGATCCTCTGTTTGATATTTAGGGTTGTCGCTCTTGCAGTCAATGACCCTTGTCTCATTAGTTATACGATGGCTGATGCTTTTAGATGCGTAATTCCATATTAAGAAACCCCTACAAATGTACTCATTCACTCACTCTTTTGAGATGTGTATGTAATTAATAAGAATAATTTGATGTTTATATAGCGCTTTAATCTAAAACGCTCTACATAGCACATATTTACAAACATTAGTAATTGGGTGCCTGATTGAGAGCACTGTAGCCTGAAGCCACTCGGAGCAATGGCAGCTTGCCACTATCCATGACAATGTGCATTTCAAGACCGCCCCTATGGCATAGTTAGAGGCATCCGTTTCCACTAGAAATGGGTGATTTATGTCGGGCTGGGTAAGGATGGGGGCTTGCGTGAACTCTGTCTTCAATCGTTGGAATGCTTTATCTTGCGGTGTAGACCAGATAAAGGGGGTGTCTTTCTTCAATAGAGCAACGATCGGCTGAACCATCTCGGAAAAGGTAGAAATAAACTTCCGGTAGAAGTTGGCGAGCCCCAGGAAGGATTGCACCTGTTTCACAGAAGTGGGAGCGGGCCAAGCCAGTATGGCCTTTACCTTTGAAGGATCCATACCAATTCCTTCTGGGCTAAGGATGAATTCTAGATAGTGAACAGAAGTAACGTGGAACAAGCATTTTTCGGGTTTGGCTAACAGTTTGTGTTCACGAAGTCGTTGTAGTACTGCCTTTACATGTTCTTCATGTTTTAGAGGATCCTTGGAAAAAATCAATATGTCATCCAGATAGACAATGACGAAGAGGAACAACATATCAGAGAACACCCTGTCCATAAAACGCTGAAAGACTGCGGGAGCATTGGCTAGTCCAAAAGGCATGACTATGTATTCATAGTGACCAAAGGGTGTTCTAAAGGCTGTCTTCCATCCGTCCCCTTTCCGGGCACGGATTAAATGGTAGGCACTCCGGAGATCCAACTTCGTGAATATTACGGCTCCTCTCACAGCTTCCAGGTTATCTGAAATCAGGGGCAGTGGGTACCGATCTTTGAGGGTGCATTGGTTTAAGCCTCGATAGTCGAGGCAAGGTCTGAGTTCCTTGGTATCCTTCTTGGGAACGAAGAACAACGAAACACCCGCTGGAGATTTTGAGGGTCTTATGGTGCCGTTTTCAAGATTGGTGTCTAGGTATTCCCGAAGGGCCTTTTTCTCAGGTTCGGAAAGACTGAACATTCGGCCGAAGGGAATTACAAATGAGGGATCTGTATCTATGGCACAGTCTTCGGGCCTGTGAGGGGGTAAGGCTTGGACTATGTCAGTAGAAAATACATCAGCATATTCCTGATAGGCCTCTGGAACTTGTATGATATTGGAAACCATGAGTGGTGTTTCTTGGTCTCTTGGTGGTTCTTTAGGAGTTATCGAGGAGGGGTCCAGGGATAGACAGTCGGACATACAGAACTCTGAGCCCAGGAATAATGATCCTGCTGTCCACTTGATATACGGATTGTGCTTTTGTAACCAGGGCATACCCAAAACCATGGAGTAATGGGCTGACTTAATGATGTCGAATGTAATCCGCTTTTGATGATGGTTTATGGAAAGTTGGATCTCTTTAGTCTGCAGGCTTATGGGTCCTGAAGAGAGGGGTCTTCCGTCAATTGCTTCCACCGACTGCATGGTGTTTCGTGTCTCGTACGGAATATGATGACTAACAACCCAGTCTTGATCAATGAAAATTCCCATAGCTCTGCAGTCCACCAAGGCCAGAATGGGATAGGTCTTGTCTTTGGAGGGCGAGAGGAAGGCCTGTAGTATCACCAAACTGTTTTGTCCAGGAGAGTTCAAGGATGGAATTGATGTGGAGCAAACACCTCTCTCCTGACACCTCGCTCCATCTAGGATCGGGAGCTGGCGTTTCCCAAACGCCGTGGAGGGGCTAGATGGCATTCTCTAACAAGGTGTTTATCCGAGGCACAATACATGCACAGGCCTGTGTGGATCCTTCTCATCCTTTCTTGAGGGGAAATAGGCCCACAGAGGGCTCCGATTTGCATGGGTTCCGGATCTATGTCAGGGGTTGGGGCAGAATCGGTTTTAACAAAGGTCTCAAGGGAATTCTTTTGAAAAGGTGTCTTGGTCTTTCTTCTTTCAGCCTTTCTTTCCTGGATTCGGATGTCTATCTGCATGGCTAGGTCCATAAGAGCCTGGAATAAACTAGGACGAGCCACCCGGGCTAATTCATCCTTAATGTCCTCATTTAGACCCCTGCGAAATACAGTGAAACTTGCTTCTGAGGACCAATCCACTTCCTTGGCCAGTTGTTTGAATCTAGTAAAGTACGTTAGCATATCCTGAGTACCCTGTTGGAAATCAAGTAAGCGTTCCTGAGCACTAAAAACCTGTTCTGGGCGGTCGAACATAGTCTTGAGTGCCTGAATGAATCCATCATAATCATCCAGGAGGGCATCCCCTGAGTTGACTAAGGGAGTGTCCCAGGTCAACGCGTTCCCTGTGAGGTGCGAGATTATGAAGCCCACCTTCACCATAGAAGTTGAAAAATAATAGGGCTTAAAAGTAAAATGCACCAAGTAGGAATCCAGGAATCCACGTAAGGATTTTGCCGATCCATCATATTTGTCTACCACTCCACCCAGTAACACACTGTCCTTGTTAGCGGGGTCGCAAGACAAAACAAGCTGCCTTAACGCAGCATTCTCCGCCTTTAAGTTCTGTACTTCATTTGTGAGCTCTTGCATGCCACGCATAAGGTCCTGCACTGCTTTCTCCATAGCAGTATCAGTGTCGGTCGTTTGGCATCTCAAACTGTCGTAAATCTCCCCCCGTCTCACCTGGGATCGCTTCTTGCTCTTTTCCACGGGAGGATTCCTCTTGTGGACGGATCGGGTCTTGTATAGACTCGCTTGAGTCTCGTCTGGCTGCAGAGCGCGTTCAGAGATCCGGGAAGGCCGCTGTTCCAGGATGTCTAGGAAAGTTGCTAGCGGTCGCTAAGAATGGGGATTCCAGGAGCAGATTAGAGGGAAGGGGTGAAGGAAGGAAGAAGGAACCAGGATCTAGGATTAGAGGATTCCCCGAACAGCAGACACATGTCAAGTCACTACCTAATGATAGCGTTGAGATGTGCAGGGCCGCGGGGGCGTGGCCAATTTATAGAACGTGCCGTGTGGGACGTGGAAGCTGGTGCGAGGCAAGTCGTTTGTTGCGGCCATGTTGGGAGTAACAAAGAATACAAGCTCCTGCGCGATATGGACCAGGAAGTCCAGAAAAGGCAAGTTCTATGGGTCATGACAGAAGCTGGTAAACAACGTTCCGTGTCTGTCGGCCATGATGGTAGTATTGCTGAATGCAGACCTCGATGTGTCAGGGACCAGGAAGTCCAAAAGGGACGCATCCGACGGTTCATGACAGCATGCCTCCTCCGAAGACCCGTCCCTCCGGGCTTGCCTGGGTATATGAGATGATACCTTCTGAATAATCTGGGAGCATTTAGATTTGAGATTGGTTCCCAGGTGCGTTCACTAGGAGGGTACCCTTTCCACTCAACCAGGTATTGTAGCTGACCACATTTGTACCTGGAGTCGCATATCCTGGACACTTCGTATTCCAGCTGGTCATTGATGATTACAGGATTAGGCCTGAGGGCAGTCCGGGAGGATTGGATGTATGGCTTCATTAAAGACGTATGGAACACTGGGTGGATCTTCTTCCAAGAGTCTGGTCTAGTTTGAGCCAGTAGGCCACTGGATTAATAATTTCCTTTATGGAAAAAGGGCCATAGTACCGGGGAGCCAGCTTATTAGGTCGTAGATGGCGAGGCAGTAGTATTGAGGATAGCCAAACCTTATCACCCACTGCGTAGGATGGTCCTGGTCTTCTTTTGGAATCCGCATACTGCTTGGTGTGATTTCGGCTCTTTTCTAGGTGTTCCTTGGCTTCCTTGTGTACATTGATGAGAGTTTTGATCCAGTTGTTCAGTGTGGTTACTGGTGTAGGATGTGGAAGAACGGAAGGTAGGACTGAAGGATGGTATCCTTGGGTGCAGAAAAAAGGGCTGGTCTTGACAGCTGAGTGGTCCAAATTGTTGTATGCGAATTCAGCCAGGGGTATTAGGAGTGACCAATCGTCCTGTACCTTAGCAGTGAAGCAGCGAAGATACTGTTCTAAGGTTTGCTTCACCCGTTCCGTAGCTCTGTTGGTCTGTGGATGATAACCAGAGGAGAGAGCACGTTGGAACCCTAGTATTCGGCATACTTGTTTCCAAAACTGAGAAATGTATTGGGGCCCTCTGTCTGAAATAATCTTGGAGGGGAGTCCATGAAGTAGGAATATGTGTTCCAGGAAGATTCCAGCAAGTTCTGATGAAGATGGTAGTTTATACCGTGGAGTAAAATGAGCCATGTGAGTGAACAAGTCAATGGTGACCATGATGGTCGTGTATCCACTGGAAGGGGGTTATTCTACTATGAAGTCCGTAGCAATGACTTCCCAAGGTATTGTCGGTAACGAAGGTTGAAGTAGGAGACAATTCTGGTGGCCTAGAATGAAGACTGATGTTCAGCTGTATATCCAAGCCTGTGCAGTCTGCAATCAAAATAAACATGATAATGAGAAGCCGGCGGGTCTCCTAACGGCTTCTCATTATCATGTTTATTTTGATTGCAGACTGCACAGGCTTGGATATACAGCTGAACATCAGTCTTCATTCTAGGCCACCAGAATTGTCTCTGTATCAGACGGAGGGTATTGGTGACGCCACAATGTCCTGAGTGAAGGGTATCGTGGCAGAGATTTATGATCCTTTGTTGTAGTTTCTGTGTGGGGATGACCAGGCTGTTATCCTTAAACAGATACCCGTCCTTAGTTTTTAGACTCCAGCAATTGTTCCCTGTAAATCCCTTCCAGAAGTCAGAGGACAGGGTTTGTATCCGAACATCTTCCAGGAGGCTGATTGCTTGGGCTACAAAAATTGTGTTGGGAAACATCTTTGGGAAGGACCGACCCTCAAGAGTTTCATAGTCGGGACGCCGAGATAAGGCGTCAGCTATTATGTTTTGTGTTCCAGGGACATGGTGGATCTGGAACTGATACTGGGCAGATAAGAAGGCCCAGTGAGCCTGACGGCTGTTTCTACATTCCAGTGACTGTAAAACTTGAAGATTCCAATGGTCTGTATGGACTTGTACAGGATATTTTGCTCCTAGAAGTAGATGACGCCACTCTGTGAAGGCTTGACAGATGGCTAACAATTCCTTTTCCAAAACGGAATAGTGGGTGTCGCTGGGAGTTAGAGTTCATGAAAGGTAAGCAATGGGATGTTCTAATTTATCCTCGAATTCCTGCTTTAGAACAGCTCCAATGGCGTAGTTAGAGGCATCCGTTTCCACTAGAAATGGTCGATTGATGTCAGGTTGAGCCAGGATGGGGGCTTGTGTAAACTCTGTCTTTAACCGTTGGAATGCCTCCTCTTGAGATGTGGTCCAGCGAAAGGGAGTATCTTTCTTCAACAAAGTAATGATCGGTTGGACTATCTCGGAAAAGGAGGGTATGAATTTCCGGTAGAAGTTGGCAAGCCCCAGGAAGGATTGGTTCTGTTTCACAGTAGTCGGAACAGGCCAGGACAGTATAGCCTTTACCTTTGATTGGTCCATCCCGATTCCTTCTGGGCTAAGGACGAATCCTAGTTAGTAAACAGTGGAGACGTGAAAAAGGCATTTCCCGGGTTTAGCCAGGAGCTTGTGTTCACGTAGCCGCTGTAATACTGCCTTAACATGCCCTTCATGCTGAAGATGATCCTTAGAAAATATTAGGATATCGTCCAGGTACACTATAACGAAGATGAACAGCATATCAGAGAACACCTGATCCGTGAAACGTTGGAAGACCGCTGGAGCATTGGCGAGCCCAAAGGGCATGACCAGGTACTCAAATTGACCAAAGGGCGTTCTAAGGGCCGTTTTCCATTCATCTCCTTCCCTAATACGTATCAGATGGTAGGCACCTCTGAGATCCAGTTTTGTGAAGACTACAGCTCCTCTCACTGCTTCCAGGATGTCGGAGATTAAGGGCAAAGGGTAACGGTCCTTCAGGGTGCACTGAATTAACCCACGATAATCGGGACAAGGCCTAAGCTCCTTGGTGTCTTTTTTTAGGAACGAAAAACAACGAAGCCCCTGCTGGTAATTTCGAGGGTCGTATAGTGCCATTCCCAAGGCTGGTATCCAAATATTCACGGAGGGCTCTCTTTTCTGGTTCGGACAAAATTAACATTCTTCCAAAGGGAATCACGGCGGAGGGTTCTGTGTCAATAGCACAATCTTCAGGTCTGTGAGGTGGTAGGGCCTGAACTATAGCAGTTGAAAATACATCGGTGTAGTCCTGATAGGCCCTAGGAACCTGGATGATATTGGAGACCATGAAAGGCCCTTGCTGTTCTGACGGTGTACCTCCAGAAGATGTCGGCGAGGAATCCAGGGATAGACAATGAGACATACAATGGTATGAACCCAGGAACAAGGAACCTGCTGCCCAGTTGATGTATGGGTTGTGTTTTTGTAACGAGGGCATACCCAGCACCATTGGGTAGTGAGCAGACTTAATGATGTCAAATTTGATCGACTCTCGATGGTGATTTATCGAGAGTTGCAACTCCTGGGTTTGTAGAGTTATGGGTCCAGAAGAAAGGGGTCCTCCGTCATTCGCTTCTACTGGTTGCGTTATGCCTCGAGTTTCATATGGAATGTGGTGGGCAGTGACCCAATCTTGATCTATAAATATCCCCATGGCTCTACAATCCACCAATGCCAAAATGGGGTAGGTTTCGTATTGGATGGCGATAGAAAGGCCTGTAAAACCACAAGATTATTTTGTCCAGGAGAGTTCAAGGATGGAATAGACGTGGAGCAAACATCTCTCTCCCAAAGCTGCGCTCCATATAGGATCGGGAGCTGGCGTTTCCCGAACGCCGTGGAGGGGCTAATGGACACTCTCTCACTAGTTGCTTATCTGAGGCACAATACATACAAAGCCTGGTATGAATCCGTCGCATTCTTTCTTGCAGGCATATGGGTCCACGAAAGGCTCCGAGTTGCATGGGTTCAGGTTCATTAGCAGTGGTAGGAGCGTGTTCAGCCTTCGAGGAAGTTTCCGTGGGAGTCTTTTGGAAGGACATTCTGGTCTTCTTCTCTGCCTTCCGTTTCTGGATACGGAAGTCTATCTGTAGAGAGAGATCCATGAGAGCCTGGAATGTGCCTGGACGAGCCACTCTGGCTAGCTCATCTTTTATCTCTTCATTTAGTCCTCTTCGAAAAAGGGTAAAGCAGGCTTCTGAGGACGAATCTGCTTCTTTGGCCAATTGCTTAAAGCGTGTCACATATGTCAACATGTCTTGGGAACCTTGTTGGAAAACTAGTAGGCGTTCCTGGGCACTATAGACCTGTTCTGGGCGGTCAAACATGGGCTTTAGAGCCTGTATGAATCTGTCGTAGTCATCCAGGAGGGCATCCCCAGAATTAACTAAGGGCGTGGCCCAAGTCAAAGCATTCCCAGAGAGATGCGAAATCATGAAGCCCACCTTTTCCCTGGGGGTGGAGAAGTAGTAGGGCTTGAAGGTGAAGTGGACTAGACACGAGTCAAGGAATCCGCGAAGGGTTTTTGAAGAACCAACGTATTTATCAACTACTCTGCCCAACAATACACTTTCCTTGGTCGCTGAATCTCGGGACAAGACAAATTGTTTTAGCGCAGCGTTCTCAGCCTTAAGATTATGCCCTTCCGTTGTTAACTCCTGCATGCCGCGCATAAGATCTTGAAGCGCTGCCTCGATGTCTGTGTCTATTTTGTTTCGTTGGCGTCTCAATCTGTCACAGGTTTCCCCCCTTCTCACCTGTTGCTGTTGTTTACTGGAGCTCCTTGAGGGAGTTTTCTTGCGTACAGTCCGGGTCTTGTACAGCCCTGTGTGGACTTCTTCAGGTTCCAGCGTGTGATCGGCGCTTCGACTCCTGGAACGTTCAGTATGTCCGGGATATCCAGGAAATAATGATGTGTACTTGGAGACGGGTACATGGGGGTCCAGGATACAGGAGGTAAGGAAAGGAAGGGACTGAAGGAGGAAGAACAAAGGGTCTAGGAACTGGGAACAGGTAGTCAGCGAGAGCGAACTACAGCAACGCACGTCTAGCCACTGCAAGCGGTAGCATTGAAACGCGCGGGCCCATGGGGGCGTGGCTTCTTTATAGAGTGTGCTACGTCCGACACGTAAGCTGGTAAACAACGTTCCGTGTCTGTCGGCCATGATGGTAGTACTGCTGAATGCAGACCTTGATGTGTCAGGGACCAGGAAGTCCAAAAGGGACGCATCTGACGGTTCATGACATGTTATCCTCTTGATTACTTGTGTTCCTACTGGGATGAGTATTATCAGTCCTGTAATGGTTCTTACTCTTAATATAACCTTTTTTTACACTGTGACGAGTAAGATCGCTCAAATCATTATATTCGTTTTTCCAACTGTGATGATTATTAATATCACTATCGTTATCACCGCCTCTCTGCCCGGTTCTCTCGCTCTGCCCATTACCTTTCTTGAGTGGGGCCGCGTCACTGAGTCAGTGTTCTCTTTCACAGTTTCTCTCTGTCTTGTCAGGATGCCTTTTGCACTCTGTTCTCTTTCCTCTAGCTGCACCTTCCAACATGCTTCTCAACGAGTGTTCTCGGCTTCAGTTAGGGACTGTTCTCTTTCCTTGTTCCGTCCACTACTCGCTCTTCTTGTGTCCCTTGTGGGACTGGACTTGATTCACAGGCTCTCGCTAGCCTGTCCTCTTGCCGGCTTTCTCGTATGTCCCTCCTGGGACTGGAGGGAGACTTGCAGGTTCTCACTAGCCTGCCATACCTTTCGCTTTCTCGGGTGTTCCTCCTGGGGCTAAAGGCAGTCTTGCAGACTCCAGTTCCCATGCCTCTCAAGCAAGTAGATGTAAGGCTTGGCTTCGTACAGCTTCGCATGGCTTCCCTCTGTCTCAGGGAACAGCCGTTGCCCTGGTGCATCAGCTTCCCTCACAGCTTATTCTGAACACACAAGCTTCAATATTTCTACGTCTCACTCCTGCCACTTTTATGAAACGGCACTAGGACTTTCCTGTTAGCTGGTGGGAGTCCTTCTTCAGTTTCTGAATTGGACTCATAACTCCATTGGTTTTCTTCGTCCCAGTATATTTTTGAGTTGAATTCATTATAACTCCACTGGTTTTATTCATCCCAGTATCATACAGGTACTGCCCAGTACCTAAGTCATCGCAATAGCATATAGAAAGGGGTTCTAACTGTTTTCTCCCAATGGGACTGCCATTATTGGTTTGTTGAGGATATTGGAAAGGGAGTTCCTCATTGGAACAGGAGTCCCTGTCCCCATGGGTGGAGTCCCTGCTGGCGAGGTCATGCTTGCCTTTACACCTAGGCAGGGTATTGCATAGTGGGCTCACCTCCCTAGCCTCACAAGGAAAGCCTCTCCTGGGGAGAAGTGACTGAATCCCACGATTCGTCACCCAGCCAACCTAAAAAATGATTGTTTGAAAAGAATTGTATTTGCTCTAAAAGTTCAGGTACTGCTGACCTATTTAAGGTAGAAGTGCTTGAAGAGAAGTGCCCCTAGGGCCCCATAGAAGAGTATAGCAGGCTTGCAGAGAAAGAGGAACTCTTGCTGTGCTATTGAAATTATAACGGTTGCATCAAGAATTTTAGCTACTGTCCCATAAAATGTTTGGTTGCCCTGCTAAGAAGGCGAAGAAGTGATGGCGGCCTCTCACACTGCCTGGCAGTGGGTATTATACCTGCCCAGTATTGTAAGAGGGGAGTTGAGTTTGCACAACCAGTAAGGGCGTAACGAATAGTGAAATTATTCACCCAAATGCCAAATAGTTGGCCTAAGTATTCGGCTGAAGCCGAATCGAGTGTCAATAGTTAATTTCCATAACGTGCCTTCAGCAGTATATTAAAGTGAAATATACTGCTGGAGGCACGTTATAGAAACAGTGCAGCTTTTTCCTGTGGCTACATGAACATTTTTTGATTAGTTTAAAAATTAAACTGATCAGAAAATGTTCATGTTTCCATAGGACAATGCTGCGCCAATTCCATAATGTGCCCAGCAGTGTATCACATACTGGTAGAGGGACGTTGCCTCTAGCAGCATATTCAAGTTTAATATACTGCTGGAGGCACGTTATGGAAATACATTCTACACACCAGTGAAGGTCGTGTCTGCATAATGCCTCCTTCACTAGTGTGCAGAATGTATTTTGCACACAGAGAGTCACCGAGGATTTCCTTTGGAGGCGCTCTGTGAGCAAAACACTGTCAGCAAAATAGTGCCAGGGCGGGTGGAAGGCTGCTAAGTACTTTGTTGGCTGCTGCAGACTTCCCCTTAAGAAGCGTCTTCAAAAGGAAATTCTTGGAGACTTTCCTGAGCAAAATACATTCTGCACACCAGTGAAGATGGCGCTTACATAACGCCACCTTCATTGTTGTGCAGAATTAATTTTGCTCATGCCACCTTCGGAATAAACACATTTTTGAGTTGTGTAGTCTCTTCGAATGGCTTAAACAGTCTAGGATCAGCCACTCCATTTGAGAGGGGAGGAACAATCTCGGGTGACTGGGTTTATTCTGGACCTGGATATAGGAAGACAGAAAAAGCAGGTTACGCCACAAGAACCCCCACAACACAGTTTGACTCACGACTCCGAGCCATTGGGCATCAGCATCCAACAACCACCACTGGAAAGTGGCTACATTACAGGTGCTCTTCACCGCCTGTACCCCAGATGTCCCCTTCTGTGCATTACCGCTTGAACGTCCCTTCACCCATACCAGGGTTATTGTGCATCTGGCTGTATGATGCAGGTCCGCCAGGGAGTATCCCCTTGCTTTAATTCTGCAGATCACACTTGGGGGGGCGGGGAGTCAAACACACGCTCACAGCACAGTGTGATAGGTACAGTAGAAAAGAAGAGGCCAATTGGCTTCTTACACAGTATGGCTTAATGTGATATTCTTGTTTGAACTGTTTAAATATGTTGGCAAAGAAGATTATCCCTGCTAGCTGCGCAGGGAGTATTAATTCTATTAAAGACTAGGAGGCAAGCATTATGCTTCAACTTCTTTTATTAGTACTCCTCAGCAGTTTCAACAAACTTATCAAAAAAACTCTCTGAAAAGTGTTCAAAAGAGAATTTTCCTTCTAGAAACTACAAGTCCCATAGTCTCTGTAGTCCATCTCCCTTCAGCCCAGCCATGACACTCATCGTGTCCCTGGGCTCCTCCTCTGCTTTTACATGCTCTGAAATGACACTTGAACTCCATAACCATGTCCTGCCAACAGTGTGAAGACTCTCAAACTTGACACCGCATTCGCTCCTGTTCCCTCGGCTACTCGACCTTCCATTCGAGATCCGGTGACCGCCGCCTCCACTCTCAGCTATTCGTCTGCTCTTCCCCTAGGGAACATACAATAAAGAAATTCAGAGTGACGCCCATGTACTGTTATAATCCAAACATATCACATTATCCAACAATACATGATCGGGTGGGAATTTAATGCTCGCCTCCTAGTCTTTAATAGAATTAATACTCCCTGCGCAGCTAGCAGGGGTAATCTTCATTCTATGACAAGACTGGAGGCGAGCATTATGCTTGTTCAGAGCTTCCCCAATACTGTAACAGCCACACTCTCAGTTGGCTGGAAGTAAAACTCCTTCAATGTGCGATCACTAGCCCAATCAGCTGCTAACATAATCTCTCGCCGTGATACCCCTGCCGTAAAGGCTCTGGAAGCCATTGCTCCCCTTACCCAATGGGCCCCATACATACCCACATCTATACCTGCTGCTTGCATCACTTCCTTGACCCACCTTGCAATGGTGGCTGTCGGGACTGCGTGGAAAGGCTTCCTACGCGCTATCAATAACTGATTAGTACCAGCTGCTCTGCAGTCTGCTGTTCTACTCTCATATTACTTAATGCATCTTGCTACGCACCATTTTGCATTACTCAGAAAATATGGATAATGAACTGTGAAGGTCCATGTTTTAGTCCTCTTGACTATCGAGAAGATCACTCCTTTGGGAACAAAGCAACGCCTGTTAATCTCCAGCACCTTGACGTCTGACATGCGCTTACATGATATTAGGCATAGCAGCATCGCCAGCTTGCCCGTCAGCTGCTTCAGGGACAGATACCTTTCTGCTCCACATCGGGAAGGGAGGAAATGCGTAGTACAGGCCGCCTGACCATTCCTGTAGGAAAGCATCTGTCCCCTGAGCTCCCGGGTCTAGTCTCTAGCTGAAGTAATTGTCCGTCTGGGCATTGAGCCGGGACGCAAACAGGTCCATGTGTACTGGGCCCCACCTCGTATTCAGAATCTGAAACACTGCTGCATCTTGTCTCCAGTCGCTGGAGTCAGGTATCAGGTATCGCAAGTTCCAATCGGCTACAACATTCAGTGTTTGCAGGAGAGGTTTCATCTTTCCAACTACCATTGGACACACCCACTTCAGAAATGGCGGGCGAATGCGCCGACCACTGAGGCAAATGGCGGGCGCCGCCCCTTAGTGGGGGATCCCACCCAGCCAACCCCCAAAGAAACAACAAGGGCCAACCTGACCTGGTCCAGGGTTGGGGGAAGGGGGTGTAGCATGTCACAAAGTGGCGACAAAGGGGGGAGGGGGTGCAGGACCAAGAGAGGGGTGGGCTATATAAAGCCCGGCCAGTCGATGTTCCCTCTCTCGGTCCCTGCCCCCCCACTAGAGTTGAAATCCCACCCACCCTCCCATTCCTTATAAGTTAGTACTGTCTAAATAATATGTTTGTTTTCTGTTTCAGGTCGCCCAGCGGAGTTACATTGTGATCCCCTAGAAAAGCACTGACATATCCTGAGGGGACTGCGCAGCCAATAGCTTAGAATTAACGGCACCCAGGAGTAATAGACTCAGGGGAGGCCCCGGGTAAGGGGTTAGGGGGCTTAGAAGTAATTCCATCCCCAAATTCGGGGGGAGGAGGTAAAAAAATAAGTCATGGGGAATGAGAAGAAAGTGAGAAGAAGGTGTCACAGTAAGGTTTGGGAAAGAAAGAAGTAGCGGCTCAGTCCCTGTCCTGACTAGAGTTGAAATGGAGGCTAGGCCCTGTCCGATGAAGCCGTTGGTTCGGGGAGGAGGGAGCAGAGTCAACCCTGTAGGTAAATATTGAGCAATGTATGTCTGTCTATGGGAAATGGGCGGGCTGCTGGTGATGTTGGTTTGGATTTTGGGGGCAAGGGGGAATGGTTTTGATGTCACGTGCATAAAGTGATGCACAATTATGTAGCTGTTCACATTGATTTAAGGTACGCAGCGTTGTTAGGTGGGGGAGCGATGGACAAGACCGTTGTGCCGGGTCTGAAAATAGTGTGCGTAATGTTTTGAAATAAGTTGCATTGGGAAAAAATCAGTTTAGGGGTCGAATGCGCGGGTCAGGCTGCGAGCTTGGTTGAAGTTATGGCCAAACGGAAATGCCTTGTGCCAATGTTTTCATACTATTGATTGGGTTTCTCCATTAGACGGTTAAAGCGGTCTCCTGGCCGGGTGCACATAAAAGAATGCCTGGGCTGTTGACCTCCGCGCCTCAGGCTTCTAGTGTCGAAGTGGGGTGGATGCAGGGGGAACGGTGTAAAACCCGGGATCAGGCCGGAACGGGCCGGAACGGTACCCTAACATAAAAAAACTGCAGCAAAACTCACCTGAAAATGATACAAACACACATGAAAAACATTTTGGAAATGGGGAAGGTTGAACAATGTGCTGTCATTAACCCATTACTGCCCAAAACCTACATTTTCACACGAAAAAGTACGCTGAACGGGCCGGAACGCTACCCTAATATATAAAACGGCAGCAAAACTCACCTGAAAATGATGCAAGCAGGCATGAAGCACATTTTGAAATGAGAAAGGTTGAACAATGTGCTGTCATTAACCCATCACTGCCCAAAATCTACATTTTCACATGAAAAAGTACCAGGAACGTGCCGAAACGGTACCCTAATACATAAAACGGCAGCAAAACTCACCTGAAAATGATGCAAACAGACATGAAGAACATTGTGGAAATGGGGAAGGTTGAACAATGTGCTGTCCTTAACCCATCAGTGCCCAAAATCTAAATTTTAACACGAAAAAGTACCTGAACAGGCTGGAACGCTACCCCAATATATAAAACGGCAGCAAAACTCACCTGAATATGATGCAAACACACATGAAGAACATTTTGGAATGAGAAAGGTGCACCACTATGCTGTCATTAACCCAGTACTGCCCAAAATCTACATTTTCACACAGAAAAGTGCCCAGAACGGGCCGGAACGCTACCCTAATATAAAAAACGGCAGAACAACTCACCTGAAAATGATGAAAATACACATGAAGAACATTTTGAAATGAGAAAGGTGCACCAATATGCTGTCATTAACCCATTACTGCCTAAAATCTACATTTTCACATGAAAAAGTACCCGGAACGGGCCGGAAAGGCTACCCTAATATAAAAAACGTCAGCAAAACTCACCTGAAAATGATGCAAACACACATGAATAACATTTTGGAAATGGGGAAGGTTGAACAATGTGCTGTCCTTAACCCATTACTGCCCAAAATCTACATATTCACACGAAAAAGTACCCGGAAAGGGCCGGAGCGGTACCCGAATATATGAAACGGCAGCACAACTCACCTGAAAATGATGAAAATACACATGAAGAACATTTTTAAATGAGAAAGGTGCACCAATATGCTGTCATTAACCCATTACTGCCCAAAATCTACATTTTCACACGAAAAAGTACCCGCAACGGGCCGGAAGGCTACCCTAATATAAAAAACGGCAGCAAAACTCACCTGAAAATGATGCAAACACACATGAATAACATTTTGGAAATGGAGAAGGTTGAACAATATGCTGTCATTAACCCATTACTGCCCAAAATCTACATTTTCACACGAAAAAGTACCCGGAACGGGCCGGAAGGCTACCCTAATACATAAAACGGCAGCAAAACTCACCTGAAAATGATGCAAACACACATGAAGAACATTTTGGAAATGGGGAAGGTTGAAGAATGTGCTGTCCTTAAACCATTAGTGCCCAAAATCTAAATTTTCACACGAAAATGTACCCGGAACGGGCCGGAATGCTACCCTAATATATAAAACAGCAGCAAAACTCACCTGAAAATGATGCAAACAGACAGAAAGAACATTGTGGAAATGGGGAATGTTGAACAATGTGCTGTCATTAACTCATTACTGCCCAAAATCTACATTTTCACACGAAAAAGTACTCAGAACGGGCCAGAACGCTACCCTAATAGATAAAATGGCAGAAAAACACACCTGAAAATGATGCAAACACACGTGAAGAACATTTTAGAAATGGGGAAGGTTAAACAATGTGCTGTCATTAACCCATTACTGCCCACAATCTACATTTTTCCACGAACAAATACTCAGAATGTGCCGGAACGCTACTTTAATGTATAAAACGGCAGCAGAACTCACCTGAACATTATGCAAACACACATGATGAACATTTTGGAAATGGGGAAGGTTGAACGATGTGCTGTCATTAACCCATTACTGCCCAAAATCTACATTTTCACACAGGAACAGTACCCTAATATATAAAACGGCAGCAAAACTCTCCTGAAAATGATGCAAACACACATGAAGAACACTTTGGAAATCGGGAAGGTTGAACAATGTGCTGTCATTAACCCATTACTGCCCAAAATCTTCTGCAATAAAAAGGTAGCTAATAAGTAAACTCAAAGACGGTCTTTGTGATGACATCTATATTGTACTAGAAAATCCTCATCTCCCTAAATATACTCTAGTCACATAAGGGTAGAATTGTAGCACTTTTCATTTGATTGAAATGAAGGGAAATGATATATTTGAAAATATTACTAGAGGGTCACTACACCTTACTCAACACTAGAGGGAGCAGTAACTGTTTAGTTTTGTTCATTGTCAGGTTTTCCTTTATCACTTACATATCCTTGTTTCAGGAAGTGGTAAAATTTCACATGTTTCTTCTTCACTTAAATGTTGCAGCTTCATCTTGTCTGTGCTGATCACCTTTAATTTAGATACAGGTCAGATTTATGTTTTTTTTCTCTCTGCAAGCCTTGAGCATAAGAGTGCAACAATGGATTGCTTCATGCTGACCAGAACATTTCTTATAGAAAAGCTCTGCTTAAGCAACTTTGACAAATGTAGGACCACCCTGCCTTTTCACTACTTGGTTGGAAAGAGGTCTTCAAGTGGAAAGGGCCCAGCCTCGTATGTGACACAGCAAGGATCACAAAAGGTCTTCAAGGTGGCTCAGCATCTTATAAGCACATTTGATGCAAACAAGGAAGCATGAATGCCTAAGAAGGGGCCCTTAAAAATCAGACACATCATCTCTTCTTAGGAGAAACCTAGATGTGCATCACTAAGAAAGCCATTTCATTGTGTTCTCTGTGTGATGTGTTACATCTTTCTTTCTCCCCTGTTCCTGTGTTGTGAGCCTGGACGCTGTGGAATGCTTGTAGAATGCCTGCCTCTGGAATGTTGAGAGAGTGTTTGAGAGCTCCTTGCAGCTTGGAGGCTGGGGTTTGAATGATGGCATTAAGGCTTCAGTGGCCAATCAGACAGGATGCTGTGACGTGGCTAATGGCTGAGGATGTCAAATGATGTGCCATTGAGGGGCATGTACAGCATCACACACTGTACAGCGGTTTGCCGGTGCACGCCTCTAAGGGTTTGAAGTGAGTCTCCGAGGAGGAGGTGTGTCCTGATGGTAATACTGCTGAAAAGAAAAAGCGGCAGTTAACATCTAGTGCGGGCGCCCAGCATGAAATGCTATCCGAGCCGGAGCTGGGAGTTGTTTCAGGAGAGCCGTGTGTGTGCTGTCAGCATAGCAAACAGCTGGGTGCTGTGTTTGTAGAGCCGTGTGGGCACAGTCAGCTCAGTGAACAGCTGGTACCTGAAACAGTCAAGTTGGCAGTGATGGAGGTTGGTCCCAGCATGTGTTGGGGTCGGGGTCACAAGTTCCAGCTTGACAGCTGCTCTGGGTCTGGTGTGGATGGCACTATGCTGTATCCGGACTGCATCTCTGGGAAGCAGGAATTGACTGTTCACTGGGGCGAGCACTGGGGTTTCTGCCGTGGTTTTGGGGCTGACCTGGGTGAACCAAGAAGTCAATATATGGCAGTTGTCCACGAGCTAGATCAGGGCTTTATGTCATTTTTCAGGGAGCTGTCCATGCTAAACCGTGAATATTGATCAACAGTGTTTTGTGAAGTGAAGCCTGTTTGGATGTAAGATGTCCATTGGTACGTTGTGGATTGTGGTGGATCTGGGACGTGTCTGGTGTATTTTGGTAAAGACGTTGCCTCTGTTAGTTGAAGGAAGTTGAAATTTGGTTTGTTCTTGAATGTTGCTTTAACTTTTGCCTCCACAGGTCTGTCAGAATATGGACGTGAGAATAGGGCATGGATTTACAGGAGGTTACTTGTGTATGTGGTGTGTGTTGTGCTCACTGGGTGGCCCAGCAAACCACCTTGTGGGGTTAGACAGTTTTGTTTGTGTTTTGTGTGGCAGGGTAATGCCAGCCACTTGGGCTACTGGCTACCAGCACATGGCACACCCGGCACTTTGGGGAGGTATTATGTGCCCGTGACATTTGTGTTAATGATTGTGGTTGGAGAAATGTTGTTAAGTGCAGTTTACCTCATTAGTTTGTTTCTCTGGAGGTGGACCCCGCACTCACATGTTTTTTTTTGCCATTTGATCAAGTGTGCTTTGCCATTGTGTGTTGGGAGGACCCCAGTACCCTTTGTGGGGGTGTCGCTCCCACACCTTGGATGTGGTGGTCTCAACCTATGTGTTGTTCTTGTGGTTGGGGTGCTCCTTGTTGTGGCACTGGTGGTGCATTTCCGTGCACCATCTATTTGCGGTGGTGTAGTGTTGCTTGTCTGTCGAGCAGCCTCAGTGTTGGTTTGGTTAGTTGATAAAGTGGTTTTGTTTGGTTAAGGTGGGTAGTCGGCAGTCGTTCCGAGGGGTGTGGGGCCGGTCCCCTGTGTGAGTTCCTGCTGTTTGGTCAACAGTGTCGATGGTGACGTGTTTTGGGTTGTGATGTTTTTCTAGCATTTCATTGGTAGGACGGTTGAGGGGATTTTATTTATTTTAATTTTATTTATTTATTTAAATATGGTGCCGAAAGCCTGCAGGCATTGATTGGGGCTCCAGGTAACATCAACACCAAAAGACATACCGGACGACGGGACAGGAGTCAGGAAATATGGGTCATGTCAAAGGGAACTTAAAAAGAAAGGTTTGTAGTTGTCGGAATCTTGTATTGTTTTGTTCTTGTCTCAAGGCCAGGTGGAGAGAATTCCAAAGTTTGGCTGAGAGCAATGGGAAGGATTTTCCCAGTCTGTTAGCCCGCTTGACACTTGAGATGGTTTGAGGGGCAGGTTTCTGTGTTCTGAGCAAGTTTTATATTGACTGAATATTGGACCTGTCATGGGTCACTTGGAGATGGTTGGTTTTTTGGGATTGTTCTTTTGTCTCTCTATTCTGTTCCCTTACTCTTGTTGGTTTTACGGAGGGCGATGTGTAATGTCTTGCTTTCTCCCCTGTTTCTGTGCTGTGACCCTGGGTGCTGTAGAATGCTTGTAGAAAGCTTGCCTGTGGAATGTTGAGAGAGTGTTTGTGTGTGTGTGTTCTATGGGGGGCAGTTGGAAGTGGGCTGCTGGATTGAGTGGGTGCCGGTGGATGTCTCCTATGTCTTTCTGTACTTGAAGATCCTTTTGTACTTACCTGCTACCTAATATCTTGGAAACTTGTATTTAAGTAAATAAGATAGTTGCCCTGCCTGGCCTCCCTGTGTCATCACTGAAGTACCCACTTAACATAATCCAAAAGAAGTGAAACATTTCACCTCTTATACCAAATACTACTGTAACAGTGGCAATAGTGCAGAGGTAGTCTATGCATGTTGTGCCAAATCCCAAGCTATTTCCCATGAGGCCAGGGAGGTGAGGCCGCCACCCGATAGTCCCCCTGGGGGTAGTACTCAGTGGGGGGATTGCATGGGGAGGGAAACCCCTCATGGGACCAGTGACGATCCACTTGGGAGAACGCAATATTCCCCTCCTTCACTTCTATCCTCTACCTCCCTTCACCCAACTCAGTCCCCACTTTCCTTATCTTCTATTCAGACCATTCTGGTCCCCCATACTTTTGTATGTTACAGTGGAGTGAAATGTATAATTCACACAAATGGGATGAGGAAGAGGGAAACTCACCCTAGCTTAATGCAAAGGATTACTGAGATGAAGGAGGCAAAATCCCACAGCGGAACCAACACACACGGTACAGTTGTCAAGAAGCTATCCCAATCATAAAAAGGGAAGAAGGAATCAATCGTCTGTGGAATACGCCCTGGATGAGCAAGGAACAAGATGCTTGTTCTATGCCAGAGAATACAAAGGCTAAGAGCTGAGACGCAGAGGCGTGTAGCAAGGAGAGAGGTCCAAGCAAGACGGACCTGGCCAGAGGCAGGGAGAAAGGAAGCCAAACCACCGAAAGCAGATCAAGAACGAAGACACAGGCAGCCAGAGACACAAGTAAGAATCCAGAGCTGTGGAACCGCGGGAAAGAGAATGCCAAACGCAGCTGTAGCAGACAAACTCCGCTCCACCACCTGATGAGACCGGAGACCACCCAGACGCTTCCCAAAGGTATGGAAAGGGTTGGCCTGGTGGCAAGGGCATTAAGGGAGCCAGAGCAGCTGAAAACCCATGCAGACATATCCCAAAGAGCACACAGGGATGCAAGTGGTACTATATTTGATACAAACTTTGTAAATCATGCAAAGATATTCCGAAGAGCACACAGGGATACCAGTGGCATTATACGTGATACAGATTTAATAAATCACGCAAATACATCCTGGAGAGTACAAAGGGGTGAAAGAATGATGAGAATGTAGTAAAGCAGGGAAGTCATCCTAAAGATTTCAAAGGGACAAAAGACAGGATACTCAGACAAATGCCAACCTCAAGAAAATGCCTATTTGTGATAGCACCTGGCAGGAGAGTATACCAGGTCTGTCTGAGTGGTTGGTATGGTTTTTGAGTTTTTGGGCTCAGCTATAGGGGTATTTCAGAGGGGTTTGACAGTGGCCATCTAGTGAAAGGAATGGGATAAAAAAGGGGATAGGGAGGTGCAGTTTAGCAAAGTCAGTCCTTTAACAGTCTGGGGTACGAAGGGGTCTGTGGGAGCCCAGGAAGCGTTGGCAGAGCAGGGGATGGGAAGTGTGGAAAAAATGTGAGCTAAAGGGGGATGAGAATGTGAGATAGTGGAGAGAAGGTACTGAGGGGTGGGAGGGAAAGGAGGTTAGTGAGATCAGGGATTTTTAAGCTTTTTGCAGTGAGAGACGAAAGAATGAAGAGTGGTTGGGGGGGGTGGGAGAAGGGTAAAAACTGATGGCCTTGGATAGTTTGTGACAGTAAAAATGGAGAGAAGAGATGAGGTTGGTGTAGCAGTGTGATGTAACAGAGTGTGGGGAGTGATTCCTTGTAGGAGACAAGAAGAACCTGGGAAAGGATTTTACAGCAGCAGCAGAGATGGATGTGCATATAGTATGATGAATCAGTAGTGATTCCCCCTGAATCTTGGCCTGGAACCCTTCTCATATGGCCAGGGGAAGGCAGACGTTTCCTGATCCCAACCCTGGGGGTGGTGTTCTGCGGGAGGATCACATGGGGTGGGAACAGGCCAGGAGGAAGGAGAAACTCCCTTGTTAATTTTCCCCCAAAACCCCAATCTTGAAATGGCTTATTGTAAGGTAGAAGACGTCAGGAAAACTAACTTGGTTGGCAGTAACTTCAAGTCCCATAATACCTTCAGTACTGGGACGAAGAAGAGGGATGCTGAGGAATACTGCTGTGGGAGCAGTCATCTAATAGTGTAAACGATCTACACCTGAGGGAGACTAGGAGGCTTCAAAAGCCCCCTCAGGTGCAGGAAGAGGGAGAGGATGAAAAGCAGAAGCAGCAGGAGAGGAGAGAGCCGTGCGGGCCTCAGAGGAAAGTGAAGCTGGCGTGAGAGAAGACGCCAGGACCATTGTGCAGCCAAGAGCAGTGTCAAGTCCGGAGAGTGTCTTTGCCTCGAGCTATTCCTGTTGCAGAGGTTGCACAGCGGGACGCGTAAGAACGGGGCGCTTGCCCATTGAAGGCTTGTTGTGCAGAGGTTGCGCAGCATGAAGCGGAAGTAGCGAGGGAAGTGTACCCTTGTTAAAGGCTTTAGGTGGCTGGGATGCACCTGAGCCTCTACCGAGCAGAAGAAGCTCCAAATTCGAGCAACATGAGCGTAGGTGGACCAGACGAGGCTGTTCGCCTGACTGCGAGGAGCCACAATGTCAGAAGACCTGCGAACACCAAGCAGAGCTAGATCGAGCGATTTACCTGGTGAGTTCACAGCTTGTGACTCCCGAGCGCTCTGACTCTATCCACGGCAGGCAGTTTCACTCACGTGTGAGTGAGAGAAGCAGTGATTACAATTCTGAATACCGAACTGTACGAAACCAACAAATGTTTTACTTATTAAACCAAAGTGACTTTGCAAGCAAGCATGTAAGTTGGTGGAAGGCCCAAAAACCCTGTGGGGAAGCTTTAGTCCAAACAAAAGCATATAAACAATACCAAGCCAAGAGTATTTGAAACCCAGCAATACCAATACAACAAACTTTGCTCAAAGACTCAGGAGGATATGTCAGGGGCAACATGCTCATCTTGCAAGCTAGACGACATAGAGCACCACAGGTTCGATCCCCGGGTCCGCGTTTCGAAACCTCTGGGTATTAAGCACGTTATAAATAACCTATCAAGGCAAGAGGGGAATATTGGTAACCCCAGGAGTAGTAAGACTTTCTGTGTTATGAAATACATATCACAAGATGATAGAAACACACAATGCCAAAGCCAAGACAGAAATAGTGTAAAACCACTTTCTGGTCACTATTTGGTTGTTGGTGTAGAGGGGAAAGAAAGGTGGCAACCGGGCTGCCCTTCTGAAGATGATTATCCAGAGAGAGAGAAGCATAGTTACAGAGGAATCCTAAAGAGCACTAATGTGATTCCTTGTTTAACCGAAAATGTTTTAAAGTGTGATGCTAACTAAACCTTGTGAAGTTGTTGTTCTTAGTTGGAAGTTACCACTGAAGCACACTTTGTTCTTTTGTGAAGTATTAGACGGGCAGGTTGAGTAAACCTGTGTGACAAGCTGCTGAAGTAGAAGGCCTGGCATGAGGGAAAACCAGGTAGTAGTTGATGAGAGTGCTAAACTGTGGTTCTGACAAAGAACTCTTTAAATCCGTTCTTACTCCGGGAGGAGTTGGAACACACTATTTCTTTTGAAATAAAAGGTATGGAATGGAAAGGAAAAGATGGAATGGAATAGATTTTGTAAAGTGCAACATTTGCCTATGGGTATCTTTGTGTTCCCTACAGAGTAGTGAAAGAGATAGCCTAGAAAAGAAACATTTTCAGAGCTTTGCGAAAAGCCAGAGGAATCAGAGTAGCCCTGAGAGAAAGAGGTAGAGAATTCCAGAGAGCAGCCACAGCCACTAAGAAAGCACAGCCACCAATGCAGCTATACCTGACCGATGGAACAATCAGCAAGCAAGCGTTAGCTGACCACAGAGCTCGGCTTGGGATGTAGGGCAAGAGGTTCTCCATGAGGTATTCCACCCCCTGGCCATAGAAAACTCGGTGGACCCGGCAAAGGTCCTTGAATTGAATATGTTTGGCCACCAGCAGCCAATGGAGTTTGCGACAAACAGGGGAGATGTGACAGCCACGAGGAGTAGAAGTCACCAATCGCGCAGCAGCATTCTGGAGGACTTGCAGACGATGAAGTATATAAGCAGGTTGGCTAAAGTACTGAGAGTTGCAATAGTCCAATGAGGACGTAACTAGAGCAGAAATGACAAAGACACAGAGATGCTCCGGGATATAGGGGACGACCCAACACAAGAGCCTCAGCTGAAAATGGCACCGCTGGCACACAGAGCTGACTTGTGACTCCATGGACAAGGATGCAATGAGTTTAACCCCAAGGTCCTTGACCATTGAGACTGGCTGAGGAAAGGGGCCCAGGGAGGCAGGCCAAAAAAGCTGGCGTCCAAAGAGTAGCAGCTGCAGGGGGGCCACCACCTAAACCTCGGTTTTATCACTGTTCAGCTTAACCCAGTTGGAATGCATCCATTCTCCCACGGCCTCCAGACAGGCATGAAATCTGGCAGCTGACTCAGGGCTGGAGAGATCCAGACGAACCAGTATCTGCATGCCGTCGGTGTAGGAATAACAGAGGAAGCCGTGAGAGAATATCAGTTTGGTCAAAGGCTGGGTGTAGACTTTAAATATGACCGGGGAGACAGCCGACCCTTGAGGAACCCTAAAGGATCTAGCCATAGCCGCAGGAAAAAAAGGAGAGAGTGATAGAATTTGACAAAGGTCAGAGGGGAAGGAAGAGAACCAATTAAGGACGGTGCCTGAGAGGCCGGCACCTGCCAGGCGGCCTAGCAGGACTAAATTATCAATGGTATCAAAGGCGGCTGACGGGTCCGATAGAACCAGAGCACTGACGCTGCCCCCGTCATGAGTCCGTGCCAAGTCGTCCATGACAGAGACCAGGACACTCTCGGTCCCACGTCATGGGCAAAGCCCTGATTGTGAGGGGTGAAAGAAAGAGGATTACTCAAGAAAAGTTGAGAGTAGTGGACAGACCACGGATTCAAGAAGTTTCTTCAGGAAAGGTAAAAGAGATATAGGACGGAAGTTAGTAGGGATCAGTGGATCCAACAAGGGTTTCTTTAACAGTGGGATCACAGTGGCCAGTTTAAGAGAGGCCAGGATCACTCCCGCAAAGAGGGATGTATTAACTGCTTCTGTCAACAAATGAGCAATATGAGGAAGGATATCATTAATAAGATGAAAAGGAATAGGATCAAGAGGGGACAATGAACTGAGCTTAGTAACAGCAGTGGTCACCTCCAGAACAGAGAAAGTAGGAAACACAGTCCAACAAGCGGCCGGCGGAGGCTCAGATGGCCCAATATCATTTGCTGCTATCTTAAAGTTAGCTGTTAGTACGATCTGTTGCTACTTCAAAGTTAACTGTTACTACCATTTGCTGCTATTTTTAAGTTAGCTATTAGTACCATTTGCTGCTATTTTAAAGTTAGCTGTTAGTACCATTTGCTGCTATTTTTAAGTTAGCTGTTAGTACCATTTGCTACTATTTTAAAGTTAGCTATTAGTACCATTTGCTGCTTTTTGTGACCTTGACTGCGCCCAGTGACTACCCTGTGCTACCCAATCCTGCATTTCCCCCATCCTGTCTCCCCCCTAAGGCCCCCTGGACTACTCTCTCTTTTCTTCCCCCTCCTCCATGACACCTATGGCACTCTCTGTCTCTCCTATTTTTTCTAACGGTTTCTCCATTGAATATCCTACCCTTCTCACCTTGGTAGGACGAAGTTAAAAAGGGAACGCTGCAGCACCTACCTGAAGCAGCATTTTTTTTTCGAAAAACGAACGCTTCTGAGCCGTGAAGGGGCTCGTCCTGGTCCTCTGTCCCGTGCCTGCTTCCTGGAGGAGGGGTGGCTTGAGTGACACACGTGAGGCATCACGTGACCCCCAGCTGCCTCAAAACACGGAGACACTCGCCCGAGGGGCGAACGCTGCAGCACCTACCTCAAGCAGCATTTTTTTTTTTTTCGAAAAACGAACGCTTCTGAGCCGTGAAGGGGCTCTTCCTGGTCCTCTGTCCCGTGCCTGCTTCCTGGAGGAGGCGTGGCTTGAGTGACACACGTGAGGCATCACGTGACCCCCAGCTGCCTCAAAACACGGAGACACTCGCCCGAGGGGCGAACGCTGCAGCACCTACCTCAAGCAGCATTTTTTTCGAAAAACGAACGCTTCTGAGCCGTGAAGGGGCTCTTCCTGGTCCTCTGTCCCGTGCCTGCTTCCTGGAGGAGGCGTGGCTTGAGTGACACACGTGAGGCATCACGTGACCCCCAGCTGCCTCAAAACACAGAGACACTCGCCCGAGGTGCGAACACTGCAGCACCTACCTCAAGCAGCATTTTTTTTTTCGAAAAACGAACGCTTCTGATCCGTGAAGGGGCTCTTCCTGGTCCTCTGTCCCGTGCCTGCTTCCTGGAGGAGGCGTGGCTTGAGTGACACACGTGAGGCATCACGTGACCCCCAGCTGCCTCAAAACACGGAGACACTCGCCCGAGGGGCGAACGCTGCAGCACCTACCTCAAGCAGCATTTTTTTTTTGAAAAACGAACGCTTCTGAGCCGTGAAGGGGCTCTTCCTGGTCCTCTGTCCCGTGCCTGCTTCCTGGAGGAGGCGTGGCTTGAGTGACACACGTGAGGCATCACGTGACCCCCAGCTGCCTCAAAACACGGAGACACTCGCCCGAGGGGCGAACGCTGCAGCACCTACCTCAAGCAGCATTTTTTTTTCGAAAAACGAATGCTTCTGAGCCGTGAAGGGGCTCTTCCTGGTCCTCTGTCCCGTGCCTGCTTCCTGGAGGAGGCGTGGCTTGAGTGACACACGTGAGGCATCACGTGACCCCCAGCTGCCTCAAAACACGGAGACACTCGCCCGAGGGGCGTTAAGCCCGAGAGGAGTAAAGCCCAGGGACTGTTGAGCGACTGTTTGGCGCACTGTGGCAGCACCAGATAGGCGAAGAGCACGTGTCGTCCCGATTCCATCGTATAAACCACGCAGGCACCCTCTTACCACACTCATCACACATATGCCTCCTCTATCACCCACGGAGGGCGACATTAGCCGCCGACTGCGCAGCAACAGCAAAACAGACCAAGAGAACCTGCAAGATCGCCCGGCCAGTACTAAAACAACTGACAGGCACTGGAAGGGCGAGGCTTGTCCATCAACAACACCTACTACTCCAAAAAAACGTGACTTTGACTCGGATCATGGAAATTTGAAGCCCGCCACACAAGCAGGGGGTCGGGAAAGTCTTGCCACTACAACTGGAAATTCCCACAGTTACCCCAGCCAAACAGCAAGAACGGAGCGACTCCAGCCGCCCAGTCTGACTACCGTCTCGACGAACGACCCCCTGCCGGTGACCACCGGAGGGTGGGCACGGCAGGGTACTGCAGAGCATGCCAGGCCAAACACGATCCATCTGCAACCTACTCATCCCACTAACGGAAAAAGTGACCTGGAGGCCCCACATACCTCGCCATGTCACCCTCAATCAGCACCCCAGAAACTTGGAGAAAACTCAGATCGGGCTACCATGCCGGTCAGCAGCGCGGCGCGCGCTGAGGCGACCGCAGCACAAGAACACTCATGCGATACAGCCATCAAGGTTCAGGCTCAGGTCCATCAGAGTCGAGCCTATCAGACGAACCCTGAAAAGAGATTTCATTTTAGAAAGGCCCAGCTAACCACGAGGCGAGATACTCCAACTTCCTCATGGGACACGGAATCCGAAGACGACGTATTCACGAACAAAGGGCTGGAGGGGTACTTACCATCAGAAACACCCAGCACCACGATCCTGGAGCAGGCCCGAAATCAACCAGTAGTAACTCAGTCCGTGGGGTCCACAGGGTCCCCAGAAGGGAACGAATCCCCAGTCCAGGACCTAGACCGACATCTGAGTCCTCAACCATCAAAATCACCAGAAGGCACGCCTTTGGTGCTGGCTGAAGCACAGCTGAGCGACAACGATCAACACGGCACAGTCTCAACAAACTCACCCCAGAGAGGAAAGACCCCACGCAAAAAGGAAAACCTTAATCTGAATGTAATAAGGGAGAAAAAAACGATATCAAAGACCCTGAAAAAAAAAGCCACCTCTAAACCATTAGGAGGGTACAAAGGTAATCCGACCCTGACAAACCTAAGCAGCCTAAAGGACTACTTCTTAAAACAACATAAACGAAAGATTAGCCAAGAGTCTGAGCTATCAGACGCCGAAATCCTAGAGGCTATCCAAGACAAATCTCCACTGAGCAAAGCCAGAAAAACTGACACAAATCTTCAAGGACGGATTCAGACGGCACATGCTGTCACCGACCATGAGCCCACGAAAGCAGGAGACCTGAATCAAAGGAGACCAGCGCCGCCTGAACTGTCTCAGCAAGAAGAAAGAGAAAAAGACCCAAACAAAAAGAAGGCAGACGAAATAAACAAGCTCCCCGAAGTCTCTCTCAGTCTCCCAAAGCTGCCACACGCAAACTTGCAAACTCCTGTGCCCACCTTAGAGGGACCAAAGCAGACCTACAACTCCTGCCCCAGCCAACAACGAGAAAATTATGTGTGGAACAAGCCGCATACTTTGGGGAACCTGACCCAATCGTCGGAAAACCCATCTCAGCCTCCCCAAATGAACGTATCAACTGTAGAAAGAAGATCCTCAGAAAGATTCGCGCCACTCAATGCCGCCAAAGACTCAAATACCCCGCAGAAAAGCAGACGCCCTGGAAACACATCAAACATGTCAGAAAGCGACTCTCCCGCGACAAAGAAAAAAGATCTTCTGTCAGTGATGTCTGCATTTTCAATAGTGCTAAACCCCTTCACAAAGCTGTACGAATCAATACACGAGGCCTTGAAAGATAATACAGCAATGATTAGTGAACTAAAGGACAAGCTAATTTACGTGGAAGGCTATCTTACAGCAATGGAAAGAACGTCAAACTCCACACATTCAAAATGGGAGGAAATAATAGGCATCGTGATGTCAGAACTACTAAAGAAAGAGGGCACTAAGCACAAAAATGTGGAACCTCCAACCAAAACCACACAGTCCACACAGACCGAGAAGAACAAAGAAGTTGCCCCAATTTTCACAAAAATTCCTCCAAAACATAAAACTGACGAGATTACATTAGCACTGTCCCCCTCAAAATCCACAGCTAGGGGCAAAGTCAAAGAAAAGACCAAAAACGGCTCCAAACCCTCTGTGTGGCTGCGCCCAAAGGAATCCCCTCAAAAAACTCTTCAAAATCGAAATTGTACTGGGGAAACAGTGACGGGAGCTAACCAAGGGGAAGTGACTACGAACCCCACACTCATAAACTTGAAGCAGTCGACCGCAACAGACAAAACCAGAATAAGTGTAGACTCAACTTCATCCTCAGACTTGTCAAACATATCGTTGTACCCCGACGAACGGGAAACAGATTCCCCACTGCCGTCAAACTACGACGACGCTTCAAAACAAATGCAAATAAACCCCTTATCTAATGACGAACCTATCCGAGAACAAAAGAAAAAAAATCACTCCGAGGTATCAAGAGAGCCGCCCAGACAACGATCTCGCTCAAACTCCCCATCCACTGCCTTAGAAGCCCTGGAAAACTTAAAGGAGACTCATGAATGTGTTGGACATGAGCCTCACAGAGACCGAGATCAGAAACACTACAAATCGAACTATCCTGCCAGAGTTCAGTCATCGAAGGATCAAAGAGTAAAAAAGGACACCGCCTCAGACAAAGATAAAATCTCTGAAGGGGGAAAAATCTTCAAGCTAGAACAAACATCATCTAAAGATTCTTACCTGGTCCTAAACCGCAGAACAGTCTTAAATAGACTAGGGAAAATAGGAACACTCTGCCACCTAAGAACGGAAGACTTCACATTGGTAGAACCCTACCACCGGGAACATAAAGCAAAAGCTTACCTCCATTTAAGAAGAAAAACTTCATTGGAGTTAACTCCCGACGTACACAAGGACCTCCAAAAAATGGGCCTAAAAATCCACTGCCTCCAGAAACATTCAAAGGAAAACATCAAAGCGACAAAAGAAAAAATTGAAGATCCAACTCGAGACAGGGAGCGACACAGAGAAAACTACGCACAGAGGCTTCCGAGAAAACAAAACGCGGCACACGGCGACGAAAGGGGGGGGGCGGAGAAACCAAACTACCCTGCAAACTACGACCCGAACTAACAACTACGAAGCTTCAAAAACACAAAGTCACCACGAGAAAAGAGAAACAAGACAATCTAGAACAGAACTCACAAAGGAGAGTAGACCACCAGCACGCAACCCATGGAAATGGATTTCAGAAACCTTTGCGCAAACTCACAAGAAATAGCAACAAAACCAAGGACCACATTCGACGGAGAAACTATACATCGGTCCTTTAAACCCTCTACAAAAATGCTCCCTAAACATGGCTTCGTGGAATACGAGAGGTCATCAACATCTTACAATGCCTAGTGACACAAATGTAGGTATGTTCGAACTGATCTGCGTTTAAGAAACATGGTTGGTTCACAAACCAGCCATGGACGGATACGTAACAGAGGCCTCGCCCCCCTGCAAATCCATCCTAGGACGCCCCTCCGGAGGCATACTAACAGCTATCCGGATTGGCTCAGGGATTACTCCAAAAGGGAAAACAGCAGAGGGTTACGGAATGCTGACGACGTTGGCCAAATGGTGCCATCAAGACTTAACCAGAGACGCCTGGACAAACTGGGACTTAGGCATAGTAAACCTCTACTGGAACCCGGCGAAAACCAGCACTACAGAATTCTGCACCATGGTCGCCAACCAAATTGACGACCTAACGGTAGAGCGGAAAGTACCCAACATCATCATCTGCGGCGATCTGAACTCTAAATGTGAGGGGAGAGTGGAAAACAAACAAAGCCCGAACTCAACGATGGACGAAAGAGGTCGAGACTGGTCCCTCCTAATGAAATCAAGGAACTTCCATAATGTATCATCACTCCAAGACCGAGAATCACAAATCCCTACGTGGGAAAGACTGAGCTCGTCCGCCACGCTGGATTACATATTCATCACGGAAGGGCTGATAGCTTATTTCACCGACTTCACGGTGGTAAAAACGCAGGAAAGCGACCACAACCTTTTAAAAATGTCATGGAACGGAACAGCTCCATCAAGACCCTTCTATCCTGCAGTAGTGGAAACTAACGCACAACAAAACAGGCTTCGCTTAACCCCCGAAAACGTAAAAAACTTTTTTTCGAACATTGCGAGGAAAACCGGCCAAATAATAAAGAGCAAAAGCGACAGACGGCCAGAATACGTGTCGCTTTTGGCCGCACACAAAACGAAATTTGCGGGAACAAAAACAGGGAAACCGATCCATACGCATTCCTTCGACATTGAAGTGGCAACAAAAAGAAAAAATCTTAACAAACTGAAAAAAACGGCCATACGAGCTGACTCGCCGGAAACATGGCTCAATTACCAAGCAGAACAAAAGTCCTACAAATCATGGCTAAAACAGCACCGGTTGCTCATGTACCAAAATGACGCTGAAGAAATGCTCTACACTTGTGCCACAAGGAACACTCGAGACTTTTGGTCACTACTGAAATCAATTAATGGGCAGAACGCAAACGCGCTGGCAAACTGTGTCCCAGAGTCAAAGTGGATTCAGCACTTCACGGAGTTATACCGCTGCCCCACCTCCACGTCACTATATCTTCCCGTCCTCTCAGACTCCCCATGGATCACTCTTTCATCGGTCGAGGATATCACAGAAGCAATCAACAATCTAAAATCTTCAAGGGCTCCTGGGCCAGACGGCTTGACTAACACTGACCTTAAGGCACACCCACTACTATGGGCGCAAGCAATTGGCGAAATATTTACTCAAATTCAGAAAACAAAAGAAATTCCCAAAACCTGGACAGAGGCTGTACTGGTACCCATCTATAAGAAAGGAAACAGAGACACCCCCGTCAATTACAGACCTATTGTATTACTGGATGTTATAGGGAAGATTTTCGCAGCATTACTCCTCCGTCACTTCAAAGTCTGGGCCAGTGCCTCCCCGGCAGCCGATATGTTTCAAACAGGATTCCAGAAGGGAGCAGGAACGTCAATCAACCTACTGCTTCTGAACATACTTAAAGCAAATACAAAGAGGGGCACGGGAAAGGTCCATATGGCAATGGTGGACTTGTCCCAGGCCTTTGACCTGGTAGATCGAGAAAGACTGTGGACTAAGTTAGCCAACTGGAAATGTCCAGACTCGATTCTCGCATCAGTAATGGCACTCTATGAAACCACCTCACTCAGAGTCCGCCTAAACCGACAAGGCACACTCTCAGAGCAAATCTTTACAAAACGGGGAGTAAAACAGGGCTGCCCGTTAGCCCCAGCTCTGTTCATCTCGTTTATTGGCGACTTCCAAGACTCAGTGAAATCAGTAAGATCTTTCCCGCCGCGAGTGGGTACCTCTAAAGTCCCAAGACTGTGGTATGCCGACGACTTAATTCTGATTGACCAGACGGCAGTGGGCCTTCAGAGACAGTTAACAAATCTGGCCAAATACATGGAAGAAAATAATCTGCAAATAAACAAAAGCAAAACTAAAATTCTGTCCTTTTCAAAAAGCAAAAAAAAGACAAAGAAGTGTCCGGTATGGTTTCTCGATGAAGAAAAAATCGAAGTAGTAGATGAGTTTAAGTACCTGGGCATTCAACTAGACAACACTTTAAACGACTCTTCACTTCAAGCCTCGTTATGGGCAAAAATCAAGAACCTGACAGCCCAATCTCGAGCTGTCGAGAGTAAATTCGGCAAATTCTCTTGGACCCCGGTGCTGCAATTTTACAAAACAAAGGTAGTACCGGCCATAACATACGGAATGGCAGCCAACTTAACTATACCTGCTGAATTTTGGCTGAGACTGGAAGGATTTCTATGGAAATCGGTCTTGGGACTTCCTATCGCAGCCCCCATGCCAGCCATTCGGCGCGACCTTGGCCTTCCTTCACTAGACTCAGCTGTCATGCAAAGCGCGATTCTACTTTACAGGAAAATACGAACCCCTGACTCTCTGCCGATTTTTCAGATATTAGAAAACAAACTGGAAAACGGGAAGTGCACACCATTCACCAACTGGGCGAAGAAAATTGGACAAAAACTAGAAGAAGTCCACTGCACGGACGACCTCCTCATTTCAAATCCTGGGCGTGTGAAGCAAAAACTTTTAGAACAAGATTGGATACGTACCAACGAGAAAATCCTAACGTACACATCCCTAAAAGATTTACCACCTACTCACAACCGCCCAAAGATTCCGCTGAAATATTGCGAAAAATTTCCCGAAAAAAGGCTGAGAAAAATTCTTCTACGAGCCCGCCTGAATCTTCTGCATACGAGAGAAATTTTGGCCAAAAGGGCACTGGCAAATTCTCCTCACTGCCGGGTCTGTGGACTAGTTGACCAAATAGAATCTGTCCGTCATCTACTCACCTCATGTCCTGGATTGGCGCACGAAAGAAGGGCTTACTTGACACCACTCATCACGTGCCCGCTCACACTCGACGAAGAGACAATATGGTTTCGGTTAATTGCAGGCGATTCCACCAGATGGTCCAGAGCGGCAGCTAAATTCCTCGAAGTAGCTCTGGCAAAAGCCAATGACAGTACTTTGTCGCCTGCAATACCAGCAAGAGACCTTCAAGGAAATTCGAGAGTGGTGTTGTAAGTTCTGGGTCAAATTTCTTAGAAGTAGTACAAACACAGCTCACCACAGCACAGATTTGTAAAAAACCTTAAACAGGTTAACAAACAACAAAAAAAAAAAAAAAGGGATATCTTGGCCTCTAACACTGGTCTCCCTATCGCTGACACCTACTCCAGGGCTTCCTCCAGCCAGACCCTCACCGACATCCTGTTTGTCGTTCCTTCGCCAGACCTTTGGACTCCTCTTATGGTCTCTGTGCTCTCTCCCTTCTCTTCCTCACCCATTAATGGTGGCACCTGCTGGGAGGCACTCTGGACCCCTTCCACTCCTCTAAGGTAATCATTAATGTCTACTTTAATGGCACCGTCATGGTCCAAGGCCCTCAGGCCAACCTGCTCCTCTTTGATAGACGCTTCCCACGCCTCATCAATTTCCTTTCTTCTCCTGCTGTCCTGTCCCTCCCTTCATCAGCTTCCTTGCCCCCCCCTCTGCCTCGCCCCCCCTCTGCCTCCTCCTTGGCTATGTTGCCCTCTCCTCCTTCCTCTTCTGCCCCCCCTCGGGCTCCTTCTACACCTCCGCAGAGCATACCTCTGATTTGTATCCCTCCCCGGAAGTCATTCAAGGATTGCAACCTTCTCCATATTGCCACTCTAAACTCTCGCTCAGCTGTCAAACACTCCTCTGACATCTGCCGCCTCCTGGAAGAACTTGACCTAGATGTCCACGGTCTCATGAGACATGGTTCACGGCCAGCTCTGTCAAAAGCTTTGACACTATCCTCGCCGATGGCTGTAAGATCCTCTTCGCCCCCAGATCCAACCATTCTGGAGGGGGTGTAGCCTTGATCTTCCCGGAGTGGATTCCTGCCTCTGTCATTCCTATGCAGGCCTACTCAGTAAGACAGAGATCCTCCTCATCAGCACACCTGCACCTTCCTTTCCTATCACTCTCTGGCCGGCCTCCCTCGTCCCTCTCCCTGTTCCCACTTGCGAGGCTAAGAACCTCTGGGTCATCTTTGACTCCACGCTTTCCTTTTCTCCACACATCTCTAACGTCTCAAAAAAGTCTAACTACCAATTGCACCTCCTCAGAAGTATTCTTCCTTGCCTCTCCTTCCCCCAGAAGCTCACTGTCTCCAGAGCTCTGGTTCGCTCTAGGCTAGACTATTCCAACAGCCTCTTTCTAAATCTGCCTGCAACCACTCTCCGCCCTCTGCAGCTTGTCCTTGGCCTCAAGCCCTGCAATCGTATCTCTCCAGCTCTTAAATCTCTTCATTGACTCCCAGTTTCTGCTTTCGCTCTTCCTCTCCCCTGCTAAACTGTCTGCTTTGGCACCGGGCACCTGGTTACTCTCTGATATCGGGCCCAGAACCCTGCCCTCCCCTGCCCAGCCACACACCCGCACTGCCTCCTGGCAACCCTTGCACTTGGGTCTGTATCTGCTACCCTACAGTCCCCTTCCAGCACTTATCATACACCCGTTGTCTACACCTTATTTTCACACTTACCACCATCTGGCCGCACTACCTGTTGTTCTGTTGTTGTTCTGTTGTTCTATCTGTTGTTCTATCACGTGTTCAGCACTTTCCACTCCTCCTCTGCCCCTAGCATTTCCCCCTTCCCTCTCCCCTGCACATGCACATTCTCAATGTCACTGGGCCTAGTAAGATCGTTGTTTAGTTCTCCTTTGTTTCCCCTCCCTTGCCTCGTTGCGCTCTGAAACACTTGTGTGTGGGTGCAATACAAATAAAATATCATATCATATAAATATCAGCCTCAGAAGGAAGGTGAGTAACAGCAATATTCGATTGAATAGAAATGATGTCATCCATAAAACTTGTGGACAAGGAATTACAGAGGGCCTGAGAGGAGGGAACAGGAACCGGTAAGCTAGTAGAGAGATTAGGAACCACTTTGAACAACTCCCTGGGGTGATTCACAGAAGTTTCAATAATAGATGCAACATAGACACGTTTGGCACGTGAAATGGCAAGGTGATACTGGGAGGTGATCAGAGAAAAGGCAAGCTTGTCCCTAGGGTAATAAGAGCGCCTCCACTTTTGCTCCATCTGCCTGCATTGTAGGCGAAGGGCACGCAGCTCGTCCATCAACCACTGCTGAGAGGGGCGTGAAGATGTCTTGAGCAGAGCAAGGCTGTGTGCAACTGCGGTCAGAGTACTAGTTAAAGAATTCATGTCCACAGGGGACAGCCCTGAAAGTCGGGCAAGTATAAAACAGGTAATATCAGATTTAGATACTGAACGCCATCCACACCGCTGGACTAATTTGGCTGGTGGAGCAGATGGCAGGCCCTTAATGCCCCAGTTGAAGGGAAAAAATAAATGATCAGACCACAGGATTTGAAAGGCCGTAAAAAGAGTGATCTCAGAATCTGCTGAGATAATCAGGTCCAAGGTGTTACCTAAGGAATGTGTCT
Organism: Ambystoma mexicanum; assembly: GCF_040938575.1. Taxonomy (NCBI): domain Eukaryota; kingdom Metazoa; phylum Chordata; class Amphibia; order Caudata; family Ambystomatidae; genus Ambystoma; species Ambystoma mexicanum. Next base: position 721,861,886 of record NC_090938.1, on the reverse strand, counting down.
GTTCATGAACCTGCTGGGAGAGGGAGAGTTCTTTCATAGAGGACAGAAAGTTTTGAATCTTAAAGTTCTCCACCTCATTGACCTTAAGATTAAAGTCACCTACAATTGTAATTGGTTATTTATAACGTGCTTAATACCCAGAGGTTTCTAAGCACGGAACCGGGCATCAAACCTGTGTTGCTCCGCGTCATCTTGCTACCAAGGCGAGCACGTTGCCCCAGAGCTATCCTCCCGACACAATGTCATATCATCTTGACAAAGACAGTTTTTGTTTACTTGAATGAGACAAATGTAAAGCCAGTTCTTACTCCAGGTAGAGTTGGAACCTATCACTTCTTTTGGTACATTGTTGATACAACTGAACTTTTTATTATCAAGTTTTGAATCCGCAAGAACTGTGTTGGAACTTTGTGGCAAAACAGAATTTCCTGATTTCTTTTGAACTGTGGAGCAAAACCTTGCTCAAACCTGGGGAAGGGTAATTAACCCAGGTTATGAGAAGAGGCAGTGGCCATATTGTGAATGTGGTTTTATGTTATATATAATTGTTGGATTAAACTGCCATACATTTCCTTATTGATTTATTGAGTATACAAGTGTGAGGGACAGATATCCTTTTGTAAGAGTATTTTCTTTAGTTTATTCTAGGCAGGAAAATCCTTGTCAGGGTTGGGATAGAGTGGCGTTTATCCTACCGTTTTATTTCATAAAATGGCTAAAGTTGAAAGCTCTTTGCGAAGTTGTCCGCCTCACATTTCTTACCCCTCACAATAGGTTCTGAGATGCTGGATGGTTGGAAAAATCCAAGGTTCAGGACGCGGGCAAGAGGGATAATGGTACTCAACGAGATCACTAGTGCTAGGTTAAAATCTGGGAAGGCCTTCTCACTGGAGTTGGTAACAGATGGAAAGAGAACCTAAAGGAAGGGCCTGACTTTATTCAGATGAGGAGTTATTAAGTCCAGTGAGTTTCAGCAAAATTGGGTCGACCGATTGTGGAGGGTGACCAGAAAATGGTCAGAGTATGAGGAGTCAAGGTGTAGACAGTGGCTGTAGTCATGTTCGGCAGGTTGAATTGTCAGGAGTTCAGTCGCAGAGATTTAATTAAGAGGTCTAAGTCATTGGAAAAGAAATATTGAAGACTCAAGAAGGCCAATAGATGAGAATTATGCAAGAGGAGGTGGAGCAAGGAGCTGAATACAAACGTTCTCAAAAGAAAATGAGATTCAGTCATTGAGGAGAGAGGTGGTGTGTCTTTACTGATCAGAAGGACCTCCCATCCTTCTAGGATAATCAGCGAGAGTAGGGGAAGTTAGAGGAATCAGTGTGAAGGGCTTCTAGTGAGGCTGCTGAAGATATGGTGTTTACCCCATTGATACACACAGGTTACTGGTTATCAGCACATAGAGACCCATTTTAGTATGTAGTGTGGAACCTAGGGCCCAATTCTGCTAGAGGTGTAACACGCCCATGGCCCTAAGGGCCATATTCTGCCTGGGGTGTAATTCATGGGTTAATTCCCCCATTTGGAATGTACATTTGCTTTTTACACCATTTTTCTATCTTTATAATGGGCCCTATTCTGCTAGAGGTTGAACAACCCCATGGGGATATTACACCTCTAGCAGAATAGGCCCCATTATAAAGATAGGAAACAGGTGTAAAATAACAGGTGTACATTCCGAATGGGGAATTCACCCATGAATTACACCTCTAGCATAATTACACCTCCATCAGAATAGGCCACTAAGTCCAGACATGCTTCCTTTATCACTATGTCCCGACATCATCCCTTATCACTGTGTCCATTCTTGAGTAACAAACCCACTGCCTGCGTATTTGTAATGATCTTAGGGTGTGAGGGAAACAGCGTTCATTTTTAATTTAATTCATATTTTTACTTTATCCTCCAGAATGTGCAGCATAGTTTATATGAACAAACAAACGCTGCTTTCACCACAAGAATTATTCAACATTTTAAGGCATCACATAAAAGGCAATATTTCCACACTTCCAGCAACTAATCCAGAAAATGGGCAGGTGTTCCTATACAGTTATGAAGGACAAAAGCATAGAAAAGATGATTGTAGATGTGTCCAATATAAATGGATTCAGAAAGGAAGGCATGCTCTGTCGAGGGCCAGTCCTCTGGTGTGGAAGGCATACTTCCAAAGATTAATTGGCAGAGAAGAAGTTACATTTTACAGATATGGCTATGGAGTTCTTGACGGAAGTGTTGAAACAGTAATTGTCCCTTATCTAGGTGAAGACAAAACACCTGAGATAGGCATAACTCATGGAAATATGAGAAAATACCCGCTAAGAGCTCATGTTCGCACAATGCCATGTGTGCTGATAGGAATTGCTGAAAATAAAGATTTAGGTCCAACTTCAATTTACCAGAAAATAATTGCAGAATGCGATGCTTCCCCTACCCACATGAGAGTTACAGTGCCGAAATATATAGAGCAAATAAAAAATAAACTTAACTATGTGAAACAGAAATGTAGTATCAGTCATGATGATTTATATAACCTCTATGAGCTTCACTATGCACTGGAAGGGTGTGTATGCCATTACTCTCTGGTTCCCAAACTTATTGTAACTTTGGCTCTTCCCAACATTATCAATATTTTTGAGGAGGTGATGAAGTTGAATTCAAGAACCCTAATTTCATATGACACAACATTTCAATTAGGTGATTTTTACCTCTCTCCACTAATATTTCAATGTTCATTGTTTGAGGAAAATCCTGCAATCCCTGCCTTTGTATTGATTCATGATAAACGTACAACGATTGCTCATTGAAACATTCTTTTCTTTTGTAGCAAAGCGTATGCCTCAAATTAACCAGAGTCCCATTACTATAGTAACAGTCAGAGAAGCTGCTATTGTGAAATCTGTAAAGAATATTATTCCAAGATGCAAATATGTGGTTTGTTGGAACCACATACTGAAAGACGTGGAATTCTGGGTTTCAGGTCATGAAGGAGGAAAAGCAGACAGAACGGTGTACACCAATAATGTTCTACAGCTCTTAGACTGCAAAACTGAAAGAGACTTTCTAACATTGTTGGAAAAACTAGGGGCAACATGGAGTGCTTCTTTTGTAAAATATTTTGAGGAACAACTGAGCAAAGACATCTTGACAAAGGCAGGCAGATGGGTCTTGGAAACAGTTGGCATTTATAGGAAAACAAGTGGAGTTACGACTAATGTGTCAGAAAGCATGAATGCGGTGATGAAAAGACTGACTAAGCACAAAGAGGTTCACATAGATGAAATGGTATTGGCAATTTGCTTTTTGCAAACATTTTATCTAGAGGAGGTGTTGAGAGGACAGTCATATGGGGAATTATCACCTGTCAAACAGGCATGCTGGCAGAAAACGTAATTCTGGTGATATTGAATTCTCATTTGATTACATACCTGTGAAAAAGATAGTGGACTTTATAAAGAAGGGTCACTATGATGAAACACCTGTAACAATATCAAAAGGTGATGAGCGCAAATCAAATACAATGGAAGGCCTAGCAGACTTGATACTTAAGTAAAACCGAATATTTCTTCAGGCACAGTCTGGATGTTTCATAGTTACCAGATTACAAGACAGAAAGTATGTGGTAAAGTTATTCCCAGTTGTAACATGCTCTTGCAAAAGTTCACAAACATGCTACCACATTTTGGCTGCACAGAAGTCAATTGGTAAGAGTTCAAGTAAGAAAAGAATAGTGTACTCTCTAAAAAGCTCAGGATGAATTTACGAAAAAAGTCAAATTCGGAAGGAAAAGAATTAGACAGAAAGATGAGCTGCAGACCCTAGCAGCAATGGATTCTATTCTGATGAGTGAAACAAAATTTGATGAATCTCAAAATTTGAAGACATTAAAGCAAAAAATAAACATACCAAACAATTGAACCCATATGAGAATGTTCCCAAGAAAGAACATTTGACCTCTTTTCTGATAGACAAGTATGATCTGGGTGTACCACAGCGGTCAAGCTCTCCTAAACAAACAAAAAGAAACGTGCCACTTCCATGGGAATTAATACCAGGTTATTCATGCATGCAGAGTGTCTTAGTTCAAAATATTTACATCAATGTTGAAGAGATGAAGTCTCTCTTAGGTGATAACTGGCTGGTTAACACATGTCACTGAATGTGATGTACGTGTGAGTGTTTTCAGTCCATTCATAATTCATTCCATTGACTTACGTGGATACTCTTCAAGTGTTCTCGAGTTCGGCATCAAATCAGATATTATGGCAAAGTGCAAAATACTCACTGGGTACTTATGCTGGTGTTCATGAAGTGGAAGATTATTCTATATTTAGACTCCAATAAAACGCTCTACACAAAGTACATAAACATACTATAAACATTCATGGACCTGCAGGTGGCCTCCAAAATTGACTGGTCTAAGTGGACAATCCATGCTCCTCATGATGTACCAGCTCAGCATGATTCATCCAGCTGTGGACTATTTCTCTGCTTATCTGCACATATATTGTGTAGTGGGTCACGTGTACCATTCCCTGCAGACATGACTGCTGCGTGGCAGTGGATAGCTATGGAATTAATTAGTGGAAAATCCTTTCTCCCAAAATCACAGTTGAAGAAACAAAAATAATGAAGAGCAAAGATGAGATTAAGCAGAATATTAAGAAAGATTTTAATACACAGTTTTCAAGGAATCCTCCAAAAGAGGCAACATCCACTGTTGAATTATTATCTACAGCATTAGATGACTATTACAAAGCAACTTGGTTCCTCTGTTTCATGGGTAAACTCTGTATAAAACCAACAAAATCAAAAATGATACTCCGCCAGGGACTATGCCAGGACTGGTATCATTTGTCTTGCCTTGACCTAGCACATTTCCCTAGTGGTCTGTACAAATGTCCGAAGTGCATTTAGGGAAGCACTATGTATTTGAAAAAACAGAATAAATCTCTTCAAATACACACAAATGTCTACCTAAAGACCAATAAAATATGACACTCACACTGCATCAAAGTTTATAGACAATCTTTGAAAGACATTTTATGTTGCGTTTCATGTGACTTGTTAGCACAACATTTGCCAGATGCAGCTGGTTCAGGCAACAGAATCAGCGTGTCTCGTGTGCTAGATTAACAGGAATAGAAGGCGGGTTTTACTGACATCCTACAAGTGAGATGATCTCCCAAGGCTCACAGGTGGCTTGGTCAAGAGTTTGAAGAAAGGGATGGCATATATTGTGAAAATGTCTTATTGGTAGCTCGAAACCATGTTATAGTATCTCTTTACAATGTTATTTCATGTATTTACATTTGGTTAAATGTTATAAAATCTATGCTAATATACAAGTAGTAATGTCTCTCGCCTTTGCAGATTTATTACACTGGGGGTGGTAAGTGACACTGGTGAATTGTACTTAGTGCCATTGCTGGATGTGGGTATTCATTGCAGTCATACCCAATGCAGAAAACTCAAATTGCTTGTCCCATCTTAAGAACTTGTTACATAATGTTGCACTTCTCTGCCTGTGTCTTCCACCTGTGCAGTGGAATGTATATAAACATAATCATATCCATAGCACTAGCCAAGTTATCCTGATCGAGTCACTTGTCCCAACAGGTAGCGAAGAGCGGAGAGTCCTCTCCTTTGCATGTGCTCCCCTCACCCACTTGATTCCACTTGCGCAGCCCTACCAGACTCTGTGGTGAGTGCCCCTGCTCTTGTGTTTCCCCTTATGGTCCCCCCTCCCTCCCCTTGCATTTCGTCTTTGTGTTTTTTTGCTTGTTTGGTCCTTTCCCAGTCCCTCCCTGACCTTCCCCCCTGCACATCTTGGTCCGCCTGCAACCCCTGAATTGGGCCGTGAGTGAGTCACATGTACCTCATCCTGAGGAACTCCAGGGCAACCTTGCCTGAACAGCCATTGGCTAAGGACCAGAGGCAAAAGGAAGCTCAAGTGTGGTGTGGGCGGGGAGTACAGCCATTACTGTACTCCAGTAAAACACCAGCACCCGTATGACCTAATATCATATATCTACCTGCGTTCCATCTGTTGCATTTACCCTAACTGTGTAAGTTAGACATGTGTTTCTTCTAACTAACCATACTAAAAACTATCAAATTCTGCATACTCACCTGCAAACTCTGAACTGGATTAAACCATATCTCTACCGCACCACAAACCGCATGCACTTCACAACACCCAACCCAGCATAAAACCAAACCATGCACAATCATACCTCAACACCACATGACCGCTACCAACCAAAAATGCACCAACGCTCAGGGACCAGTTTCTCCAAACTGAAGCTGCCAACAGTACATCAAAGCTCTCTTGCTCTGTTCTCTCTCAATCCCACTAACAACCCCCCGCCCCAACACTCCTTACATTGCAGATCTGCCAGTGTGCCATGAGACTACACCAGTCGCAACAGTGTGTGGTACAAGATCTCATAACATTAACATCATTTGACAGTGTTGGTATCAAATGCCCAGCTTCTTCCACCATATGCTGAAGCACTTCTGTGATAAGACTGTGCTCTTCTACCATACAGCATACTCTCACACCTTTAACTGACAAGTTCTACTCCATATATCCAGGTACTGGCAGATACTTCACTATAGACCATGTTTGTGAGTAATAGGTTAATGACAGGCATTGTTTAACTTTCTCATTTCCAAATGTTCTTCATGTGTGTTTGCATCATTTTCATGAGAGTTTTGCTGCCGTTTTAGATATTACGGTAGCGTTCTGGCCCGTTCCGGGTACTTTTTCATGATAAAATGTAGGTTTTGGGCAGTAATGAGTTAATGACAGCATATTGGTGCACCTTTCTCATTTTTAAATGTTCTTCATGTGTGTTTGCATCATTTTCAGAAGAGTTTCACTGCCATTTTATATATCACGGTTGCATTCTAGCCCGTTCCGGGTACTTTTTCTTGATGAAATGTAGATTTTGAGCAGTAATGGGTTAATGACAGCCTATTGGTGCACCTTTCTCATTTCAAAATGTTCTTCATTTGTGTTTGCATTATTTTCAGGTGAGTTTCGCTGCCGTTTTATATATTACGGTAACGTATCGGTCCGTTCCGGGTACTTTTTCATGATAAAGGCCCTCATTACGACCCCGGCGGTAAGTGAAAAACGATGCCGGTAAATGATTACCGGCATCGTTTTCCGCTAGGACCGATCATGACCCGTGAAAGTGCTATTAGCGGCATTGCAGTTAACAGTGCCGCTAACTGCACCAAGATCGCGCGCATGTGACCTTCCACGCGGTAAATACTGGCATTGCGCAAAGGTACGAGAATCACGAACCAAACGGACATGCTCTTAACGCCATCACAAAGGCCGTTAAGTACCTTACCGCCATGGTGCTAATTCCGCCATCGCGAACCAACCGTAAATGGCCATGTGCAGTGTATCCAGCTGCCACAGGTGCACAGAATCAGCACAGGTGGAGGCAATACAGACTCACCAAGTACAAAAAGAGCACACCCCACTCCTTCCCACACCCAGTCACACTCCACAATGATTCCAATACGACTAGCAATGTTGGGGCTGGAGGACCTGATTGCAATGCAAGTGCTACAACTACAACAACAACAGGCAGCACAGAGGAGACGCAGGAGGAGAAGGAGGGCAAGGCAGGGCCAGCAAGCCCCACCAGCACAGCCAGTGCCACCATGCAGGCAGCCCACAATCCCACGCATCAGAGCCAGTCCATTCAACCTCACCGCTGAGCAGATCCACACCCTGTACCGTTTGGACCGGGACACCATCACCACCATCGTGGACATGATACACAACAACATCGTCAGCATGATAGAAACACCCACCGCCATCCCACCCCTACTGAAGGTAGTGTCCGTGCTCCACTTCCTGGCCACAGGTACCTACCAGCACACAGTGGGGCACTTGCATGGCATTTCACAACCATTATTCTCACGTACACTGATCCAAGTGCTCGATGCCCTCCTCAAGCACACAGACGACCACATCTCATTACCACGGTCTACCCAGGAGATTGCAAACACCAAAGTGGGTTTCCATGCACTAGCCGGCATACCTGGTTGCATTGGTGCCATCGACTGCACCCATGTGGAATTGGTGGTGCCACATGCCATGGAGGTACCGTAAACTATTTCACTCAATCAACGTGCAAATGGTCTGTGACTCCAACAGGATCTTCACACATTGTTGTGCCCGATACCCCGGATCAACCCATGATTCAATGGTCCTGTGGAACTCCACAATACCATGCTACATGGAGCGACATGCAGGGCCAAGATCCTGGCTACTCGGTGAGTCTCATGTCATGGCCATGGAAATGTGAAGTGGGTAGGTGATCGACGTACCAAAGCATACTTGACCTGGCTGAAAGGGGGGGGGAATGATGCCTACTTTACCTGGCTGAAAGGGTGGGGGAAGGATGCATACTTTACCTGGCTGAAAGGGGGGGGGAAATGATGCATACTTTACCTGGCTGCGAGTAGCAGAGGCAATGGAGCCAGCTCATACCCTAAAGCAGCACAAACATCAGCTGACACCTGTACACATAATGCCCGATGTAAGCAGCCCTACCATGTGAATGAAGGTGTGTCCCAACCATGACACAACCATCTGCAAGTGCATTGTACGGATTCGGACCAAATTGTCTTCAACGAAACTCACCGACATGCACGGCACCAAACACCATCAACGGAAAGGCCTGTCCCCCATAACTGCGCACAGAGGAGGCACATGACGGACAGAAACACCAATACACCATTACACAGACACCAAGGTCCCAAAAATGTCCCTATCAACATCACTAGTGCTCAGTGGGGTCATCATGAGGCTGACAGCAATGTTGCCATGACGTGAGCATTGATATCACAGGACACGTGCCAGGTCACCAAAACAAACTCCATGAACAAACACAGTGGATGGGCACTCACAAGGCACTTGACCCCCCTGCATACATTGGTTGTTGGCATGCAAAACAGTCCATGAGAGTAATACACATATACCGGTCACATAGTGTAAATCCATTTGTGCATGTTAAATTGGTACGAAGTAACAGTCAAATGCATGCCATGGTGGCACATCATGTTTGGTATTTGATGTCATGACTGACACATACATTGTTGCCCACATACAGGTGATGCAGGCTATCCCCTGAAGAGGTGGCTCCTTACACCAGTCCGGAACCCACAGAACCAGCACGAGGAGGACTTCAACCGTGCACATACACGTACCCGCGTGGTAATTGAGCAGGCATTCGGCCTACTGAAGGCACGTTTTCGCTCCCTCAGCAGGTCTGGTGGGGCACTCCTGTTCCGCCATGAGAAGGTTGCAAATATCGTCATGGCATGTGTCATGCTACACAATATGTGCATCAGACGAAATATGGCCCTGGCCCCTGACGCTGAACTGCAACCACCTGACGATGAGGATGAGGAGGGTGGGGATGGGGCAGCAGCTCAGGGAGGCAGCGATGCACAGGAGGGGCGTGAAATGCATCGGACTCTGATCAACCAATGTTTGTAGCACACACGAATGGGGGGTGTCACATGGAGATGACAATTGGGGCACTGTGTGTGTCTGGGATATGGACACTGTGGACTCTTCACCAATAAAGCACACATACGCAATGAGCAATGTCCACACATGTGACTTGTGATAAAGAGAAACTTGTATTAAAAATGTGAATTCAATTAACACACCCACTCCCGCCTCCCCCCTCAACTCCCCAACACACCCACTCCCGCCTCCCCGCTCAACTCCCCAACACACCCACTTCCGCCTCCCCCTCAACTCCCCAACACACCCACTCCCGCCTCCCCCCTCAACTCCCCAACACACCCACTCCCGCCTCCCCCCTCAACTGCCCACAAAAGTGCATGGATCCCTGTGTCAAAGTGCCTAATGTGGAATTGATCCACTGGGTGGACTCTACTGGCAGCACCCTCTGCCGGCCCCCGGGTCACCCCTGCCTGTACTCCGCAGGTTCCTGGCCGACTGGCGGACGGGGCTGCTTGGGGCAGAACTGGCAGCGGAGGAGGTACTGGGCTGCTCGCTACGACGCATGTCCCTCATTGTACGAGCTCACTGAGCACGTTCCTCACCGCGGCTAGTTCAGCACAGATGTCTTTGCTGGAGGATTGGATGGCTGCCTTGGCAGTCTCGACACATCTTTGCATTTCTGCACTGGCACCTCCACATGCTGCGTGAGGAGTGTGGACAGTTGTTGTTGCCTCGTCAATATTTGGTCCAGTGACTGTTGGTAATTTGGGGCATTGGATGATGCAATTGCTGGGGTCATTGGGCTACTCCCCTCCTCCACAGCTCCCACTGGGCAGGGAGTGGCTGGCCAGGAGTTATCAGGGGATAGCCCCTGTGTGTTGACATCGTGCAGGCTACTTAGGGACAGGTGGGGGGAATGAAGGTGGGCAGTGGGGGGACATTCTGTGTCATCCTCATCAATCCCCACATCACTGTCAGAGCAGGCTGCAATGGCAGCAGTCCCCCCAATTGTACTGCTTCCTGCAGACACATTCCCCTCAGTGGCCACCAGTTGTTGCATGTCCTCTGCTGGTGGTACCATGGTGCTTGCCTTGGGGATCGTCACTGCCCTGGGCTGTGTTGTGGCAGGCAATTTTGGCTGCTGTGGTTTTTTAGTGGGTCCAGCTGAGGTGGAGGGTTGGTGTGCTGTTGCCTCTGGCCTGGCCTTCTTGGCAGGTGTGGTGCCAGTCTCGTCCTTGCCGGTGTCCGATTGGGAGCCTGTGGTGGAGCAGAGGAGGGAAAGTGTTATTGATGGGTCAGCGGACATTGAGCAGGCATTGTGATGACTGCCATGAATTTGATGGATAGATGGTGCACTTTGTAGGATGTGACATACAGGTTGTCTCCCTTTTGGGTGGGTTGAGCATGCAGGAATGTGGATGCCTACTGTGGAGTGTACATACTGCATGTGTACAGGATGTAGGTCAATGATGCCTGTTGGCAGTCTTCTGCTGATGTGTTGCGTTAACCCTATAGGGCAAGATTGTGATTCCCATGTATGTGGACTTCAGGGGGTTTCGCATGGCTTAATTTGAGGCACCTACCTGTGTCACCTGATGTCGGGGCTCCTCTCTCCATTCCACCGACCCCATCGATGCTCTCAATGCCGATCGTTGTGGCACATATCTCCTCCCACGGCTGCATTTTAATTGGGGAGTCTGCTCCTCCGCCAGTTGCCATGCCCATGTTGCGGTTGCCCGACAGTATGCTCCTTACCCGGAGCCGGAGGTCGTCCCACCTTTTACGACACTGTTTGGTGGTGCGGGGTGTAGTTCCTACGGCACTGACCCGTTGTGCAACTAGTTCCCATATCGCCTTTTTCCGTGCTATTGCCGGTCTGCTCATTTCGGTGGAGAGTACAATGTCTGCCTTTTCCTGGAGCGTTTCCGCCAACATTGTTAGCTCTTCCCTACTGAAGCGGTCCTGCTGCTGCCGATTGCAGGCTTTTTTGACAACTTTTGGCATTGTGGGGTTGTGTGGATGTGGGTGTAGTTTTCTGCAAGGTCTCGGGGTCAGATGTGCAGTGGTTGTGGAGGATTGCAATGTATTGTGTTTTTAAAGATGGCCGCCGTGCTCTTTCCCGTTCCGGTGCGATGGCGTAATTTCCGGGTCCGGTTTTTTACGGTCACGGCTAATAGCGGTGGTCGCTAACATCAGTGGGTAGGCTGGCGTTGGTGCAGTTTACACAGCATACGATGGCGGTAGCTGACGTTTTTGGGAGGTTACCGGCATGGCGCTGATTGCATTAACGGCATGGCGCAATGCTCGTGTCCGAGAGGTTGTAATTTACCGCTTTTAACGGTTCAGGACCAGCACGGACACGTTAGTTGCGCCATGCCGGTTATGTCCATTACTTACCGCCGGGGTCATAATGAGGGCCAAAATGTAGGTTTTGGGCAGTAATGGGTTAATTACAGCATACTGGTGCACCTTTCTCATTTCAAAATGTTCTTCATGTGTGTTTGCATCATTTTCAGGTGAGTTTTGCTGCCGTTTTTGTTAGAGAGAATTCTCCAGAATGGCTAATTTCCCTTCCCTACTGACTCCCTCAGCAGCTTTGCTGGATTTCTAGGATTTTTATCTTCACCTGGTAAGAGTGTGAGCCCTTTCTTTTCCACTCTTACATGTGTTTTGCTGTGTATGTTTTACATTTGTGTGTGTTCTTGGACTGTGGAGCCTCACCTACTCCACAGGCATCATCTTTTTACTGTGTGTTACACAGCACCCTCAGTGCAGTGACACAGGGTTGTCTTTTAGACTTTTCAACTCAGACTCCATTTTCTGGGACTGACTGTTGTCTCCCAGAACAGGTAAAGTTGCCATTAACTTTATTTAGTCTCTTTAATCCACAGACCAGGTACACCCCATCTTACATGGAGTATTGGAAAGGGTTAATACTTATCCCTTTTTGTCTGTTTCTCTTGGAGCACTGTTTCGCTCCCTTTTCATCAAGACTTGTCTGGTGGCAGTGTTAACTACCCTATTTTTTCTACTGCGGTTATCTTAAATCACCATAGTAGTGTTTTAGGCTATCTTGGTAGCCTCAAACTTAAACCCGCTAGACCATATACATTTTTATACGGTTCCGGTAGGGTTTAGTCGCCATTTCTTTTTGAAAATGTCTTTCTCGTGTTTTAAACTGCGGCCAAACCAGGTTTGGTTTCTTCGTTCGCCGTCCTTTCGCAGGCTTCTCCACAGAAGCCCTCCTTAAGGTGCCTGAAAGTCTGGGTAGGCAGGATGTGAGGGAGGGGTTTTAGGACTCCTGCCATGGGTTCCCTTGGTAACCCAAGTCGCACTCCTCTTTGATTGGCTAGGTGACTGTCCCGCCAGGACAGCCACCCTGCTGTGTGATTGACAGCCAGGCTGTGTGAAAGGGGGAAACTGCATAAAAAGCAGATCTCTGGGACTAGAAAGGCAGAGCTGCCACTGGAACGAAAGAACCGACGAGGAGCTGACAGACGAGGACCCCTACAACGACTGAACTGCCCTGTGAAGCCCTGCTGCAGGTCTGAATCTTCAGACTCCAACGACAAGAGAAGATCCTCCAGGAATCTTCTTCCCCTGAGCTGGTGGGACCAACCAGTTCGCCCAAACTACAAGCCAGGACTCCCTCCTCTGGTCGAATTTGCTGTATGCGAACTAACCTGAACTGTGCGATCTTGAGAAAAAATACTTTTGTCCTATTGACTTTGGCCCTAAGCCTTTTTGATTTGATTCTATCATTGTAGTTCCTCTTTCTAGATTGCCCTGCTTACTTACCTGTTGGTGCTGCTCAATTTCAGTCTAACTTTGTTTTTCCCTCCCTTTTTAAATCGCTGGAGTGCCATTTTGCTCACACTTCATTTTGAGTTTAACTTGTCAGGAATCTATTGGGAATGGTGTGGTGTATTAAGAGTGTGATTTTTAGACTGCTTTACTTTAGTGAAATGTTTTATAACTGATGTGTAAATAAATGAATATTCTTTTACTCAGAAACCTTGAGTCAGTGTTTGTTGGAATCATAGTAATATACTGTGGATTATCTGAAAAATTTGTGTAGAAATAGAAATATCTCTGTTAAAGGCAAAAAGTCTGAATTGATTGAAAGATTGTTAGAGAAACAAAGTCTGGAGGATGGGTCTGGAATACCTAACCCTCCAGTAAATGTGGAAACTATTGAGGATGATAATGTGTCTGTTATTGATGAGTTGGAGGAGGCAGATGTGTCCCACAATGTATGCCTCACTGCTCCCTTACCTGCTCACCTCAACCCTTGTCCACTGGGACCCCTACAGGTCCTACACTCAGTCCTGAATTCATTGCTCTAGAAAAGATGAGGCTTGAATTGAAATTCAAACGTTTAAATGCTCAAACTGAATAATAACACCAAGAACTTAAGCTCGGAGAAATGGAGTTGAATCATGAACTAGAAATGAAAATGCTTCCCTCCCAGAGTCTTCTAGGTCTTCCAGTCCTATGAGACCCCATATGCCTAAAGAAATTGAGGGTATGTATGAGGTTAAGCTTGATATTTTGGATTGGTTTGCAATGTTTCAATATAACCATGGGATTCAAGACATTTCAGGGAATCAGTTGCTCCCCTGGCTCTTCTTTAGGCTACCCACTGTTGCATCTGATATTGTGATGGAGTTGGGGGAGGTGGATAGGATGGATTATGAGTGTGTGAAGCTAGCTTTAATTGCTAGATTTGGGAAGACCACTTCCCAGTACCTTAAGAGGTTTAGGACCCTCAAAAAGCATGATGGTATCACTTGGGCTACCTGGGTATGTGAATGTTTGAAAAACTTAGATGGTTGGGTTAAGGGTTACAGAGTAAACACTTATGAAGGTATGAGGAATCTTGTTATGTTGGAGTCTATTTATGATGCCTGCTCTCCTGAGCTCAGACAGCACTTGGCTGAGTCTAAGGAGATAGATCCAAAGAAGTTAGCTAAGGCTGCTGACTTGTGGGTTGCCAACAGGGCTACTCACAAGGATTCTGGGGCAGCTCAGAAGACGGATGAGGGAAAGCAGCCAAAGAAAGATAACAAGGAGAATTCTAGTACCTCCAATCCAAAAGAGGGCCACAAACAGCAACATAAGGGTAAACCACAGGGAAAATTGAATCAGACTAGTGCACCATCTGGACCCAAACCAGATGGAGGTCGGAACAAATCCCCATTCATCAAGACATTTGGGAAATGTTATATTTGTGGGTCAACTGACCATGTGAAAGGGGATCCCAGATGTAAGGGTGAACCTTCAGGGGTCCACACTGTCTCCTTAGCCTTCTCCGCAGAGGAAGAAGTACCTATGGCAAGTGGACACTTTCACCTACTGGCTGATGAACTCAGCTAGTGTTTCTTTAGTGTCCCTGGGCTTGTGGGAACAACAGAACTTAGATGTCTATAATTCCATCCCAGATAATACTAAAGAGAATTATAAAGATAGTGTTCTTGTGAATGGACAGGAGACCCCTGCCATCAGAGACACTGGAGCCAGCATAACTGTGGTGGATGAATCATTTTTCAAGGTGGAGGATGTTGCTAAGGCACCCAAACACATCACCAAGTTAGCTGGAGGCCGTGTGCAAATGCTTCCCCAGTTACCAGCTCTCATCCAGTGTAATGATATGACTGTCAAAATACCTGTTAGTGTGCAGAGTGAAGTGCCTGGGAGAGTTCTGTTGGGTAATGACCTGAAAACTCTTGGAGTTGTGTCAAGTACCCCCAGATCTCCCAGTAAGAGAAAACAGGAGCTCACTAGGTCTGCAAGGGAGAGGGCCTTGAGAGGCTCTCCAGAGGAGTTGATAGAGGAAACTATCACTCCCACTCCACAGGAGTTGCTCACTGGTATTTCTGGAAAGAAAGAAGTAAAGGGGAAATCCAAGACCTCAAAGAAAAAGTCAGACAGCGCCGCTGTGCTACCAACAAGGACATCCCCAAGATTGTTCAAGATCACCCGTGTGATCCCTCCACTTGCTGAGGCAGAGTGTGAGGTACAACCCTGTGTGGTTGATCCAGTTTCTGAAGAGTCAGATCTGCATGAAGACACTGTTTTGGCTGGAGATCTTGACCCTGTTGACCATCCTGCGCTGCTGTCTTTACTAGCAGAAGGTGGACCCAACAGGGCAGACTTCAGCAGAGGACAAAGAGAGTGTCTTACTCTCGAAGGTCTTCGCCTACAGGCAGCTTCTCAGTTCGATGGGCAAGAGCTGGGGAAGCATAGGTTGCACTCGGAAGATGGCCTCTTCTACAGTGAACCAACTGCGTCGACCCCCAGGGACTGCAAGAGACTTTTAGTGCCCCTTGCTACCAGACTACAGTTCCTACAGTTGACCCATGATATACCTTTGGCTGGTCATTTGAGTTTCAAAAAGACCAAGGAAAGGCTCTCCTTATACTTCTACTGGCCTAAGATGGGTTCAGAAGTTGAAATATTATATAGGAGCTGTCACACTTGCCAAACATCTGGCAAGAGTGGAGCCAAGAATGTGGCACCCCTGGTGTCTCTCCCAGTGGTGGGAGTTCCTTTTGAGAGGGTGGACATCGACATTGTTGGTCCCCTTGACCCTCCCAGATCTTCAAGGAACAGGTTTATCCTGGTGGTAGTAGACCATGCTACAAGATACCCAGAAGCTATACCTATGAGAACTGTTACAGCTCAGGCTGTGGCTAAGGCTCTACTTGGTATTTTTTTTTTACCAGAGTAGGGTTTCCTAAGGAAGTGATATCCGAAAGGGGATCCAATTTTATGTCCCACTACATGCAAGCCATGTGGAAAAACTGTGGTGTCACTTACAAGTTCTCTACCGCCTACCATCCACAAACAAATGTACTGGTAGAGAGGTTTAATTGTACTATGAAGAGCAGGATAGGTGCTTTAGAGGAGCCCCTTAAAAGAAAGTGGGACCTTATACTGCCATGCCTTCTCTTTGCATATAGAGAAGTCCCTTAGAAGGGAGTTGGTTACAGTCCCTTTGAGCTTCTTTATGGCCATCCAGTCAAAGGTCCATTGGCCCTGATTAAGGAGGGGTTTGAGAGTGCTCCTTCCCCTAAGCCAGTCAGAGTGGCTGACTATGTGATATGTCTCCGGAGGAGAATGTCACACATGATGGCAGAAGCATGTGATAACTTAAAAGCAGGTCAGGCTCTGGACAAACATTGGCATGACCAGAAGGCCAGCATGGTTGAGTTTACTCAAGACCAGCTTGTATTAGTTATGGTGCCAACAAGGCAGAGGGCCTTGCAGGACAAATGGATAGGACCCTTCATGGTTGTGGGCAAACTTGGAGAGGTGAACTATTTGGTGGACTTAGGCAGACCTAAGGAGGCTCCCAGAGCCTTTCACACCAACCATTTGAAGGCATATGTCTCGAGACCAGAAGTGGGAGCTTTGCTTCTAGCTTCTGCTCAAGAAGATGAGGAGAGTGAACCTTTACCTGACCTTCCCAGAGGCCAACCTCTCTTCCCAACTGACATCTGTACAACAGGAGGAGTGCAAAGTTCTGCTAAACCAGTTTGCCTCCCTGGTTTCACTATCACCATTCTTGACCCCATGGGACCAGCATGATATTCTCACTGGCGACTCTCTACCTGTAAAAAGCAGAGGTTCCAGAATGTCAGAACATGTGAGATTTCACATCAAAGGAGAGGTCAACAAGATGCTTGATCTCGGGGTTATAGAGCCATCTACAAGTCCATGCTCTAGTCCAGTTGTTCTAGTACCAAAGGCAGGATCCAAGGAGTTGAGATTCTGTGTGGAATATAGAGCTCTAAATGCAGTCACTAAGACTGATGCCCATCCTTTGCCAAGTATAGCTGAACTGGTGGATAGACTTGGTTCAGCCAAGTACCTCAGTACATTTGATCTGACGTCAGGCTATTGGCAAATAGCCCTAACAGACCATGCCAAGGAGAAAACTGCATTTTACACACCAGCAGGCCTCTACCAGTTTAAGGTTATGCCTTTTGGATTAAAGAATGCACCTGCTACATTCCAAAGGATGGTCAATCAAGTTCTGAATGGGATGGAGGACTTCTGCATGGCATACTGGGATGACATTGCAGTGTTCAGCCCTACATGAAAAGAACATATTGATCACTTAGGATATGTTTTGCAGGCTCTTGAGCAGGCCCATCTGACCATAAAGGCAAGCAAATGGCAAATTGGTCAATGTCATGGGTACCAAGCATTTAGTCGGGGAAAGCTGGGTGGAGGCCTGGCAGGCCTGGCATAGGCACACAAAAAACTCATAGCAGATACCTTTCTTTTAATTCCTTCCTGGTGTTTGTAGTAACTTCCTGGTTACCACTTCCTGTTGCCAAACAGGAAGTGCATAACAGTTCATGAGCTCTCTAGTGTTCGGGTGTGGCTGGCTATATAAGCCACACCCAAGATTCTTCCAGTGCTTCGTGTTGCTAAATGTAAGCTGTATCAGCAACAAGCTTGTTGTGCTCCGGATCAACCTGCTTCTGCTTACCTGCTCGGGATCATCCTGCTTCTGCTTACCTGCTCCGGATCAACCTGCTTCTGCTTACATGCTCCGGATCAACCCCTGTGCTTTCTCCACACCGCAGCTTTCTCCGGTCACAAGGTGAAACCTACACCAGCACCTGTAAGCACAAAAAATAACTTTCATTAGCGCGCTCGCTCCGGTAACGCTGCGCATACTCACCAAATCATCTAGCTATGCTGGAATACAGGTTTGTAGTCCGAGGGCCCAAAGTCCTGCAAAATAAAGGAGAGACATTACTTACTGCGCTCGCTCCAATAACGCTGTGTGTATTTACTGAAACCACTGTGCATACTTACCGGACCACTGAGGCTCTCCAATAGCACCAAACCCGGACTCGTGGCGCAAGCACTCCATAAACCACTCCTGCAAGGGAAAGGAGAGACATTACAAGGTGCGCTTGAACCTATAACGCTGCGCATACCTACGGCTCTGAGTTCTACACGCAGCGCTACCCATCCAAGATACCTTTGGCAAAATAAATACAATTCGGACAATACCAGGCTCTAAACATTCTCTGCGCAATGTTCGCCTTGGGGAAATACTTTTTGCTAGTGAGGAAACTAGCACATTGAACACTCTGCCTCGCTGTGAAGGCATATAACAGCGTGTGGCATCAGAACTCGGCAAAGGGACATTGGTATCATCCGTACGAGTGTAGGGCTGAGAAACACCATAGAATTGTGCCCCTGCGGATGCGGGATGGAGAGCACGCCCCACTAAAAACCAAGACAAGCCCTTAGGGGACATCGCAGCCCACAGTACAGAGAAGGGAAGGGGCTCAGGGGAATCAGGTGAATCCAGGTCTGAGTGTACATCCTATCTTTGACAGGTGTTCCTCTGGCTAAACAAGGGAAGTGAGAACTTGGGGTCAAAGGAGGCTCTTCCATCGCTCCTGCAGAGACACCAGTGAGTGTGACAGAACACAAAGCCGTCCTCAACAACTCTGTCCGAGCGATGGAAACCTTTGAGGAAGACCAGCTTTCCCTATTGTTAGGTGAAGTACGGGCCGAGGATCATGCAGCCCGATCCGAGACTAACGCCTTAAGGCGCGAACTGGTAGTCAATAGGGACAAAACAGACGACTTGGCAAGACAGCTCTTACAAACCCAAGCCGGTCTAGCACCCCTACCAGGTGGAGTCCCTCAGGGGCAGCCTACCGTGGCACCTGTAGTTACACCCGTTCAGGTATTGCTTCCAGGCAATATCCCTTTAGCACCCCCAGAACGTTTCTCTGGGGATCCCAAGAAATGTGGAGCGTTCATGAATCAATGCTGCCTGCACTTCATATGCAAACCGGACTCCTTTCTGAATGACCAGGCTAAAGTAGCTTTCGTCCTCTCCTATTTAGGAGGGCACGCGGCGGACTGGTCTGTCCCGTTAGTGCTTAGGGATGACCCCTTGCTGAGAAATTACCCAGGTTTTCAACGTGAACTGGAAAAACTATTTGCCCATCGGACCCGTGGTCAGGCCTTGGATGATGAGCTGCTCTCTCTCTGACAGGGTGGTCAGGATTTTATTTTGTATGTCGCCACATTCAATCGTCTAATAGCCGAATCAGGTTGGCTAGAGGAGAAACGAATAACGTTATTTTATCGAGGACTGAAAGGTGAATTAAAAGATGTCTTAGCACAAGTAGTTAATCCTCCTGAAGATTGTAGCGAATACATCGATATGACCATGCAACTAGACCATCGGTTACAGGATCACAAGGCCGACCGAACCAAATCATAGACCAGTGTATGTCCAATCGAAAGAAGCGTCCAATCGACAGACCTCCGAAACACACTCAGAGCCTATGCAATTGGATGTCCTCAGAGGACCACTCACCAAAGCAGAGAGAGAACCGAGGCGTCAGGAAAAACTTTGTTTATATTGCGGCCAATCTGGTAACTTCCTCCGGAACTGCATGGTTAAACCCCCATGAAAGACAATGGGGGTCCTGGATAACACAAGGGAAGACACTGAAGCGGAAAACTCCAACACCCGGCAGATGTAGAGGTCGGTCTGTCGAGCCAAGAACCGAGCATTCAGATCTCACATTTCAGTATTCCTGTGGTTCTGGTAGATCCTTCACAACCCACCCGAATGCATGTCCTCAAGTCTTTCATAGACAGTGGGGCTATCGGGAACTACTTGGACGTAAACACTGCAAAGACCTTGGCATTGGCATTCCACCGTAAGGACACAATTGAAAGTGTGACAGCTGTGGATGGCACACAGCTACTTTCGGGACCATTAACACAGTGTACTTCCACTCTCACCTTAATCTGTCAAGATGGTTATAAGGAAGGTATTAGATCTGACCTGATCTCTGCACCCCAATTTCAGTTGATTCTTGGGATACTGTGGCTAGAGGCGCACAACCCAAAGATAGACTGGTGAGCTAGAATCTTACTCTTTCCCACGGAATGCATCTCTTGCCATGACAACAAGGAGACCCAAAGAAGTCCATTGTTAGCTTCACTGGAAAAGATAGTAGGTTTAGGGTTGGTGGGGACTTTATCAGTGGAATACCAGGAGTTCCAGGACGTGTTCGCGAAGGAGCAAGCTAATACTTTGCCACCACATTGAGTCTGTGACTGCCAGATCAATCTGCTACCAGGGGCACAAGTACTGTGCAGCCGTATTTATGCGTTAACTGAGGAAGAAAACACTCATCTACGGACTTACTTAGACCAATACCTGGCCAACGGTTTTATTAGACCATC
This sequence comes from Ambystoma mexicanum, assembly GCF_040938575.1. Taxonomy (NCBI): domain Eukaryota; kingdom Metazoa; phylum Chordata; class Amphibia; order Caudata; family Ambystomatidae; genus Ambystoma; species Ambystoma mexicanum. Next base: position 721,841,137 of record NC_090938.1, on the reverse strand, counting down.
TAAGTCACCAGCCGCCTCCCCACTTTTCTTCGTACCTAAGAAAGAGGGGGATTTGAGAACGTGTATTGATTACCGGGCCCTAAATCAAGTCACTATAAAGAACAAGTACCCATTGCCTCTGATACCAGTACTCATAGACCAGGTGAGACAAGCCAACATTTTCACAAAACTAGACTTACGTGGGGCATACCACCTGGTACGCATGAAAAAAGGGGACGACTGGAAGACTGCGTTCCGAATTCGCTATGGGCTGTACGAATACCAGGTCATGCCCTTTGGGCTTTTCAATGCCCCGGCTGCGTTCCAGCATTTTATGAATGATGTGTTACGGGAACTCCTCGATGTCTGCGCAGTCGTCTACATCGATGGTATTCTGACTTACTCCACCACGCCACAAGAACACGTAACCCATGTGCGAGCAGTACTCCGCAAACTGCGTGAAAACTAACTGTATGCAAAACTTGAAAAATGTTCCTTCCACGTCACTGAGGTGGAGTTTCTGGGATATGTACTGACACCGCAGGGGAACAAGATGGACAATAGAAAAGTGGAGGCAATCCTCACTTGGTCCTCACTCACGTCTGTAAAGCCAGTACAGACTTTCTTTGGTTTTGTGAATTTTTATTGATGCTTTATACCAGGATTCTCACATCTAGTACATCCAATTACATCCTTGCTGCGTAAACACCGAAAATCAGAATGGACACCAGCAGCGGAAGAAGCCTTCCGAGCCCTCAACGAAAAATTTACCTCAGCCCCGATACTACAACACCCGCAGCATGATTTACCGTACATCGTGGAAACGGACGCTTCAAGCATTGCCATGAGGGCTGTATTGTCTGAACAAAATCCCGAAACTGGATGCCTTCACCCCTTTGCCTTTTGGTCAAGAAAATTCTCCTCAGCAGAATTAAACTATGTGATTTCTGAGAAAGAACTCCTAGCAATCAAAAGTGCACTGTGCGAATGGCGACATTACTTACTTGGAGCAAAACACACAATCACAATAATAACAGATCGTCGGAACTTGCAATACTTACGCTCAGCAAAAGCTCAGTCCTCAGGACAGCTCCGTTGGGCCCTTTCCATAATGGAATATGACTTTGTGATCACCTACCGCCCCAGAGTTAAGAATGGGAAAGCAGATGCGTTATCCCGCATTGGCACAGGAGAGGAAGTCTATAACGTCCCTAACCCGGTGGAGATCATACCCAGCCATAAAATTCTTGGCTTCTGCATTGGCCCATCTCCGTTAAACACACTGCAGGAAGCAATAAAAGAATATATGTCTGAAGAAGACCTACTGGCATGGGACAAGAAAGGAGATCAGTTCACCATTCAAGACAATCTACCATATTACCAAAAACGTCTCTACGTTCCAACTAAGGACATGCAACAAGCAATTATGTCAGACTACCACGACTCGCTGTTAGAAGCCCATCCAGGCATAGCTAAAACCATGAAGAAAGTAAGCAAATCTTATTGGTGGCCAACTTGGTGAGAGGATATTGCTACCTACAAAGGCACCTGTGAGGTGTGTGCACAATACAAGACATCCAGGCAAAAACCAGCCGGCCTCCTTCAGCCAATCACCATTCCACCAGCGCCCTGGCACACAGTGTCAATGGACTTTGTCACTGACTTACCTCCCAGCTCAGGTTATAATACCATCCTCGTAGTAGTTGACCTCTTCTCCAAAATGGCCCATTTCATAGCTCTGAAAGGTATTCCCTCAACTTTGACTCTGGCGCAGGTTTTTCTAGACCGAATCGTCAAGTTACACGGATTCCCCACCGTAATCGTTTGAGACAGAGACAGCCAATTTGTATTTCGTTTTTAGGAAGAAATGTTGTGCCCTGGCAAGAGTAGAAATCTGTCTGTCTTCTAGTCACCATCCTCAAATGGACGGCCAAACCGAGCGCATGAACCAGACCATGGAACAGTATTTGCACTGTCTATTACACCAAACAAGCCAAGACTGGATAGAAATACTATGGATGGCAGAGTATGCCTACAACAATTCAACACACTCATCAACCCAAGCAACACCTTTCGTTACTATATATGGTCGAAACCCCAGAACATCTGTCTACGACCCACCAGAAAACACTGAGATGCCCGCGGTGAAGAATCTGCATGCCAGCATCATGAAAGCAGCCAGAGAGGCCAGCAAGAACTTACAGCAAGCCAAAGAAACAAAGAAAAGAAACGCTGATCGCCATCGACGAAAAGCCCCAGATTATCAAGTGGGAGACTCGGTCTGGCTGGCAACTAAACACATTGCTTTAAAAGGTCCCAAAAAATGTCAGCCTAGATACACCGGCCCATATACAATTGAGACAGTGATTAATCCAGCAGCCATGAGACTGGTGTTACCGCAACATATGCGTATACATCCCGTATTTCACGTGTCACTATTAAAACCAGCGCACCCAGGAACCCGAACGTTGACACCTTCCGCACCCATACAAGTGGGTGAAGAAGCACCAGAATATGAGGTAAAGAACATATTAGATTCCAAACTAGTACGAAATACCCTGTATTACTTGATTGACTGGAAGGGGTACGGACCCCAGGAAAGATCATGGGAACCCAGCACACACGTGCATGCCCCCCGATTGGTGCAAAGTATCCATCGGGACTATCCTGATAAACCAAAACCCACACACACACCATTGGGAGGGGTCTTGAGGGGGAAGACTGTCATGGGTATCAAGCATATAGTCGGGGCAAGCTAGGTGGAGGCTTGGCAGGCCTGGCATAGGCACACAAAATCTCATAGCAGATACCTTTCTTTTAATTCCTTCCTGGTGTTTGTAGTAACTTCCTGGTTACCACTTCCTGTTTCCAAACAGGAAGTACATGACAGTTCATGAGCGCTCTAGTGTTCGGGTGTGGCTGGCTTTATAAGCCACACCCAAGATTCTTCCAGTGCTTCGTGTTGCTAACTGTAATCTGTATCAGCAACACACTCGCCGTGCTCCGGATCAACCTGCTTCTGCTTACCTGCTCCGGATCATCCTGCTTCTGCTTACCTGCTCCGGGTCAACCTCTGTGCTTTCTCCACGCCGCAGCTTTCTCCAGTCACACAGTGAAACCTACACCGGCACCTGTAAGCACAAATAAGAACTTTCATTAGCGCGCTCCCTCCGGTAAGAGAAGATCCTCCAGGAATCTTTTTCCCCTGAGCTGGTGGGACCAACCAGTTCACCCAAACTACAAGCCAGGACTCCCTCCTCTGGTCGACTTTGCTGTACAGAGCTACAGTGGGCCGGATAGCCAGGAAGGTCGGACCCTGTTTGCGTTTTGAGGAGCGCACCTTTTATTCGTTGCTTTGCTCTCCTGCTGGTTTCTTCCCTGGGTAGTGCAGAACCCTTCAGTCTTCCTACTTTGTGTCAGTCCAACAGTCGCTTCAGGAACCATGAGCCTGCAGGAACTACCAGGAACGTCCGCCTCAGCTAAAGCTTATTCTCCATTTAAAGGTACTGTGCAAATCAGGATGTTCGTTTCGTTCAGCCGCGGTGAAGGTGTGTGAAACCTATCGCCAATTTGAGGGCTTGTCCTTCTCTTTAAACTAACTTTTCTGCTGACCAACTTCGTCTGGAACGCTTGGCAAAGACTTAACCGCGAACTACCCTGAACTGTGTGATCTTGAGCAAAACGATTCTCAGAACTGCCTAAACGTGCAAGCCTATAGTCTCCTCCAAGCCGCTTCTATAGCGCTGTGGACAACATGGGAAGTCTAGGAGAAATGCTGCCTTGCATTTGTGCTGTTGCCCCTTGCGGAGGAGAAGATGGTGGCTCCGTCAGTGAGGATGAGGCTGCTTTGTTCTGCCTCCCACAGGGACGCGTGGCAAGCGGTGGAGAGAGTTTCCAAGATGGCCCTCGGCTGCAACCTGCCAGGACCCACCTCTCCACTGCTGAAACCTCATTTAGCATCGAGAGAAGAAACTCGTTGGAGGTCGCCAACAAATTGTTGCAGACCTCACGCGTATTAACGAAGAAAGAAACCACAAGAGTGCATCTAATGGAGGGACGGCCACACCAGATGTGCAGGACCTGGAAAAGGGGAAGACTGTTGGTGAAAACGGGTTCCCTCCTACGCAACCACAGTCTCAACCTCCTAGGGCTAAAAGTTTAATCAAACATAGGAGACCCAACAAGAGCATCTCGCCCAGCATTAGATGCTCACAGAACAAAAAAGGTCAAAACGTCCACCATCTGTTCAAAAAATTCCTTGATCTCGCCATCTGAGCCCTCCCCACCGGAAAAAGGCACAATTGACGTGCGCTTGTCGACAAGCGATTCCACCTCTGATCAAGTCTCTTCAGATTCCTCGCTAATGGAACGTCCATTCCCGAAGATCAGATGCCCAGTAAACCGCAGGAGAAGAGGCTCACGGCCTGGAGGCATTGAATCCATTGCCCTGGGATCTGTCTAACAAACGAAAGACCTACAGGCACTGATAATGTCTTCCTTGTCTATATCCATCACCCCATTCATCAAATTGTATGAGCATCTCAACGAGAATATCAAAGACCTCTCGTCTGTAGTGGCGGCAATGACGAGTAAACTACGGAGCATAGAAAATGAGAACACATACTGCAAGGAAGCACTTCAGGAGATGCACAAGAGGGCGGACTGGGCCTTTGCAGTCATAACAGACCACGCCAAAAACGCAAATACGGACAAAAAACTCTTGGCGGAGGTAACAAAAGAAGCTCTCAACCTTTTCCAACAAAAAAGGGAGCACGCCAGCGTAGCTGTTCAAGCCAACTGTGCAAAGTGCCAAACTATGTCATATTCTCTTAAGGCTCGGACCCTTAATAGCCACGAGGTGACTCCCGTAACTAACAATCCCGATAGTGAAGCAAGGCTGCTTGGAGGTGCAGTTGTGCCCCTAAAAGGCGCGGACACCCCACTGGTACAGGCAGTCACCTCTCTCTCGGCTGAGAAGACTGTCAACACAACTTCGCCTTCTGATCCTGGTTTGCCCCTTGTAACCACAGTAAAGGAAGGAAGCGCCTCCCTACAAAAACCTCAAAACCCAATAAGCGTGGAGGCAACCAAGCCCAGCAGTGGGTTTGTTACGGCTGTAAAGGAATTTCTGGCCGCCGCCAATCTAGCCTTACACAATCCACAAACGCCCTCAACCTCAAAGGCAACCATCAATCAGGAGATGTTCGCACAAGAAACGCCACCTGTAAAAGAGGCCACCTCAGGCAATACGACTGTCCTGTATGACATCTTTAAGGACTTTGCGGACACCCACAAGGTAGTCCCCCTCAAAGATCAAGTACCAAGTAGCCCTGCAAAAAATAAAAAAAATAAAACTTACCAGCAAGGAAAGTGAGACGCGTTAATGACTTGAAAATTTCTGCGCAACATCAAAACAGTGAACGTAAGTGTCAATGGTCCTATCACCAAAGACAAATTCTTCGAAAGAAGGCAGTGCGCAAAAGCCTCCAAAATCCTCCAAAGCGGTGGTAATTGAATCAGAGGGGTCCTACACCTGTATTAGTGATGTTTCTGAGGATTTGATGAATGGATTCATACGAAGACGAAGAAGAGACTGCCATTGTCTCGAATCTGGCTTCTGTACAGGTTATTCCTACGATGCCAACAGGCCTATCTCCTCAAAATGCCCAGGTTGAGTTCAACCCAGTTCTGGGCGCCGGTAAGACGTCAAGTATTCCTCGGCTGAAAGTCATAAACAAGGGGCCCAACTGCGAAGCCTACCCGAAGAAAGCGGCACGATCATGTCAATTGATTAAACCACTACTCTTGCCTCAACCAGCAAAAGTTGCTCAGGAGCCGCAATTTCTGACTCTGGCTGCCAAACGAACACTGCTGGCAGAGAAGTTCAGCACTTCCTGTGTATCGTCAAGTGAGAAAGCGGCCACAGTCAACGTATCGTCAAGTGAGAAAGCGGCCACAGTCAACCTGACTGGTAGCAACAAGCCGCCTGCCAACAGTCGGTCAGTGCCTCCAGCACCCAACGCCTCACTAAGCAAGGGTACACAAGACAACAGAGCGACTCGAACTCCACGTAACTAGCCACAGACTCAATCAGACACGCGGAATAATAACACCTCGAACCGCCAAATCACAAATGTGAAAGGGCGAAAGCCTCAAATCCTCTTGCCTCAAGCCCTACATCGGCTTATTTTAGAACGCATTGAATCCTTGGACGATCTAATCTTAAATCGTCACAACGTACTATGGTTGTGTCATCTGATCCAAAGCCTAAGAGCAATCGAATCTGAGGACCTGAAGATTGTCGAATTCCTCAATGAAAAGAAAAATGACGCTGTGATACTGCATCTACAGTCTAAACTTATAGCAGACGCACTGCTTGACGCCGGTTCTGTGCTGATGTCATTGGGATTCGAATTAGCAAATGTAGACGAAAGCCTTCGGCCCAAAGTGCCTAAGGTCGACTCCGACTGCAGAACAGATTCCGCAGTAAGTCAACCCTGGTCTCAGGAAACTGAGCTAAAAGCATCTGCTATGTTGACACAGGCCCTGCGGCCGCCGACCACACATCTTGACTCTTTTGAGACACCATATATGGGGGAACTTATAAGGATAACAGTCAACAGAGTGGAGAGCTCCCTTGCCATGAGAGATGAGGATAATTTAAAAGACAACATGACTCACAAGGCGGATGACTGGTCCTGGCTGGCGGCATCCTTAAACACAGACTCGACCAATTAACACCAGGCATCGGAAGACCTCAGCACTTGTACCATGGGTTCTTGGAACACTAGAGGCTTTACTCACCTGTTTGAAACACAGTGGGCAACCAAGCTCGACCTTGTGCGTTTACAAGAAACATGGCTAAGTGAAAAGCCACTCTTAGAAGGGTTTGAAATAGCAATCAACCCAGCGATTAGGCAACAAAAGGGCCGACCCATGGCCCGACTACTACTGGCCATCAGGATTCAAACTATTGAAATCCCTCAACTTAACCCCGCTCATTCAGGTGTCTACAATCGACGTCCCACAGAAATAAGATCAAGGGCTCGCGCCTACATATCATCAATGTATATTGGAATCACTTGTCGAAAGATGCAATGTCATTTATTGATCAAGTGACAGCATTGATTGACAACTTACTCGAAAAGGAACACCAGCTAGACCTGATTATATGCGGCGACCTAAACATCGTATGTACTCCACGTACAGAACCTTGCGGCAGTAAGAAAAGTCACTTAGAACAAATAGCGTTCCAATGGTTCCTGGAAATGGATCTTTGCGGGCTATCGATGCTAATTGGCAACACCTCGGTGACATCCCGGCCCAGCCAACGTGGAGACGGCTTGATCAAAACTTGGTCCTCGATTATATATTTGTCTCCGAAAATATCCATGAGAGCTCTGCACCTAGAAGTCCTCAAAATGAACCATAGTGACCATGATAAGGTACAACTCACAATCAACAACTATAACTCCTACGTCCAAGAGAGCTGGCCGCATGCGGTGAGTACGGGCTCTAGCAGGATTCGCCTAAACCTTCTCGACACTGAAGTATCAGTTATCTCATCTAACTTCGAGGAGAACACAGTGAGCCTGGAATACCAATATCTCTTGGCTCAATTTGAAGAACTCAAGCACACTCTGAAGCATGTCGAGTTTCGACCAAAACATAAATTCGACGTGACCGTTCTGCAACAGAAAAGATCTATGAGACAAGACCTAAGGAAACTAAAAGGATTAAACATCGAAACCATGAGAGAGAGCAAAAGGGCGAACAAGCAAAAATATAAAAACTGGCTCAAAACACATGCGGCCACCATGCTTCAAAATGATTCAGAGGACATGTTGACAAAAATGGAAGGAAAAAACTCAGCTGAGTACTGGAAGCTGATAAAGAACAGCCTGGCACCTCAACACGCATTACAGGTCAACGCAGTCACAGAAAAAGAATGGGCAGAGTTTTACACAGCCTTATTTTGCAAAGACGCAGTAACTGTAGACTGCGAATCCACAGCCGTAATCAATGGGATCTCGTGTTTGAGAGAGAAGACATCTTACTTGCAATTAAAAACGTGCATGAATCCAGAGATCCAGGGCCCGACGGTTTAACGAACTATACGATCAAGCGTAATCCAGGCCTATGAGCAGACTTCTGTGTCACCTTATTCAGCAGAATTGTCAAGAGTCTCTCCACCCCTAAGTCATGGAAGAGCGCTGTGGTGGTCCCAATCTTTAAAAAGGGGGACCGAACCAACCCAAAAAACTATAGATCTATAGCGCTCCCTGACGTCTTCGGGAAGATCTATGCCACCCTCCTCCAACAAAAACTCCTAAAATGGGCTGAAGTTTCCAACCATGTAGACCCAAGACAAGCAGGGTTTGTAAGAGGGGTTGGTTGCAGCTTAAACCGGCTCCTACTGAATCTGCTCAAGATGGAAGCAATTACATGGAACTCAAAGACCTACCTGGCACTGATAGTATCAATAGGGAAATGTTGTGGCAAAAACTGACCAAGTGGAATTGTCCTCCTAGTTTAGTGGACGCAATTCATGAATTACACACGGATACCTCCATCAAGATCCGACTAGACATGAAGGGCACGCTGTCTGCCCCAATCAACACATATAAGGGTGTGAAACAAGGCTGCCCCTTGGCAGCAATTATCTTCAACTTGTTCATTTCTGATGTAAAGGAGGCATTTCATGGTGCAACCATGTTTACTCCAAAAATTCACGGCACTCCCATTGACTACTTAGTCTACGCTGACGACCTTATTCTGGTAGATCTGACCCCAATAGGTCTTCAGCGCAAAATGAATCTCCTGGACGCCTACATAACATCCAACAGGCTTCACATTAACAAATAAAAATGTGAAATCCTAATCCTGGAGAGATTATCTGGTCCAAGCGGGAAAAGAAAGAAGATGAACTGGTATCTCGCTAAGGAACGAATCCAGGTCTTAAAAAACACCACATACCTAGGCATGAGGATCAGTGCAAGCAGGAACGATGCTCCATTGGCTGAAGTGGCCAAAAGTAAGTGCCGGCAGTTGGCGTGTCAAGCCTTGCTGATCAACAAAAAATTCCGAAAGTTCTCGTTAAAACCAATCATCATGTTTTTTCTGCAAAAAGTCGTCCCTGCTCTAATCTATGGAGGGGAAAACGCCTTTGGGTGTACAAGTGACCTGTGGAGTTCACTCGAAAACATTTTCTGTGCCCGAGTGTTACATCTTCCGAAAGGTACTGCAAATGTCTGTATACGGTACGAACTGGTACTCACTTCAATTCACGCACGAGTATCATAGAATTTACTGAGCTTGTTTCAAAAAATCATGCTGAAGGCTCTGGCGGCCCAAATTCGTATCTTGCACAAACCTGACACAGACAAAGAATACACCATCCTCTCCAAATGGAATCGCCTTTGTCAAGATCTGCTAAACGAGTACGACATCACTCTATTGATGCTAATAGAAAATCCAGATATGGCAAAGAGGAAGAGCTGGAGATTAGACTGGATTAACACCTGTGATTTAAGACTCAAATCGAAACTGATGCACGAGGTATCAGGAGAAGCAAAAGCGTATGGCCGACGCCACACCTACTTAACCCGCTTGCCAAACCAGCATGCTAGAGTGTTATACATGCGCTTTAGACTAAACACATTTCCAACGAAAGAACGCCTGGGCACTTGGACTAAGTATGTCGAAATTGACCTCAAGTGCCGTTTTTGTAACAACGCTAAAGAAACCCTAAAACATCTGATCATGTTATGTCTGGAACTTCAGCACCAAAGAGGTCTTATTTTTGGTCCAGTGGTCAACGTTCATCGAACAAGGAGCATTGAGGAGTAGTGGAAAGTTCTTTTTCAAGGATCTAATAGAGCAGTATTGTTTGCCCTGTTAAACATTCTCCAAGTGCTAAAAACTCAGACGATTTGAAAGTAAACTGAGTGTTCAAGCAAAAGTAGAAACTCTTGTTGACTGAGGCTGTGGCCAATGGAGTCCCATGTGACAAATTGGACTTGCTACCGAAAACAGGAGGGAGGGACAAAGGGATTAAGACGCTGATGTGTCATTTGTTTTCATCTTTTTTAAAGGTTGAACAAACCGATAAAAAATGTTTTAAAAAAATTAAATTGTAGTTCCTCTTTCTAGATTGCTCAGCTTACTTACCTGTTGGTGCTGCTCAATTTCAGTCTAACTTTGTTTTTCCCTCCCTTTTTAAATTGCTGGAGTGCCATTTTGCTCACACTTCATTTTGAGTTTAACGTGTCCAGAATCTATTGGGAGTGGTGTGGTGTATTAAGAGTGTGATTTTTAGACTGCTTTACTTTAGTGAAATGTTTTACAACTGATGTGTAAATAAATGTATATTCTTTTACTCAGAAACCTTGAGTCATTGTTTGTTTGAATCATAGGAATTGCAGGCAGGGGTTGGTCAGAGTATGTAAAGAGAATTTTGCCACCTCGCTATTCGTTTAATTCAATGGCAGGCAACGTGGCAGCCAAACACAGGGTTGAGGAAGACGGCTCAGTGGGTTGTGCGCGCGCCCCTAATACGGCATGTTTTGGCACCAAGGGCGTCGTTGGTTGATGATTGCATGGGTTTTGTATATCTTTGGGAGGCAATGTTTAGAACATTAGCATAATGATATAAGTGGTTTACATGGAAACGTGTATCTAATATGATGCGGTTTCGGAACACTCAGCACAACAGTTAAAAGTGGCGAAAAATCAGACGTGTTGCAATCAGCGGCTAGAATGGAGGTCCTGCAGTGCGGCAGTGCATGGATGTTTGGTAGCAGCGGGCATGATGGATGCTTTGTTGGGTGTGTGGTGGGGAAGGCATGCCCCCCCCCCCACGCCCTGTGAGGTTTAAGGGCGGGTTGCATGAATCTATCATTGAGCCAATTTAGTTACTCAAGCCACTAAATTTGAAATCTCGGAAAATTGCTAAGCGCTTGTTTGGAGACTTTTAAAAATGTGTGTAATGAAACTATCCGCATTTCTGGAGACGTTACTGCCGAGGCTGAGGGCGTCAGGGGTGCTAGGAAAGGGGGGTGCAGGAGTTGGTTGGTGAGTGCAAAGAGAATGTTGCCACCTTGCTGTTCGTTTAATTTAATGGCGGGCAATGTGGCAGCCAAACACAGGGTTGAGGAAGCCGCCTCAGTGGGTGGTGCACGCGCGCCTAATACGACATGTTTCGGCACCAAGGGCGTCGTTGGTTGATGGGTTTTGTATAGCTTTGGGGGGCAATGTTTAGAACATGAGCATAATCATATAAGTGGTTTGCATAGAAACGTCTATCTAATATGATGCGGGTTGGAACGCTCAGCACAACAGTTAAAAGGGGTGAGAAATCAGACGTGTTGCAATAGTGATAAGATGTCCTGCGGGAACGTTGGTGGAAGCACAAGTTATGACCCTAATTTAGATGCACGATAGCGTGCTGGCACCAGATATAAAAAGGAAGGTGGTGAGGGGAGTGGGAATGTTACACCCTTTCTTAACAAAAGGGCTAAAGAGGTCCACCAACCGGAAAGCTAACACATCTGTAGGGGCCATTAATTACTGCACGTAGGGTGGGGCATCGGAGCAACAGCTGTGTAGAGGGCCGAGCAAAGTCGAGTGCAGCATCTGGGCGGCGCGAGGTTGGGGGGGGGCAGGGTGCGTGTAGCTCGTACTCACGAACGTGAAGAAAAGGAAGGCTCCAGGGGCAACGAGGGAGCAGAGGATTGGGGAGAGGCAGAGAGATTTGGGGGTGGGCAATGGGTTAGCACAAGGCAGAGGGAGCAGGAGGAGGCGAGGGTATGGGCGTGAAGTCGGGGAAAGCAGATGTTATGAAGCGCCAGGGCATATGCAGAGGCGCATGCAGGGTGCCCTTGGGGCCCGTCATCGCGGGGTGACTGCGAATAGAAAGAAGATTGACGACAGTGCACAGGTTGGGGGAAGAGCAGGGCAGTGGATGATCAGTCTCGCAACTAAGAGGCCAAGCCGCGTATGGGCAAAGGGATGCGAATGGGTAACAGGCGTCATACATAAGAGTCGAAGGAAAGGATAGGATGGTAGCGTCGTGTCGGTGGTCATGCACACTGAGGTTGGACCGCCTTGTGGCTAGTGCTGGCCAATTCTATGGTAGAGCTCAGGTCGCCGCATGTTTATTTTGGAACCCGTTGGGCCTCTTCGTTAAAACGCCATTTTGTTGTTTTTTCATGTTGCCGCACGATTAATTTTGGGGGCTCAAAGCGAATTGCAACTACTTAGCGCCGACACCCTCAGTGGGGAGGCACGGTGGCAGCCCTCGTTGCTCCCAATGCCCCCCCCCCTGCTCTCATTCAGACTCTCACTCTTACCAGGTTACCCTCCTCCCAAGGAGCCCAAACCCCTTCCAAACCAAATGAGAGGCATGACCAGTTGGATGAGTGGGAGAAAAAATTGCCACAGCAAACTTTATTACATACATAAAGTCAGGAGTTAGCTTACAGGTGTTCCGTTTTAAACTCAGGATTCTGCGCTGAGAGCAAGCAACTTCCCCCCCCGACCCCATCGGGTACTTGGGGGACCTGACGCAGGCGCCCAGTCCCTTCCTCAGCAGTCCCTCTCTACCCTTTGGCCATTTCTTTATTTTGCAATTTTTCTTTTCATTTTCTTTCCCCAACGCTATTTAAGTGCAATTTTCATTCCATGTGTTACTTTGTTTCCATTCTCCATTTCCGCTTAGGCTCCTTCTAAAGGATGCGTTCCGGTCTCCTTTTCCCCCTTTTGGCTCTCTTTCCCCTGGATTCCCTCTTCCCGTTTCCCCGGGTAGGCTTATTAATCATTGTTAATTATCTCTCCCCAAACAGGTCTTCCTTTAGCCCGTCCTGCCAGGGAGCCCCCCTGCCCCCTTCTGCCAAGACCCCGAACTGCCCTAGCTCTCCCCGCCTTAGTTATCCCATCCCCTCCGGCCCCCATCACACCCTCCTGTTCTAGCGAGCCCCCATCCATCCAGCGCTAACTACCCCCCAGAGCCCAGCAACCTTCTTATCCCCATCCTCTTCCCCTGCCTTTCGCTAAAGAGGGGTCCTCCCCAACTATCCCCCCTGCTCCTCCTGGCCCCTACCCCCCGCATTCCAAGACCCCCCTCCCCCATGTTTCTTTTAGATCTGCTTGAGCTGCCAATCTCGAATGACTCCCTTCTCTTGAACCCCCCCTTACCAGCCCCCAATCTCCCATGGGCCCCCCTTCCCCTCAGTTTCCAACCTACTTGCCGGAGCCCCGTTTACAGTGAAATCTTTCAATTCACCCCCCCCCTTGCTGACTTCATTGTTGCTTTCCAATTTTTTGTTTCCAACAATGCACTTCCCATTTCCCCCACCCACTTTTGGAGTTGGAAGGTCTTCCAAGCCCCCTAACGCTCCCCATTAACGTGGGCCTCCCCTGAGTCTAATACTCCTGGGCGCCTTTCATAATAAACTGATGGCTGTGCAGTTCCCCTTGTGGTATCCGCCAGTACTTTCTAACGGGAACACCAGGTAACATCCGCTGGGCTGGTCTGCAAGAGAAACATCACACGTTAGTACAACATTGCAAAGGGAGGGCAGGAGGGCAACTTCGCTGGGATTCGGTAGAGAGAGACCCAGCTACGCTTACCCAGGTATTTATAGCGCCTCTGGGCTTGCTCGGGATGACGTCACACCCCCGCCCCCCTCCTGGGTGGGGGGGGTGCTTGGCTCCACGTCCCCCCACCCCCGACTCCCCCTACCACCGTGCCTCATGAGGACGTCGGCACTAAGGGGGGCCCCCGCCGAGGGGCCCTCTTTCGTATGGCGCGGGAGCCCATCGTAGCGCCGACACCCTCAGTGGGGTGGCACGGTGTCAGCCCTCGCTGCTCCCAATGCCCCCCCCCCCCTGCTCTCATTCAGACTCTCACTCCTACCAGGTTACCCTCCTCCCAAGGAGCCCAACCCCCTTCCAAACCAAATGAGAGGCATGACCAGTTCGATGAGTGGGAGAAAAAATTGCCACAACAAACTTTATTACATACATAAAGTCAGGAGTTAGCTTACAGGTGTTCCGTTTTAAACTCAGGATTCTGCGCTGAGAGCAAGCAACTTTCCCCCCCCACCCCTTCGGGTACTTGGGGGACCCGACGCAGGCGCCCAGTCCCTTCCTCAGCAGTCCCTCTCTACCCTTTGGCCATTTCTTTATTTTGCAATTTTTCTTTTCATTTTCTTTCCCCAACGCTATTTAAGTGCAATTTTCATTCCATGTGTTACTTTCTTTCCATTCTCCATTTCCGCTTAGGCTCCTTCTAAAGGATGCGTTCCGGTCTCCTTTTCCCCCTTTTGGCTCTCTTTCCCCTGGATTCCCTCTTCCCGTTTCCCCGGGTAGGCTTATTATTCTTTGTTAATTTTCTCTCCCCCAACAAGTCTTCCTTTAGCCCGTCCTGCCAGGGAGCCCCCCCCACCCCCCTTCCACCAAGACCCCGATCTGCCCTAGCTCTCCCCGCCTTAGTTATCCCATCCCCTCCGGCCCCCATCACACCCTCCTGTTCTAGCGAGCCCCCATCCATCCAGCGCTAACTACCCCCCAGAGCCCAGCAACCTTCTTATCCCCATCCTCTTCCCCTGCCTTTCGCTAAAGAGGGTTCCTCCCCAACTATCCCCCCTGCTCCTCCAGGCCCCTACCCCCCGCATTCCAAGACCCCCCCATGTTTCTTTAAGATCTGCTTGAGCTGCCAATCTTGAATGCCCCCCTTCTCTTGAACCCCCCCTTACCTACCCCCAATCTCCCATAGGCCCCCCTTCCCCTCAGTTTCCAACCTACTTGCCGGAGCCCCGTTTACAGTGAAATCTTTCAATTCACCCCCCCCTTGCTGACTTCATTGTTGCTTTCCAATTTTTTGTTTCCAACAATGCATTTCCCATTTCCCCCACCCACTTTTGGAGTTGGAAGGTCTTCCAAGCCCCCTATCCCTCCCCATTAACTTGGGCCTCCCCTGAGTGTAATACTGCTGGGCGCCGTTCATAATAAACTGATGGCTGTGCAGTTCCCCTTGTGGTATCCGGCAGTAGTTTCTAACGGGAACACCAGGTAACATCCGCTGGGCTTGTCTGCAAGAGACCTGTCGCTGCGACCGGTGTCTCAGCCACGACTCACTGCGGGCCACCGGCCGCAGTGAGTTCCCCCTCATGCACCTGGTCGCCTGAGCTGCACAAATTCCCAGTTATACTTCCACAATGTTCTTTTTACCCCCATTCATTCCGTTTGCAACAGATAAGCTGGCCCTCTGGAACTAACCGGTGGCGTGATGTATTGTGCCGCGGCCTTTCCTGCCAGCTTTCCTCCTGCTTGCTTGATCGTTTGCTCCGTACTCCCTTGCAGGAGGGCCAACTGACCTGGCAGCGGTGTGCCGAAATGAAGTCATCCTTTGACCGTTCCGTTTCCTTATCGGAGGCCCCTCCCCAGAGTTCGGGAGAGCGCGTTTCGGGCCAACTACCGGCCTTTATTAGTAGGTAGGACCTAAATTCCCTCCCTTGCCCTGCTTGCCCCTCATAGTAGCCTTCCGTTCAATTATCATGCTTTGTTCCACATCTTCCCCATCATTTACACTTGTACCGCCTCCTTCCCTTCTACATAATTCAAAGTTGCCTTCAGTATTGCCCCCCATGCGTTCGCTCCTCCCCCCGCTCCCATCCTTACCAGCCCCTTGACACTCCTGCACTGTGACCCGCCCCTTCCCAGGGCCCCTCCTACGCTACGCCCACCAGATACCCATCCCCTACAAAAGGGATATGGGGATCCGGCCTGCGCACCCTATCTTATCCAATGTCTGCCCAGCCCCCTTCCGGTTTGATGTTGCCTCCTCAGGCAACCTACCGCTGCCGAAGCTGATTTGGTGCCATCGTGCATGCTGGAGGCCCGTCGTTATCCGGTCCGGCCCCCCAAGTGCACCTGTGTTGCCCTGTGCCGTTTACCCTTCAAGGCAGGCGCGCCGCCCCTGACTCAAACTCCCGTCCTGATCTGTTGTGCGAAACTGAGCATATAGGAAACCTATCTGAAGCCATTCGACCGCAACCGCCTGCGCCGCAGCCTGCTAGGCGAGTGTCTGAGACTGCATGCAGTGCTGCTTGTGCACCCACATTGTGAGGTCTGACGCTGGTCAGTAGTGAAATAGCGAGACTGTGCAGTGAACATTCCTGGCAACTCAGAGAGAGAAACGATTTTATTTGTGCAAATGCCGAACACGTACCGGCCCCTTGTGAACTTGGGCATTGCCCACAGGTTTGAATGTACGTTTTAATGTAGGCAAACGTCCGACTCTGCGTCTGCCCCACTCTCCTCCCCTCACTTCGCTGGGAGTCGGTAGAGAGAGACCCAGCGCTTGTTCTTCTTCTTGCTGATAGATTTTTATCCACCAGCGGTGATTTTTGGATACCGAGGTTTGAGCCTCATTACTCCATCTTCTCAGGTTGAGTGTGTAGTCGTGGGTTTGTATTCTTCTTGGTCTGTGTGGTCTTGTCACAGTAGGGCTGGTTTCACAGGGTCTTCGCAGTGATGGGCCGCGGGTAGCGGTCGAAGGGGTTTGCAGTGGTGGCAGTGAGTCTTCTGATCAGAGGGTTCGGGTTCTGATCCAGTTCTTGGCAGAAGTTCTTACTCAGCTTCGCTAGATGTTCATCCAACATCTCGATGTCCAGGTCTCTGTGAAGGTCTGCTATCCTTGTGAAGATTGGTGCTCCGGACGATATCCGCAGGGCCTTGTTCTGGACTATCTGAAGACTCTTCCAGTGTCGCTCATGGCAGGTCATCCATGCTGGTGAGGCATAAGTCAGGGTTGGTCTGATGATCGCCTTGTAGACGTTGATCTTTGTCCGGAGGGGCATGGACTTGCTCTTCAGGAGTGGGTACAGCGCTGCCATCGAGAGACCCAGCTACGCTTACCCAGGTATTTATAGCGCCTCTGGGCACGCTCGCGATGACGTCACCTCCCCTGCCCCCCTCCTGGGTGGGGGGGGTGCTAGGCTCCACGCCCCCCCACCCACCGACTCCCCCTCCCACCGTGCCTCATGAGGAAGTCGGCACTAAGGGGGGCCCTCGCCGAGGGGCCCTCCTTCGTAGGGCACGGGAGCCCGTCGTTGTGTGCGGCACGGGAGGGGTAATGGGAGGAGGGGGCAATTTTGCACGACCGCCTCACAGTGGGAAAAGGGGCATGCAGGTTTTTGTAGGAATATGGAGGAATGATTACTGGGCTTCTATCAGGCCTTCACACAAGGCGGTTAGCATTCTGGCCCAGGATAGGTTGAACCGTGGTGCTGTGAGGGGAATGTGTCAGTTTTGTAAATTCAAATGCATCAGGTTTGTTCTTTAAAGGGGTGATACTGCGATGCGGTTCGGGGAATGTGTCTCTATTTTGTAAGTTAAATGCTGCGTGTTTGTTATTTGAAATGGATTGGTATGGGTTTTACTACTTTGGCTGGCAAATCAAATACATATTTGTCGGGGGCATTTCTCACGCACTGGGGAGTTTTGCAAACATGCGCCATCGGGTCTTAGATATATCTCGTTTTGTTTGAATTTTGTGCATTTCGCGGGCATGAAGGGTACCTTTTGCAAGACGTGCATAGGCTTGCCACGTTCAGAGAAACGATGGTATTACTGTTGGGAGGATGGAGGGATTCAACATGGGGTTGTTAGTATTGGGATTCAGCGCAGGGTGTTTGTATTGAGACCATCTTTGGGCTCACTGCCCCTTTCACATAGGGGTGCACCCCAGAAGGATGACCTGGTTAGATGTTTGGATCAGCCGCACTTCTGTTTCCTGGAAGTTGTTGTATGGTTGGGGGGAGAGCAGCATTGCATTGTGCCACCAGTTTAATGATATGAGCTAGGTCATTCAATGAATATGTGAGGGGTAGCCAGTCGTCTCAGCCGATCGCCCAAAACAGACACGGGCGGTGCAAACGAGGTTGACAATAGGGCACGCAGTGGGATCCCCCTCTCCCTAAATCAAGAATTGGCAAAGGAGAGGGGTGCTCTGGCTGGCATAGCTAGGGGGAGGGGTGTTGGCCTCGGGCTGGGAGCTCAGGGCCAAAGGGCTCGATTTGGAAGCAGGGCGACACAGAGCGACACAGGTTCGACCTCGGGACAGCACTTAAAAACATCCAGGTACCAGCGCGCCATAAACCACCCATCTCTCATATCTTAGCCAGGGGGAACACCCAACAGTGGTATAAGGAAGTCAATACCTTTTTATACACATTCACCACAGCCCACGCATATTGTTGGGAGTAAAACCAAAGGTTACTTTCACAATTACACCCAGTAATGCAAGGGCAGTAGACCCTAACAGTTGTACAGCGGCTCTCAAACACAAATCACATAATCTGCTAGCTGGGCAATATCTTTGGTGAATAGTGGAACACTTATTGCTGGGGGTGTGGGGGCGTGGCTGCCAACATGGTGCAAATGTCATTAACGTAGAAGGTGAATAAAGGTGTGCAGCGAAGGCCTTGAGCTTCCCAAGAGACTTAGGTATATGAAGTGAACTTTTTCTACTGCACAGGAAATATTTATGATCTATGGCCCTCATTCCGAGTTTGGAGGCAACCATGGAGCTATTTGCCTCCAAACTCGTCCCAAATCTGGCCTGGTGAATGGAGTAATTACCGGTCCATTCCAAGGTTGGAGGGACCGGTAATTCCCCATTCACCAGGGCCCTTCCCCATTCCCATTTTTGCCCCCATAGGGCTCAATGGGAATGGAGAAGGTGGTAATTACGGTACCATAAATCACGTTACCGTAATTACCTTTAAAGTCCCTTTGCGGGTTTGTTAAAGTACCAACCCGCAAAGGGAACTCAGAATAGGGTGGTAAGGGTTTAACGGCACCGGTCTCGTTACCGGTGACCGTTAACCCTTACCGCCCAGCTTGTAATGAGGGCCTATGTGTTCTGCAAAAACCGTGCTCAAATTGGGCATCCCCGGTTATATATGTACTTCAATGGCCGTACACCCCCATCCTCCCCCTCCAGCTGCACAGCTTTTCTCAATATAAAGCACATAATAAACCCACTGGTCATAGGTTTTGGGAATAGGGGTACACTTATCCTTGACACTTAGTTGAAATAAGCAAACCTTGGGGCGTCTGAAGGGGGTGCTAATATGTGGGAAGCAAATTAAGGTTAATAATGTGTGATGGGAATCTATTCAGCTGCTCAAGAAAGACTGATATCCATGTGCTCGGCCAAAACTGTGCTTAAATTTAGTATCCCTACGCCTTTGCCCACGCTAAGCACAAGTCACGCAAAGCAAATCGGTGGGTCTTTGAGGTTGGGTGGTGAGTAATAATGAGGTGAAGTGAATTAATATATCATGACCTATACTAATACAATTTCTCTTTTGTTTCCAAGGTGGCAACGTTCGCGGGGGCAACCACTAAAAAGGGGGGATCACAGCTCCCAAAGCATCTGCTCTGAGCACATATTTGCAATAGTTACCTTGCCCTTGCTACAGACACCTTAGTTTAAGTGTGGGGGTTCACTGGGCTAGGCGCCTGGGGCCCTCAGTGGTTACATGTGAAACGTAGGAGTACTTAACACAGCACCTTATAACAGTTATGTCCAGCGAAATACAAAAGGTTGGCCAACATTACTCCCTTGCGCCCAAATTCCACCCGCCCTCTCCTAACG
The DNA here is from genome assembly GCF_040938575.1 of Ambystoma mexicanum. Taxonomy (NCBI): domain Eukaryota; kingdom Metazoa; phylum Chordata; class Amphibia; order Caudata; family Ambystomatidae; genus Ambystoma; species Ambystoma mexicanum. The sequence goes on along the minus strand of NC_090938.1, from coordinate 721,821,492 downwards.
GAAAATGATTACACATAGAGGGATTTCCGGGTGTCCAGGCTTAAGGGCTTAGTCATGGGTCACAAGGTTTCTGAGCAACGACAAGCAAGTCACCCTTTGGTTAAGGCTGGGCTTAAAATTAGGCGATAGTGGAAACTCAGTGGTCTCAAGACAGACACTTCACACGAGGGCAAAGAACGGGGCCAGTGCTCTTCGACACACCGCCGGACATGTCCGGAGGGCCCTTCAAATGTATTAATGTCAGGTTGCATGTGAATGCATTTTTGTTAAGATCGCGTTCAGTGTGTATGCGAGCGGGTAAGCAGAAGTTATGGGGTAGTCCCTTGCCCCAGGGCAAGCCACGACCTGGTGTCTGGGGGGAACTCTTTGCCACCGTTAACCAGCAGAGAGTTGTGGCGGAGTGACAGGTCGATCCACTAGAAAGCACTGATAGATCCTGAGGGCACTGCGCAGCCAATAGCTTACAATTAACGGCGGCCAGGAGTACTAGACTCAGGGGAGGCCCCGGTTAAAGGGGGAGTGTTTAGGGGGTTTGGAAGTCATTCCAACCCCAAATGCAGGGGCGGTGGGTAAGGGAAGGGGTATGGGAAGAAAGGAAGTCGTGGGGAATGAGAAGAAGGTGTGACAGTAAGGTTTGGGAAAGAAAGAAGTAGGGGAATGATAACAAAAAAAAATAAGGAAGGAAAAGTACCCAATGGAAAGGGAAGAGTGGGGACTGGATGAGATCTGGGGTGGGGTTAAGGTTGGCAGGGTGGGGAAAGGACTAAGCGGTTTGGGGAAATAACTTGCTGGGGGATGATGGCTAGAACCGGGGGGGTAGCGGAAGGGGCAGGCTACTTGGGTGAATAGATAGAACAGAACATGGAGGCAAGGGGAGGGGAAAATGGAAGGAAACTAAAGGGGGAGCAAGAGACTCAGGAACCAAGGGTGGGGGGAGAAGGATAGGTTTGGCATTAGACCGCAGGTAAGATCAATGAAGATGGGTAGGATGGGAAATCAAGAACGGGGAATTGAATTAGAAGAGTAATATACTAGACAGAACAAGGGAATAGTATATGGAAGGGTAGTAGTGAACACTAAGCGCTAGAATTAGAATGATAGAAGAGTAGAACAAGGGAATAGTAATTATAATGAAAGAAGGTACGTGATATTGGGAACGGAAGTGAAGAGTAGAAGACAATGTGTACTGTGAATAAAGGCACCGAAAAAAGTGTCTGGGAAATGTGTACTGTGAATAAGGGCTCTGGAAAAAGTAATGGCCATGGGTAGAGAGGGAAATGTGTATGGAGGGCCGGGCTTTACCGGCAGGGTCCTCAAGACGCTGAAGGTGGGGGAGGTCCCTAAGAAGCCGCATCCAGCGTAGAATATCCTGTGGTGCAGTGGAGAAACTGATCACCTGTAAGATAACTCCTTGCCTTTATGCAAATAAAGTGTGCTGTGGCATTGTGATTTCCACCTTGAAAACTGGTCTTGCCTCTTTATTCAGGGAATCTGCTGGAGGTTTGGTTGGAGGGGCAGTGGGGTATGAATGAGGGAAGCATGTTGGTGTGTTTGGGGAGGCGCAGCGGTGGGATGTCCCCACTAGGGTCAGTCACAATATTCTACTCCCTATTTTTTGAAGTTGGGAATAAAATGATGTTTAGGTTGAAAAAAGTAATCCCCATTTACAGCGGTTGTATTTTTCAAACAAAGAAAACGTATTTAAATCTAAAATGCGTACTGTTGTTTAATTCTTATTTGTTCGAACCTAGTAGTTCATTCAATTAAAAGGTGTATTTTTACCTGACAGTTGCACATCAGATCAGGCTGTAATAATATTACAGCTCCTTCCTGTGGCCCTGCTCTGCTGGTGCCACTGATGCAGACATATCCCTGGATCTGTGTGGGGCCATTCTTCCATATCTTTCCTTAGGAGCATTTGTACTCCCTATCTTATCAATTTGGGAGTATTTGCCTATTTTTAGGGACGCTGCATATCTTAAGGCTTACTACGCCAGTCTATGTGTATCTTTAATGTATTTTGTTTATATTCTGTTCCAGTCATTCTTTGTTTCCTTTCATCTTTTTCTTATTTGCCTTCTATCTTTCTTTTTTCATTTACATTGAAGCTTTCTCTGCCCTTCATTCTTTCTTTTGCTCACACTCTGCCCCGCCATTTTGTTTTCTCCACTATCTTCCTTTCAGTGGCCCTCTGTCCCGTCTGCTCGTCGCCTCTTGCTCTGGGACCTTATCTTTATTAGGGCTGTTCCACCTGCAGTATCTGTTTGGGTGGAAGCAGGAGGCAGCTTCCTGTGTTGATGTTTAATGCGTCATATGTTTCATATTTTTTGTAAGGAGCCTTTTTACTCCCTATCTTATAATTTTGGAAGTGTTTACCTCTTTTTAAAGAGTAAAGGTGGCAGCTATGCCGCATAGGGGGATAGCACAGAGGCAAGACGTTCGTCTTGGAAGCAAGACAATACAGCGCAAGACAGGTTCGGATCCCGCATTTTATTTTATTTTGTATTACTCTGTATTCTGCTCCAGTCATTCTTTGTTTCTTTCCTTTCATCACTTTTTCTTCTATCATTCTCCCCTCTTTGCTTTCCTAGTTTTTGTCAGTTTTTCTCTCTTTGTCCTTGAAGCTTTCTCTGCCGTTCATTCTTTCTTATTCTCACACTCTGCCGCGCCCTTTCGTTTTCTCCACTATCTTCCTTTCAGTTGCCCTCTGTCCCGTTTGCTCGTCACTTCTTGCTTTGGGTCGTTATCTTTGAGGGCTGAAACCACTCCTACCCTGTTGTACTCGCAGTATGTGTTGGACTTTGCACTGACACACTGAGTGGGACTCCATAGTGAAGCTCAGGCTCAGCACAGGAGTGACTTCTAAGAGACCTCTGACAGAACTCTCTTTCCCTGACACTGAGTGGGTCTCTAGACTGTGGCGCAGCACAGGAGTGGCTGCTAAGAGGCCTCTGACAGACCTCCCTTTCCTTGACACTGAGTCGGTCTCTAGACTGTGGCGCAGCACAGGAGTGGCTGCTAAGAGGCCTCTGACAGACCTCCATTTCCCTGACACGGAGGTGGCCTGTAGACTGTAGCGCAGCACAGGAGTGGCTGCCAAGAGGCCTCTGACAGACCTCCCTCGCCCTGACACTGAGTGGGTCTCTAGACCGTTGCGCAGCACAGGAGTGGCCGCTATGCGTCTTCTGATGGACATCCCTTTCCCTTACACAGAGTAGGACTCCATAGTGCAGCTCAGTACAGCAATGGCTGCTAAGCGTCCTCTGACAGAACTCCAGCAAGATGCGCGCTGCTCCATCTGCCAGGAGTTTTACAAGGTCCCCGTGACCATAGACTGCGGACACAACTTCTGCCGCTTCTGCCTCACCAAATACATGGAACAGCCGGATTTAACCATATCCTGTCCAGAATGCAAACAGAAATTTAACCATAGGAATCTGAAGCCGAACACGACATTGGCAAACATGGCTGAAAATATTCAGCGGCTGGAAGAGGAGTTGGGACACCTCCTAGTAGGCCGTCTCTGTGAGGATCATGGAGAGGCCCTGCAGCTCTTCTGTGACACGGATGAGATAGTAATCTGTCTGGTGTGCAGGGAATCCTGTGAACAAAAGGAACACTGTGTGCGGCCCATAAAGGAGGCACGTGAGGACTACAAGGTAAGAGGGTGGCGAGGAGGGTGGGGGGAATCTACAGCAGGGGCTATAGAGCCTCTGGCTCTCCAGATGTTTTGGACCATCTATCCCTTTGGCCCTAGACAGCAGAGTCAATGGTAATGCAGTATGGGAGGAGTAGTGCAAGGCATATGGTGAGCTGGGGGATGCAGACCCCTCATCTTCTGCAAGGGCACATGTGGGAAGAAAGTCAAGGCATAACCTTCTGTGAAAGAGCAGTAAATGCACCAGGGGCCTCATCGAGTCAGGCAGCTACACTTGTTATGCTCTCTGTATACCTAGTGGCCCCTGCTCCTGCCTGCAGGACACTTGGCTCTTCAAATGAACCCTCTTCTGCTTTTCTGGGAATCAAGAACTATCAGGAGGTGGGACTCGTCTCTGCTGTGCTCCCTTAAGCTCCTGTAGGAACCGGTATGACACGGCCGTGTGTACGCAATGAGGGTATTTCTAATGTTAAGGCGCCAAACGCAAAGCTGCTGAGCCTTATGTTATGATGTGCGCACTTTTCATCCTGTGGATGTGGAAACCCCCCATGCTCAGGATTCAATGGTAGAATCGCAGCTGCTATTGAATCCTATGGGCGGAGGGATTCCATTTGTGAGGAGGCAGTGCAGCTGCTGGAGAGACGATGTAGGGTCTGCCATTGAATCCTATGGGCGGAGGGATCCCATGTGTAGGGAGGCAGTGCAGCAATTGGAGAGATGATGTAGGAGCTGCCGTGTGTTGGGGCTTCAATGTTGAGGTCTGCAAGGGGGGAGAGTGACTTGCGTAATAAAAGTTAGGGCTTGAACATTATTACAAATGAATGTTTGCCCTTGTGGAAAATATGAGTGGATGTTACATAGTTGGGCTATAGCCCTTCGGACCAAAGTCACTTGGAAGCAGTGCATGTTTGTTGGAAAACCTACTACTTTCGATGTTGAAGTTAGGGATCCCTCAAGAACCTTTCTTCAGGAGGTTAGGGGAATCTAGAGGGATGGTTCTTTGTGGAGAGAGAGAAGGTTGAGTGTGTGAGGAGGTCTAGAGAGGCCTATAAGAACTGGATGAAGTTCTATAAACTGCAAAACGACATCAAAATAAACCAGAGGATGAAGCAATTTCTAGTAAAGAATAATAGCAGGGGTGTCTGGCATCTCTTGAATAATCAAGATGGAAGGCAAGGCATTCAAATCAAAAAAGGAAGGAAAAACTGGTAGGAGTGATCCAAACAAGCAATTACATAGCAAAACACAAATGTTAGAAACTACATTAAATTAAACATGTAAAGGTTCAAAATCAAAAAGGGATTGACAAGTTTGTATTACTTACCAAAAAATCATTGATTTGCCCGTATTTATCCATGTCATCGATCAAACATATATAGGTGATCTTCTTTGGTATCATCTTTCTGCTCCATTTTTGGTTTTTTTTACTGTTTATTTAGTGTATGATATCCTTTTTTGATTTTGTGCCTTTACGTGTTTAATAAAATGTAGCTTAAAAAACAATGTTTGCTCCTACCAGTTTTTCTTCCTTTTTTTGATTTTGAAATGACACCCAATACGTAGGTTTCTCTGCATTGACCTCCTGCAGGGTATTGGGTTCTGTGCATTTGTTATTGTTGTTGGCAATGCATTAAACAAGCAAATTGTGTACCTGGGTCCTCCTGGGTCCAACATTTTCCCATCTCGTCTTGTTTAAAGGAAGGTACAATAAAGGTTTGTTCTAGGGATACACTTCCAGTTTGGAATTTAAATTCTTAATTAGCAGATGTGGAACTTGCACTCAGTAAGATACATTTTTAAAGGAAATGTTATTCTATGGGCAAAGATTATATTTACTCTATTAAGTTAAATAGCTGTCGAAATGGGCTTTCCGAAGACCTTGTCATAGTCCATAGTAATTTCCGATTGTTAAAAAGGGTGATAGGTCCTCTCCCCAAAGCTATCTGCCAATTGCTTTAATGGACACTTTAGCCTATACTTCAATCATGAAGGTCATTGAGAATGACTACTGTTGTTTCTCCATGTGTCCACTTATAGATTTTTATAGGACCAAAGAAACCCCTTAGGTCTTATATGGGCTTGAATTAATCATTATGAAGAAAAGGAAATGGTTGGACATTTTAAAAGGTAAGATTTAGAGTGCGGTACTGGGTCTTCCTTCATCTGTTCCAATAGGAATAATTAGACTTGATCTGGGTATAAGCTTATGGTGGATGACATATAAATGGAATACCTTAGGCCTTTTTTAAAATAAAAATAAAAATGGGGAAGGTGACTGTATTCTCCTCCCTGAGAAATGCTTGTAGCTGAAAGGGAGATCCTTCATTAGATGAGTTCATGCTAGCTTCTAAAGTGTTTTTGAATGAAGTGGAAGAGAAAAAAACGTAAAGAATGGGGCTATATAGAGTCCTTAGAATCATACTCGAAGTTACAACTTTATAAGGAATATCTGCCCATCCTTACTAGATTGGGTTCATTAAAGTCGTATTTTATGAGGTTTCCCTCTAAGGGATTTAGATGGTTTATGCGATTTAGGCTGAACTGTCTCTATACCCATGAGGTTTTGGGCCCAAAGATAGGCCTGCCAAAGGACAGACATACTTGCAGACTGTGTAAATTAGACAAGCTCAAGTCACTACGCCATTTGCTGTTGGACGGTCCCTTCTTAGTAAATGGAAGAATGTTTTATTTGGGGAAATGTGTTCATTCTGTATCGGCTGTAATCCCTCAGAATGTATGGGAATGATTGTAGGGCGGATCTCACCTTTCATTGACTGTTGTAGTGGTTGCATTTTTAAAAAGCAATTTTTATGAAACTGGGAGACATATAGCGCCAAACTCGATGTCTGTAAGCTCTCTAAATTGAAACAAACAATTTGTATTTGTATTTGTATTTGTATTTATTTGTTTATATAGGCTTTCATCCAAAGCTCTTTACATTATAACAACAGAATACATAGAACATTATAACAGTAGAAGCAATAAACAATCATGAATCGAACCAATAAAAACAGTAGGTAGAGCAATTAATCTGTGGGGGAATAAGGAAGAGGTAAGGGAGGGAAGGGGAAGGAGTATGAGGGCGAAAATGAGGAAGGATAAGGGGAAGAGGGAGGGCAGTGAGGATCATAGGAAAGATTCAAGGGAAGGGGAGAGAAAGAGAGGTGGGGTAGGATTCATGGTGGGGAATGGAGAAGGAGAGATTTCAGGGAAGTGCAGAAGGAGGAAAAGGTAGGTATAGAGCGGATTGAGAGAGGTGAAATGTCTTGGCTAGGGACGCCTGGAGGGTTAGCATTTCCCTGTGAAAGTCTTGCATCATGAAGGGGGCCTTAGATTCTGCCTCTACGGGGTTGCTGCGCTCTATTGGGGCCCCTTGGTAATCTTTACTCTGTTCCATGGCTTCCGAGGATGGCCACATGGTTGGGAGGGTTGAAATGAGCTTTATAAAATATGGGATTTTTTGTATCAAAAGCACGAATTGCACATTCAATTCTATTGTAAATGTATTTATGAATTGTTGTAATGAGATTTATTTATTGGTATTGTGATAATTGGAGATATTTAGGATACTAGTTATAAGAAAGTGTTTTTAACTTGGGTAATCTTAACTGCATTGTATATGAAGAAATCCTCTTTAATGATTGTGTGATTTTCATTATACTGTTGTGTGTGTTTTATTTGTATGGTTTGTATTAACCATACCACAAATAAATAGAAATAATTATTACATCAATCAGATTTAGTGAAAAAAGGACTTCATTTATCATAGTAAACAAACGTCGTTTTACTATTTACTCTTTGTATGTGTAATGTAACAATTTGTAAAACCTGGCACACATTTCTAAACATTCACAGGGTCTTCATATGGTATGTGGGCACTATTTGAATACTTCTTGTCAAATTATAGTGTGTTTTGAAATTGTAATGTCACCTTCAAAGTGTGTGCTGTAATTTGACAACGTGTTCTTAAACAAAGAGCTCATACCGAGTAAATACCTTTTACTGCTGAAAACGCATCCAAGTCAACGTTTCCACGCCATTTTATTAGGCATAGACATAGTAAAAAGACGTATTTTTGCCTGCAGTGAATAGACGTCTTTTTACCTTGTCTAAGAATGACGTGTTAGGGCCAAGCCATCACAGGTGTGTTCTTCCACGGGCAAATGTTGGCATCCTTTTGGGGCAAAGTCATCATTGACATAGCTCTCAACTCACAGCTATGTCATTGATGTGTCCTTGCAGGGGAACATTCTGTCATTTGGGGCAACGCCATCACAGTTGTGGCGTTGCAGGGGTAAATACTGGCAATATTTGGGCAAAGCCATCATGAATGTACCCTGACAGCAGCAAGCCATTACTTTATTTTTTGCCTCTACACTGAACTGACATTATTATTTTTATTATTATTTTTCTGTCTATTTTGTATAGCTACAAAAGTTCCAACTAAGTTAGGCAACTGTTTGTTTTTCTGCATACACAATGCATGATTGATATTTTAAGAATTACATGTTTCTAGTTGCCCTTGTTTTTTCGCACTGACACATCCTTTGGTGGAAGACATTGTGCCCAATTACTGACTGGAAATTGAGAAAGCTAACAATTTGAAAACAATAATATGTATGTTAATGTTTTGGTGACTTTCAGTGGCATTGCCACTTTGATTTAGCTTTCCCGAAAACTGATTCCATGAATATCTTACATGGAGCCTGTTGTTAATCAACTGCTTCACGGGGAATAGAGTGCTTGTGATGAGTCTATTGCATGCAGGATTGTGTGTGGATTTGGGCACAAGCTTCCGTCGTCCACGTCCAGGGCAAATGGGTGGGGTTGGTCAGATGTCACCATCGCCAGTACATCCCAGACTGGTATGCCGACCTAGCGCCAAAATGTCAGCCCGTCAACTGTTGTGGGTCTGGAGCCAACAATCGCAAAATCGGCAAACTCCTGAAATCGTCTACACTGATAGCAGAGGGCTGGACCCCGTCCTGTGCAGGGCAAATGGGTGGGTTTGGTCAAATTTCACTATCGCAAATACACCCCAGACTGGTATTCCCGACCATGGGAAAACATTTCAGCCCACCAACTGTTGTGGGGCTGGAGCCAACCCCGAACATAAAAACACACTTTCACAAATATATGAAAGTGTGTAGATAGATAGATAGATAGATAGATAGATAGATAGATAGATAGATAGATAGATAGATAGATAGATGCATGGCCGCCAATCCACATTCAACCCCTTAACTCAACTCCTTCTCCTCTCTCAGCCAATGCCAGCCTCTTCGCCTACAAGATATGCCAGGTATTTGACACCTTAACTGCCCTGCTTTCCCCCCTCGCTTCTTTTCTACATCACACCGTTGTCACCCACAGTGTCTCCTCCATTTTGAACTTCCTTCCTACCACTCTGGATCAACTGGTACCCCACCTCTGGTGTGACACCCCATCCTGTGATCCTACAGATCCCATTGCACCACAGATATTCAAGGAATTGGCATTCCTGACTGCTCCTGTCTGCTATGTTCAACCTGTCTATTTCCATTGTCAACATCCCAGGATGCCCAGGATGCTTTAATACGGTTACTGCCTACAGCCTACTGCCGCGCTAAATAAGCAAGCCTCATATTAGCCTTCCACCCACTGCTCTAATGCTCTGCAACTGCGTCACTGAATACGTAGAAGTTAATGAACACAGCTACACTCTCCAATCTGGCTCCTGTAGCTAAATCTACCTGCAAATGGGGCTCATTCACATTCCCTGCTTTATCACCACTGCTCCTCATGCCATTCACTCTCACCCTCCACATTCTCTAATGAATTTAATACTGTCAATCACTCATCTCTTCACCAGAATTTCTCCCATCTGGGCTTCCAGGACACCTTCCTGTCTGAGAGCATCTACTTCATCCCCTGGAACTCTGGCACTTCTTTGCCCCCCCTCCTGTAGGAGTCCCTCAAGGGTCTGCCTTCCGCTTCTTCCACTTCCCCTGTATGTCGTCTCTCTTGCTGAATGATCTCCTCCATCGGCTTCTCATGTCATCTTTCTGCCGTTGAAATGCAATTATTTTCCTTCTCCTTCTTCATCCCAGAACCACTCGCTTACATTACCATCTGTCTCTCCGCCATTTCAATGTGATCTATCTCTTGGTCTCCCAAATCACACCTCCTCTCCAATTTCCACCTGATCACCTTACCCCATCCCCCATGGCTTGCAATGTGGGGTTGCTCTTTGACAGCAACTTCAAACTGCAAAGATTAATTTCTGCTACAACCACGACTGCACGGCCCAATTTGCTGAACATCTGGAAAATCCATCCACATCTTACCTTTTACTCCACTAAACACTTACCTCCACTCTACTCCTCAGTACGTTTGGATTGCTGTTTCAGGCTCCGCGTGGGATTACACGGTCCTACATTGCTCCTCTCAACGAAGCACTAAGCTTTGCTTCCTGCATAACCTCCCCATTCCTCACCCACCCCCTCACAACCTTCATGTAGGTTGGTTAAATCTGCAGAAGAGCTTGCAGCTCGGATTCATTATTGTCTGTAAAACTCTCTCCTGTCTTCCCTCCTCCCCACTGTACCTATCTGACTCAGTCTTCCTCTAACCTCACCCTTGCAACCTTCACTCAAAGCCATCCTTGACATTACTGTCGCCGTCCAACCTGTGCTGATTCTGAATTTTGTTTCTTCACTTTGCTGGCACACCACCACCTGAACTCTTGACCTCGAGGATTCATAGTCAGTCCCACGCTATCAGGGTTCAAATGTATATGTTTATCATGTAAGTGTGTTCCATCTCTTCTCCATCTATATCAATATGTATACCCACATGTTCTGGCTCCATCGCCCACTCCGTGACATCCTGTTTCCAAGAAAGATGCCAGGACCGAATGTTGTTTATTTGGTACTTGGTTAACGAGGGGACTACGTACAAATAAGGGTCAAATGCAAAAGTTGACACTTCCCAAAAGAAATAATCAGTATAATGAGAACACATGGCATGATGGTCTTCTCCCAAAGAAATGTCTTTTCCTGATGAGTGGGAGTTTGAGCATCCAGGCCCTGAAGCAAAAGTTTGAGTTTGTGCATTTCCTCGGGGATTGCTTCATATCCCCACTTCGGTGTTGTTGGTTTATGGGGCTCCCAAAACGTCTTCTTCAGTCATTGATTGGTTTCCAGGTCTCGTTCCCCAAGACTCACTCTGGCATCAAGTTCTCCATCTTTGCCCTTCTTTGTGGCCTTCCTACCAACTGTGTGCCACCCTCTCCATCTGTTCTGACTGTTTATATATCACTCTTGGACCTTTGGGTGTGTACTAGTCCCTGGTACATATGGTCTACCTCATCCTCTCCACTTCTGATTTTCACCAGTTCCCCTCTATGTGGAACCCGACAATGGGCCTCATCATGAGTTGTAGCCATTAAATGCGGCGGTAACGGTATCACTCCCGCATTGAAGTGTCCGCCCAATCATTAGTTGGGTGTTAAGTGGGAGTTTTACCTGTAGCTTCTTGCTGGAGGTAAAAATCACCCCTTACAGCCTGTTTTCTGCGCTATTAGCGCATTGCTAATTGCGCCGGAACTAATAGCGTCCAGGGGACCCAATGGGGAATTACGGCCAGACCGCTACTCGTGATCCAACGTTAATAGCGCCGGACCGAGTAACGATAATGCTATTTGCGTTGGGCGGTATCCCGAATTGCACCGGGATACTGCTCAACTCATGATGAGGCCCAATGTCACTCCCTCCAATTCCTAGACTTTACCAGCAACCACCTTTTTCTCTTTTCTTTCCGCTCCTGAGTTTCCCACTGCCTCTTTATGTCCAATTTCCACTCTTAATTTCTTTTGCATTGTTTTTAAAAAACGTTTTATTGGTTTTAAACTAGTACAACCAAGTAACAAAAGAAACCTTTAACAGTTTTAAAACTCCCACAATCCTCAGATAAAACATTTTTTTCCCTCTTAGAATAAAAAATAGAAAGAAGAATGAAAGTAAACTCCTTCCCTTAGAGTGGCAAGAAAAGAAAACAACAGGCAGATGGATTCAGCAGAATCCTGCAAATATCAATTAATCCAACATAATACCCCGATCTTAAACCATTAACACATCTACGGTCTCCAACTTGTAGCCTGACGTGTGAATAAATTTAGCATTAAGGTCAATAATTGAGTCCACAAATTTGAGCATTCTCAAGACCCGGTCTCCCTTTTGCCCCATTAATAGCCAGTCCCAGCATTCCTCTACAGATAGTGATCCTATCCTCCCCAGATGTTCTCCCATGTGTTGGGATCCAAGCTCTGTTAGTGCCTCGCACTGCATCACAATGTGGAAAAACGATTCCACCTGTTCCTCGTTTCCACAAAATCTACAAGAACTATTTTCCACCCCAATCTGGTGTCGTTTGTACTGTACCTCACGAGTGGGCATAACATTTAAACGGCATCGAAAAAGAAGATCCCTATGAAAGGCTGAGGGAAATTTGCAAAGGTAGAGAGGCAGGTCATTCAACCACTTTTTTTCTACCCACCATCTAAAGGTCAAGGGGTCAATAGTTCGTGCTTCACTGGTATTAATCCAATCTACCCTCTCTAGGGATTCCTTGACTTTAAGAGGGGTTGCCTTCAACAGGTCAATGTCCACCCGACAATTGGTCCCAAGCACTTTATCGAACAACAGATTCAAAGATCTTTCATTTGACCTGCCCAAGGTTCTCAGTATGGAAAATGGGGGAGGCCCCTCGGTTATGATACATTTCCGATATAAAGAAATCACCTTCCACAGCACTATGTGTTGGATGTTAGCTATAGGAAGGGACTTGGAGAGTCTTAATACGCTACGCCAAAGGTACCCCTCCATCAGCGGCCACACCTTTTCACTTAGGTTACGCAGCGTTTCTGCTCCATACGTAGAACTGTGTCACCTTCTGCCTATAGACGGTGAGGACCGGTATGATGGAGAAGGCCCCATAACGCCTGTCGATGGCAATTCCTTGATTTGTCAGGTTTTTAAGTTTGGTTTTCAGCCAGTCAAGTTGGGCACTTTCATTTATGTTCTTTTTATTTTAACTCCCAATTATATAATTGTTTCTACCACTTCTAGCCGGCATTCCTCAACCTTCCACGTAAACGGCGTCTTTTTTTTCCTTCTAGCGGATGACATGATCAGAACTTGTGATTTTTTTAACGTTCATCTTCATGCCATTCACACATAGGTACTCTTTGAATGCATGCTGAGATTCTACGCTGCAGGCCTATAGATAGCCGTTTGATCGAGGAAGACTATATCGTCTGCATATAGCAACCGTGGGAGCTCACAGTCATTTAGCTTAGGGGGAAACGCTCGAATAGTCCCCTGTGAGCTCCCAAGGTCGGACAGGTAAAGGCTAAATAGTAAGGGGCCAAGGATGCAGGCCTGTTTGAGCCCACAAAAAGTCTTGATCTGTCTAGACATAAATCCCCTTGCCCCCAATCTAATCTGTATCGATGTACCTGTGTATAATGCCTAAATGGCTTCCAAGATGTCAACAGGACATTTCCAATTTTTCAATTTTACCCACAAACGATTCCGATCGACTCCATAAAAGGCCTGATGTAAATCTAAAAAGGCCATATACATTTTTGATTTATTTTCAATCGACCTCAGCTTCAATACATTAAGGACAAATAGATTTAAGGATGTCCCTACACCCTTTATGAAACCAGTTTGTCTGGGATCAAGTATTCCCGACCTGGTCGCCCAAGCATTCAAATCTCGAAGAACCACTGAGGCAAAACCTTGCCCAGTGAGTCCAGAAGGACGATGGGGCAATAGTTCTTTGGATCAGCCCTATCGCCCTTCATGAACACTGGGACAACCCAGGCCTCTCGCCATGACTGAGGAACCTTTCTATTCAACATCACCTGGCTAAACAGGGACACAGAGAACTCCAGCCAAGCTTCAATGCAGGATATTTTGGTTGGACGGGGCGTGTCTCTTTGAGGTGGAGCTTGTATGTTCCGTAAGAATGCTCTTGATCCATTCATCTTTCTTTTCGGGGCCTCTTTTAAGTTTTTCGTTTTTTTTCTCCTGTAGCACTTTGTTTTTTCTTTTCTGGCCAGGGACTACTCCCTCTACCAAGGCCGAAGGTTTAAATATTGAAAATGTATTGGCCTTGGTCGACTCAAGACAGGGCATTTCCGTCAAGTCAACCATAGCGTTTCCATTATCCTGGATTGCATTCGAGGCAGACCTATCCTCTGTTAATTGATTAGCCAGGGGGGGCAAATTTCATGTCCTGGACCGAGTATTGGGTTGCCTTCCAGTGGGCCCTCATCCATTTTCCATCCTCTATGATGGCCTCCATCAATGAGGATTTATCGGCCGTCTCCCTCCTGGCCAGGTCACAAAGCCTTTGCTGCCACCTATGGGAGGTTTCTGCCTCAGTGTCCAGCCGTTCTATCTTTTCTGTGAAGGTGTCTAATTTTGTCAAATTCTGCTGCAGTGTGTACACGAGGCTTACTTACTCTTGAATGGAGGAGTGCATCGACTCATATAGCTTGCAAAAAGGAGATAGGGATATAGGCAGTGAGGCCATCACTGTGTTTTGGATGTTGGCTATCTTATCTGTAAAAGTGCAGCCCCCTTGGCAAAGACCACTCCCAGCCTCACTATAATTGTTCAGCATACTGGAATCCGAAGTCAATGAGCTGCCCCTTCTGGCTGAGGTGGCCTAAAAACAATTCTACTCCTCTATGCTTTCACCCACCAATGGGACTTCCACTGGAATTCGGCATCTTTTGGGCACACTACAATTTGTCGTTGTGCTCTGAGGCACTTTATCCATTTCAGTTTCCACTCCCAGTTCGGGCTCCCAAGTCCCCTGCTGAGGGTCACCTATATCGGTGCTCTGCTGGAGACACGCTGTATTACCGTGGTGCTAATACCACAGGCGGTAATAGCATCGTTACTGGCCCATAGTGTCCTATGGAGTCTACAAAAAATGGGGAGTAACAGCCTTACCACAACTCGGGATTCGGAGCTAATAGCGCCGGACCGAGTTGTGGTAACGCTATTTGTGTTGGCGCTATATTGGGCACATTTACTGCGGGGATACCGCCAAAGGCTGTGATGAGGCCCAATATGACTGTCCTCTGCTAAGCACTGGGGCTCAGGGCCATGTTACCAGGGGATCCTCCCCCTACTGCCACTGGCGCCAACCAGGCTGGGGAACTTGTCACAGTACCAACAATTAGTATTGCCATTTACCAATATACCCTTCATGCATAGTATTTCTGGGTGAAGCCGTCTCCTCCACAATTTAATAAATGCAAATAAAGAAATACTGCCCCAGTCAGGAACCTTCTGTCATTATCTGGCTGGCAGTGCAGACCAACATGTGAAGTCCCAGAGCCTTACTGAGGTTGAGGGTCCCCCTCCTGTCATGATACGCTTAAATGCAATAAGGCACCATCATTTGTATTGCTGCTGTCACATTTAAAAACAAGCATTGACAATGCCAATAGTTTTGGCGTTTACTGGTGTTCTTTTCATTATGCACTTATAGGCACCAGTGTGCAAAGAGGAGAGTGCAAAGTTTCAACGGAAGATGAAGTGAGAATTGTAAACAAGGGTTTATATTTTCCTTGGAAGATTATACAGACACCTGAAACCTTGTAACTATTAATTTCCAATTATGTTGGATAATCTCTTCTGCATTAAAAGCGACTGAGTAATATTAAGAGCACTCACAGCGGTCACCTTTGGATTCAGTTAGAGGCTGTGTGATATCCCTAAGTGATGTCCTTGGGCATGAATGGGCTTTTGACATCACTTCTGCGCCTCTTGTGGTTTGGGTGCAATGGTGCCACTAGCAGTGCAAGGGTTCTTTCACCGCCAAACTGTGTGCATTGAGCTCGCCCAGACAGGTGATAATGTAGTTGCGTGCGTGAATCATTAACCTCCTCTTATTATGGAACATAGCACACTTGCACCATAAACACTGCAGCCTGACCTGCCTCACTGGTAGGCACAGTTACAGGGGATCCAACATAGGTGCTTCAAAAACAATTGTGTTTTGGAACAGAAAGCACTCCAACAGAAGTTTAAGGACACACAAAAAACTCTTGTCTCTATGCATGCATGCATGCATGTGTATTTGCGTGCGTGTACATATGTGTGTGCACACACGCATGCACGTGTGTCTAAATGTATGTGTCAGAACACTTTGAAGTCTTCACTGTCTGCGCTACCCACCTGTTATCAAACAACTAGTCAGATAGAGAGACACAATTAATCTTGAATGATGTGAAAGAACTATAACAGAGGCTCTTTAGGTTGCAGATTTTGTTATTGGACAATTTGTGTTGAAAAATTGAAAGTAAGACCTTCACAAAGGGTGGTTTCACAAAGGATTTGAAAACATAAAATACACAGATTCCAACCCTTGGAATTTTACAAATTCTTGCAAAGTTACAACAGAAAGATCCGCAATACAAGATTACATCAGAAAAAACACCAACACGTGTTTCAACCCTAAACGGGCCGTCCTCAGGGCGTATAAATCTGTTGTTGACTGAGTAGTAACCAATAGCACATTTCAGTTGTCCAAAAAGTAAACATTGGTAAGATATATGCAACATAAGTAAAGTAAAATTGTTTGTCCATTGGCATTAATACAATTCAATGCAAGTTCAAAGAGGAAAGACAGGGAGAGGGGAGGGGGGTATGGGAAGAGAAGACAAAAAAATATATAATGAGTCAAAAGTCCACAGTATTGTTAAATTTAAATTCAGGGTTGCATAATAGTTATATTGATTGCACCTGGTGAGCATATCCACAACCCAAACGGCAGTGCTTATTACTAAAAAGTACCTGATAGGTTGGAGACAGGTTACTAGTTGTGTTTCCTCTTTGAACTTGCATTGAATTGTATTAATGCCAATGGACAAACAATTTTACTTTATTTATTTATTTATTTATTCGTATTTTTAAAGCGCACAACAGCCCGTGGGCATCGTGGCGCTGTTACAGAGGTGAACAAGCTTGCTGGCTACATTGGGGAGGAGGATGGTTACATGGAAATGTATATTTATAGAGCCAGATTGTAGTGAGGAGGAAGGTTACATGGAAATATACTGTTGTACTCTAATCAATCACGAAATAACGAGACGGAGCCAGCACTGCCGTGAACCTTCTTTATTCACGCCTGTACCTTTTCTGTCTTCCGCCCCTCCAGCCCCCTCCCCTTCCTCCTTCCTCCCGCCCTTTCCCTGTCGTCTTTCTTAAAGGGGCTGTGTCCCTTTTGTACAATGTACAACACCTCCCCCGTACTTAACATGGGAGCCCAGTTACATCTGTTCGATGAGCCTCACTGGTCTCTTTACTGTTCGAGGGGGTCTCCCTGGGGATTCTCGGCTTTCGCCGGTTGACTCCACTGGGGGTTCTGCTTCTTCTTCTTCACTGAAGTTCTCGTCGGGTGCCTCTTGTGTTTCGGGCTCCTCCAGATATAGCTTCTTGAAGAAGGAAGAGTTGCGAGTGATGTCTCCCAGTTCTCCTGTCGCTGTGATCATGGGCCCCTTGATGGCTGTGATGCAGATTGTAGAGACACAGTAATTGAGATAAGGAACATCTTGAAGAATGAGGTGAAGTGGAAGGGTGTATGTGGAGGAAGGGGTTAGGTAAATCAGATAGTTTTAAGTGATTTGCGAAAGGCAAGCAGGGATGGTTCTGCTCTGAGTGTGCTGGGAAGGGCATTCCAGAGCTTGGGTGCAATGTGGGGGAAGACAATGCCACCGGCTTTGGCTCTTCTGATGGTGGGTATGCGGAGTTGGTTCGTGTGATGGCTTCTTTTGGGGCAGTCTAAGGAGTTCTTGACTATGGTTTCGGATAAGTATGTAGGTGTGGTGAGGTTAATGCATTTATGCGTAACAGTGAGGATTTTGAAGTTGATTCTTTCCCTAACTGGGAGCCAGTGTGCATTTCGTCTTGCTTGGGATACATGGTTGTACTTAGGAATGTGCAGGGCGGCTCGGAGTGCCTTATTTTGCACTATTTGGAGTTTGCATAGGTTTTTGGTTGAGGTGCCTGCTAAGAGGGCGTTACAGTAGTCTAGCCTTGCTCCTATGGTGACCCTAGCGATGGAGAGTCTGTTTTGGGAAGTTAGGAATGGTTTTATGGCATAGATGAGTTTAGTGGTGAGCGCGGAAGCGGAGGAGAGGGCGCTGACCTGTTTCATCATTGAGGGTGTGGAGTCTAAATAGACTCCTTGAGTCTTTACAGATGCGGAAACTGCTATGTTTGTGTTGTCAATGGGGAAGCGGGAGTATTCAGGGCCGAGTATAGCTAGAATTTCCTTGGGGGCTAGGATGATGATCTCGGTTTTTTCACCGTTTAGGCAGAGGCCATTGGTGGCCATCCATGCTTGAATGGTAGCATATATTTGGAGGAGGGCTTCTGTGTCTTGGGAGTAGTCCCCAGTGAGGGGGAGGAGGACTTGGGTTTTGTCGGCATAGTTGGTGTATGCTATGCCGAGTGCATCCAACAAGTCAAAGAGCGGTTTGGTAAACAGATTATAAAGGGTGGGTGCAGTGCAGGATCCCTGAGGGACTCCGCAGTTGATGGTCTCAGGGGCAGCGTTGGCCAGATCTGAGTACACTTTCATGGCCCTACCTTTTAGGAAGGAAGTAATCCAGGTGGTGGCCTTGTGCAAAAAGTGTGCTGCGTTAGAAAGGTGGGAGGTGAGGGTTTTGGTACGCCACGCGCAAACGTTTTGGGGCTGGTCGTTTTGGCGCGGCTCTTTGGCTACAGAGCACCTTTCGGCGCTGGCCAGAGTAGCGCAAAAGTCAATTCAGCGCCGGTCATTTGGCACGAGGGCCGTTTAGACATGGCAGACATTGCAGCCTACGTGTAAACGGCCCTCGTGCTAAATATCATTACCTCAACTTCCACTCTTCCTCGTCCCAGCACTTATCAATGAGCTGTCCCACCTCTTTACAGGAAACCTCTTTCTACTTATAAATCCTTCAGGCATCACCCCTCCACCTCCGGGCATACCAGCCCACCTTCCCCGAGACCCAACAGTTTGTTTTTTTCCTGCCTTTGCGCAGGGACTCTATACGCTTCTGTCCCCCCCCGGCATAGACAGGTGGGGGAGTTGTTCCTCGGGCTGGCGGTTGAGTGTTGGGCGGGTGCCCCTGTCCCTCCTACCACCACCAGCGTAGCGTCACAGGGAGTGTCACAGAGTGGCTAGCCCTGCAGGTCTATGTGGCCCGGGGTGATCGCACCCCGGACTGAGGTATGCAGGATGGGAGGGGCGTGGATGCGGTCTCTCCTTTTACTCCTCGCTGGGATTATTATATGCAGCTGGTCTCCTGGGCTGGCTTGTGGTTGCTTGGCAACCAGTCTTTTTCCCGCTTTATGTCAGGCACAGTAGGCGTTTGGTTGTTTCTGTCCGGACCACAGCTTCTTGCTGTTGGTGATATCACCAAGGGGAAGCGCACTTCCAAGTCTAGGCATGTGGAGCCTCACTTTCCTTCGCCGTCCTCTTCCTCTTCTTCCTGTTCCTCTCCCCCTCCTAAGAAGAGGCGGGGGAGTAGGGTGCCAGAGGACAGGCTCCTGTGCATTTTTAAGAAGGCCCTGCAGGAGGAGGGGATCCAGGCTCATCAGAGCAGGGGCTGTCCCCTTCCTCTTCCTCCTGCCCAGATGCCTCTTCCTACACCTGGGCAATTCCCAGAGGTCGCTTGCCTTCAGGGGCAAGTACCTGGACAAGGAAGCCACAGCGGATGTTCTTCTTCAGGTGTCCTATTATATGGGGTTTCCGGACTCTGAGCACCCGTCTACTCTGGCTGGAGGGGTACGGCCCCCTCCGCCCCAGTTCAAGCGCGCTCTCAAGAAGGGACTCATGCATCCCTCTGACATGAAGACCGAGATTTTGAGCGAGTGGATTGATCTGGACAAGTCAGTGGTCTCCATGTTCCCTGTCAAGCTGTATCCTTTGCAGGGGGAGGAGATGCCCCTGCTGCAGGTGGTTCTGGTAGATGACATCATTCCCAGTCTGGTGGGGAGGTCATCCTTGGCCTCAGACGGGATCTGAAGTCCACCCTGATGGTGGCCGGGGAGGGCCCGGATCCTGCCCCCCTTCTACGAGTCATGAAGACTTAGGTGGAGTTTTTGTCAGACGTGGCGTATGATGGTGTGAAGGCAGCTGCCATGTTCATGGGTTCCATCATGGGATGTCGTCAGCACGTTCTTACCAGGGATTGGAAGACGGACGCCCGATAGAAGTCTACTGCCATGAAAATTCCCTTTGAAGGACGGATTTTGTTTGGGGATTCCCTGGAGGACAAAGTCCATAAGGTCTTCAAGGCGGATAAACATGCTGGCCAACTATGTAGAAAGTCTGCCCCTACCCATCAGAATTCTGCTGGGGCGGCCTTTCACCAGCGGGCTCGGCCCCGCCCCATGGGTACGGCTCAGCCTGTGCTTGGGCAGAAATGGCACTCAGGCCCGGTCTCCCCCCCTCGCCAGCAGAAGTCCTGAAGCCAAGCCTGTTGAGGTCCTTCGGTCATTCTTTTGGAAGCAATGGTCCTGGCTCTCGGGGGATGCCTGGGTCAATCGTCTGGTGCGGTGGGGGTACAAGTTGGAATTGGTCTCCCCCTCAGTTCTGTCTGGTCTGATACGGACACCCCTTCCCAGGTGCCCAGCCAAGGGGTTGGCCATGCAGCAGGCACTAAGGGTCCAGGATCAGAAGGGGATCTGGGGGTTTACTCCATTGTCTCCCTGGTGCCCAAACCTTTGGGGTCCTTCCACCTGATTATAGACCTCAAGGTCTTTAACCGCCACATACTGACCCAGAGATTCAAGATGGAGTGTCTTCAGCAGGTCATGACTCAGATTTCCTGGTTTTCCTGGATCTTCAGGACACCTACCTACACATTCACATTTGGTCTGCCCATCAGAGGTTTCTCAGGTTTGCAGTGGACAAGGATCTTTTCCAGTTCCGGACCTTGCCCTTCGGTCTGAAGTTGCCTTCCCGGGTCTTCAGCAAGGTTCTGGGGCCGGTTGTCGCCGCTCTGCACCTCCGGGGGATTTAGGTATTCCTGTACCTTGACGACTGGCTCCTGAAAGCTTGGTCGAGAGATCTTCTGCTGCAACACTTGGAGTCTACTTGTGCCCTACTGACCTCGCTGGGGTTTCTCATAAACCGGACAAAGTCTCATCTGCAGCCCTTGCAGGATCTTCACTTCATTGGGCCCAGGTTTTGGACTGCGGAGGGGACGTGTTCTTCTTCCCCTGGTCAGAGCTCAGAGACTGCAGGACTGCCTGGTGCATCTTCTGGCTAAGGAGTCACCCCCGGCCAGGGCCTTTCTTCAGGGGTAAATGCTGGTGTGTGTCTTCCTTGTTCCCAGGGCGAGACTTCACCTATGTCCCCTGCTGCTCCACATACACATGTTCTGATGGAAGGAGTCATCTCTGGACCTCGAGGCTGCTATCCCTGTGGGTCACTCTCTCAGGGACCAGTTTCGGTGGTGGCTGCACCTGCCCGATCTCTTGGTGGGGTTCCCGCTTTCTCCGCCCTTTCTGATCATTGTTACAACGGACCCACCATCCTGAGGGGGCGGGGGGCGGTGGCCATGTGTTGGGAATGGCAGGAGAACTTGTGCCGGGGGGACGTTGCCAGGTCCCCCAACTGGAGGGAACACTCGGCAGCCTTCAGGGCTCTGAAGTCCTTTTGAACAGTCTTGGAGCAGCAAGCTGTTCTCCTCCACTCAGACAATGCTGCCACAGTGGCGTGTATCAACTGCCAAGGGAGCTCTCGGTCTCTGTCTTGGGGTCTCTTGCTCTTCTTCTCTGTACTTGGGCAGAGTCTCATCTTCAGTCGCTGTCTGCATGTCAAATCAGGGGCCGGGACAATGTGGTGGCGGATCGCCTCAGCTGAGTGTGACCTTGGAGGAGTGGGTGCTGTGGGAGGTGGTCTTTTGGAGGATCTGCAGGGTTCTGGGGACTCCTCGGGTGGATTTGTTTGCCACTCCATGTCTGCAAAAGTCTCAGAGTTTTTCTTCAGGTTCCCCTCTCTGTGGGTGTGGGGGCGGATGCTCTGACCTCCCCGTGGCCGCCGGGGCTCCTGTATGCCTTTCTGCCCCTCCCCCTCATTCAGAAGCTGTTACTGCACATCCGGTATCTCGGCGGTGGTGATCTTTGTTGCTCGGCTTTGGTCTTGCAGGTGCTGTTTTTCCTTTCTCCTGGACTTGGCTGTGTCCCCCATGCTGCCTCTCACTGGGAGTCTGGACCCAGTGGTGGGCCCCTTGGGGGTGGAGAGTCCCAAGAACTTGGTCTGAGGGCTTGGCGACTGAAAGGGCACACCTAGTTTCTGGGGGGCTCACTGACAAGGTGGTTTCTCACATTCAGAGTGACCACCGTCTTTCTACCTTAAGGGCCTATGAGAGGCACTGGGGGCACTTCATGTGCTGGTGTCTGGTTCATGGCGGTACCCCCTCCTTGGATTCAGGGGCTCCTGTGCTGCAGTTTCTTCAAGATGGGTTTAACTTGGGTCTCTTTGTCTCCACCCTGTGGGCTCAGTGGGCTGGGATCTGCTCCTTTGGGGGTCCGGATGTGGGTAGTCACTCTTTGGTGGGTCGACTTCTCCTGAGAGTTTCTCTTGCCTGGCCTGTCTCTGTTTCTGGGTTCCCCGCCTGGGATCTCACACTGGTCCTTCAGGCTCTACTGTCTTCTCCCTTTGAGCCTTTGCCGTAGGTTTCTCTTCGGGTCCTTACATTGAAAGTGGTTTTCCTGGTGGCTATCGATTCGGCACGGTGGTTGGGGGAGCTTGGTGCTCTTGCCTGTAAGGCAGCCTGCCTGGGGGTTCCCCCGATGCGTTGTTTCTTAGGTGCCATCCGTTCTTTCTTCCTAAGGTGATTTCTAGGTTTCATGTTGCCCAGTAGATTGTTCTTCCTTCCTTCTTCCTTTCTCCCTCCTCCCCGGAGGTTGGGCCGCTTTGGATGTGCGGCGGCCGGTTCTGATCTATTTGGATTGCACTAGGGTTTTTCTTTCCACTCTTAGCCTCTCTGTTACCTTTGGGGGTGCAGTCCCCGGGCGGAATGCGTCTGTGCCTACCTTCGGCTGTTGGCTCCGGGGTTGCTAGTTCTTTGGCTTACTCCTCTGTGGGATTGGCTGAGTCCTGGGCTGAAGCCTGTGGTGTTCCTATCAAGGACATTTGCTGCGCCGCCACCTGGTCTGATCCAAACACTTTCATTAACCACTATCGTTTGAATCTTCACCGCCGGGAGGCAGGAGCCTTATGGGTCAGGTAGTTTGAGTGTGGCACTCTTGTGAAATACCTTGTTGCTGTTGTCTGGAAAAGTGTATTTCAATAAATTGGTGTTGGTCGGGTTGCATTTCCATTTTCCTTGTGGTGTTATTTTTGCACTTGGTCCATTGTCTCTGGAGTTGGCACGCCTCATTGATAAGTGCTGGGACAAGGAAGAGTGGACATGAAAGTTATGCGCAGATTACTTACCGGTAATCTTCATTACTCCTTCTCTTCCTCATCCCAGCACAAGTTTCCTGCCTCACCCTTCGCTGTGTTGAATGGGCCCATTGGGCAGTGTTACGTACTGTTGGTTCTCGGGGAAGGCGGGAGGTGGAGGGGCGGTGCCTGAAGGATTTAGAAGTAGAAAGTGGGTTCCTGTAAAGAGGTGGGACACCTCATTAATACGTTCTGGAACGAGGAAGGGAAGGACTAGGAGTAATGAAGATGACCGGTAAGTAAATTTCTTTTGGTCATTCTACTGTAACGTATTGCCACCTTTAACAACTGTATCTGTATCTGTATTTACATGCTGTACTAGAAGCTCAGCCTCCTAAAGACTGAAGCAACTCTAGGCTGAGTACATTCATTTTGATTGCAAAACGTGAAGCACAGTCAGGAACTACAGTTCCCAGAGTGCCCTCACGTCTATTTCAAGAAACGTCAGGCGCTTCAGCGCCGGCGCTTCTGCAACGAAGCCGGTCTACGCCGGTCCCGGCGGACTACTACTTATTTCCACCCATCCTTGCCCTCACTCAGGATTCGACTGCCCCAGGAGGCTCGAGGAGGCAGTGCGCAGCGCACAAAACACCATCGTAGAAGTAACTAAATTTCTTTTGGTCATTCTACTGTAACGTATTGCCACCTTTAACAACTGTATCTGTATCTGTATTTACATGCTGTACTAGAAGCTCAGCCTCCTAAAGACTGAAGCAACTCTAGGCTGAGTACATTCATTTTGATTGCAAAACGTGAAGCACAGTCAGGAACTACAGTTCCCAGAGTGCCCTCACGTCTATTTCAAGAAACGTCAGGCGCTTCAGCGCCGGCGCTTCTGCAACGAAGCCGGTCTACGCCGGTCCCGGCGGACTACTACTTATTTCCACCCATCCTTGCCCTCACTCAGGATTCGACTGCCCCAGGAGGCTCGAGGAGGCAGTGCGCAGCGCACAAAACACCATCGTAGAAGTAACTAAATTTCTTTTGGTCATTCTACTGTAACGTATTGCCACCTTTAACAACTGTATCTGTATCTGTATTTACATGCTGTACTAGAAGCTCAGCCTCCTAAAGACTGAAGCAACTCTAGGCTGAGTACATTCATTTTGATTGCAAAACGTGAAGCACAGTCAGGAACTACAGTTCCCAGAGTGCCCTCACGTCTATTTCAAGAAACGTCAGGCGCTTCAGCGCCGGCGCTTCTGCAACGAAGCCGGTCTACGCCGGTCCCGGCGGACTACTACTTATTTCCACCCATCCTTGCCCTCACTCAGGATTCGACTGCCCCAGGAGGCTCGAGGAGGCAGTGCGCAGCGCACAAAACACCATCGTAGAAGTAACTAAATTTCTTTTGGTCATTCTACTGTAACGTATTGCCACCTTTAACAACTGTATCTGTATCTGTATTTACATGCTGTACTAGAAGCTCAGCCTCCTAAAGACTGAAGCAACTCTAGGCTGAGTACATTCATTTTGATTGCAAAACGTGAAGCACAGTCAGGAACTACAGTTCCCAGAGTGCCCTCACGTCTATTTCAAGAAACGTCAGGCGCTTCAGCGCCGGCGCTTCTGCAACGAAGCCGGTCTACACCGGTCCCGGCGGACTACTACTTATTTCCACCCATCCTTGCCCTCACTCAGGATTCGACTGCCCCAGGAGGCTCGAGGAGGCAGTGCGCAGCGCACAAAACACCATCGTAGAAGTAACTAAATTTCTTTTGGTCATTCTACTGTAACGTATTGCCACCTTTAACAACTGTATCTGTATCTGTATTTACATGCTGTACTAGAAGCTCAGCCTCCTAAAGACTGAAGCAACTCTAGGCTGAGTACATTCATTTTGATTGCAAAACGTGAAGCACAGTCAGGAACTACAGTTCCCAGAGTGCCCTCACGTCTATTTCAAGAAACGTCAGGCGCTTCAGCGCCGGCGCTTCTGCAACGAAGCCGGTCTACGCCGGTCCACGGCGTCCAACGGCATACGGCCCAAAACTCTGCCCAAATTCATCCAGGGAAGATCTGATCCGGTTAAGCAGGTATGGGCTACCCAGTCCTATGCGACTTACTAGTCAAATCTAGCAAATTACAAAACCAAAACCTAGTGCAAACATATGTAAACACTAGATTAGAATCCTCTCACACCCAGTCAAGGACCTATACAAACTACTCTAAAATCCCACTTAAAAACTCTGACAAGAAAGAACTCACCCCAAATGAAACCGCAATTCGTGCCATCAAATTAGCACTCTTGAACACCAGATCCCTAAACAAACACGCACAGGATATTCATGATTATATCCTGGAAGATGACATCGATATCCTATGTCTCACTGAGACCTGGCTCCAGGAACCAATGGGGCCCACGGTGGACATTGCCGTACCCAAGAATTACACCATCTATACCAACAATAGAGCATCAGGGAAGGGTGGTGGAGTAGCCATAATTGCCAAACGAGACCTCAACCTTTTCCCTGCCCCCATACAGTGTACAGGTTGTGAGATCTTACACCTTAAACTGACACACACTCCAAATGATTGTATCAACTTGATAGTCGTTTACAGACCCCCCTCCCTTGTATCAGACTTCAATGAAGAGTTAACCCAACTATTGAACAACCTGAAAACATCTAATTCAGGGACAATACTGTTGGGAGACTTAAACCGCTGGAGGGGTAATCCCAAAGATCCAGATGCTATAAGCCTAGAGGAAGACCTATCGAATTGTTCCTACACCATAATAAACAAAGATCCCACAGCCATCACAGGTAACCAGCTAGACTGGATAATTACCAATAACACAGATATGACGATGCTAGGTACACATCCCTGCATATGGTCAGACCACCATAAAATTGAATCCAAGTTAGTGCTTAAACCAAAAGCAGCCAAACTTGACAATTCCCCCAAAATGGTATTAGACAGAAATCTAAAAAAAATCACGTCAAACATCCTTCAGGAAGGCATTACGCAAATTATGCTTGATACTAAAGACACAGACTCATGTGAAGATATCATCTCCGCATATAATAAACACATGAACGACATATTAAACAAACATGCCCCCCTTAAAAACAAGCAAGTCCGACCTAATATTAACCACCAGAAATGGTTCAACTCCGAAGCTTTGACCTCCAAAAAGGAAAAACGGAAACTTGAAAGAATATGGCAAAAAGACCCTACAGACAACAACAAAAAAAACTGGAAAATTGCCGACATATCATACAGGGCCATAATAACTAAACTGAAGAAAAATCACTATAATGAACAAATCAACACTGCATCTAATTCTACTGGGAAACTTTTTCAAATACTTAAAAACATTGAAAAACCAGTAGCACTATCTCCCCCTTTTCAACCCACTCAAAAAGACTGTGAAGCAGTTCAAACTGCATTTCACAATAAAATCACCAAGGCGAGAGAAACAATCTCTAATTGTAAGGTAACAAATATCACTACCCCAGTTAACCTAGGGACAGATAAGATTGACTCACAAAGTCCAAAATTCTACTTTAAACCCATATCACTGGAAGGTATGAACAAAACCCTCTCAAGTATCAAATGCACTTCATGCACGGAAAATGTACTGCCCCCAAAACTAATCCTTGACAACGCCACCATTTTCGCACCTTTTCTGACAAGGATGGTAAATGCGTCATTTAGAGATGGTAACGTCCCAGCCGCTATCAAAACGGTCACAGTGACACCATTGCCTAAAAAACCTGAACTTAACCAACAGGACCCTGCCAATCTAAGACCAATTACAAATTGCAACTTTTTACTAAAAATACTTGACAGGATTGCTACAGAACAACTCCAAGAATTTGTAGATGACAACAACCTATTACACCCACAACAATCGGGCTTTAGGACGGCCCATAGCACAGAATCAGCGCTTTTGGATCTGCAGACGGAAATGCTGAGCATCCTAGATCAAGGTAAATCTGGTTTACTGATCCTACTGGACCTCTCGGCAGCCTTCGATCTATTGGATCACCGAAGGCTCCGAGAGGCCTTAGATCAATCGGGAAACTGCTCTGATGAGGCCATAGATTGGGTGTCATCATTTCTGCAGGATAGGCAATCTAAAATCGTCTGGGGCAAACACTCCTCTAAAGCTAAACCAGTAAACTGTGGAGTTCCACAGGGCGCCAGCTTCTCCCCGCTACTATTTAACTTATACATGCGATGCCTATGCTCACTTCTGTCCCATCTAGGCATATTTTTCACCAATTTCGCCGATGACACCCAATTGGTGTTTGAACTTACCGGCAACTACAATCAGGACAGCGAAAAACTCTCAAGAATCTACAACATCATCGAGAGTTGGATGAAAGACAATTGGATGTGCTTAAATGCCTCCAAAACGGAACTTATGATCTTCGGTTCTCCTCATGCTAGAAAAAAACTTAGCCTACAATACACCGACTTTAAGATCAAAGAGACACAGATAGCTATAGCAGAAAAAGTCAAAACACTAGGCATCTATCTTCAGGCATCCTTGGGAGCAGAAGCCCATATTGCCTACCTCAAAAGGAACTGTCGCTATTACTTAAAACTATTGAAAAAACTCAGACCCTTGCTGAGCTTACAAAATAGTGCGACAATAGCAAGAGCCACAATTCTCTCCCGGTTAGATTATGGAAACTCTTTACTCCTTGGCGCAAGCACTAAATGCTTAAAACAATGCCAAGTGGTGCAAAACAATATAGTCAGAATAATCACCAACACACCCTTGAGAGATCATATCACAAAAAACAGAAAGGACCTACATTGGCTTGCGATCGAGGATCGCATTACATTCAAAGCCATTACCCTGGTACACCGATGCTTACATGGTAAAGCACCAACTTACCTAAAAAAGCAATTCGTATGGTATGAATCACATTGCAACCTGAGATCCAATAAATCAGGCCTCTTACGAGTTTTCCCCACCAAAAAAGCTAAAGGATTAGGTAGGGCATTCACGACCAAGGCAATCCTCATATGGAATAAACTCCCCCCGGGGCTGAGATTGGAAGCTAATCATCTAATCTTCAGAAAGCAACTCAAGACATTCCTCTTTAAATAAAATTCCCACACACATCTCTGCCCCAAATGTCTATTACATGTGATCCTGACTGTCCCGTCTTCATACTCCAGTCTGTCTTTATGTAAAGCGCTCTGATGCCTGCGGGCTGTAGCGCTATATAAACATATAAATAAATAAAAATAAATAAATAAATAAATCTGAGCAGTAGCGCCTACATGTGTGCCTTTCATCGTGCATCACTCTTAGAAAAACTGTCCATTCAGGTGGTACAATGAACAGGTGACATATTACAGTTAGAATCACTGCCTATTAGGATACACTGTGAAAACATTTTAAAATGCATGCCCATAATAATTAATACCGTGCATTACATGTTTAAATACATGAAAGTGTTTTACCACCATAAACAGGTTTATGTCCCTAAACAGGTTTTTTTTACATGATGCAAAAGGGGGCATTTTTATCGGGGTTTCTACAGACCAAGAAAACAAGCATATGGTGCACATCTCAACATTTTTTCCTTCACTGTTTGCGATTTTTGGAGTGCACCATGATCTGTGGCGTATTTGTGCATGCAACAAAAATGTTGAAAATCGAATGAGGGAATTTCGGGCTAAAGATAGATTTTTAAAAGTGAATATTTCCGATGTGGCAAGAAACCATATTGTTTTTGGGCAACCACAAAGCACAGATATCATTACGGACAATTCAGTAATGCGCACGATACGCGGAAAACACACCCGTATGCCTAAGTGGAATACTACAACTAGTTGTTAAAAGAAAAAAAACGTGCCTCTCACAACCCCGCTACTTTATAGCACTCAAGTTAAGACTGACTACTTCAACCAACAATATGTCTTCATCAATTTAATTTTAAGAATGCAGCGCTTTGAAGTGGCTGCAATCGACGTAAGCGCTATACATTTATTTTGGGGGACAGAGTTAGGCCTACTGTTTCACAACCTATAAATGCTTATGATCTACTTGATTGGATCTTGTCATGTTCCCAACTGCCCGCATATAGGTGCTGCTGGGTGTGGTGTTTCAAACCCGTCATAAGAGATGTTTTATGTGTACGTGTGTCTGCAATGAAATGTGTTAATTGCTGAATGTAGGGCATGTATGCTGCTGTGCCACTTGCTTGCACAAGGTATTTACATTGTTGCCATGCTTATAATGTGGTGGTTGCGGAGCGTTGGCCCAGTTGTAAGCACATTGTTCACAAGCCTGACTTGTATGAGTAGTAAAGGATGATATCTTTAATCATCAAACTAGGCTTGACAGGATTCCACGCCCCTTTTGGACCGGATATCCCACCCCTATGACATCACTTCCGGCACTTGACCTCATAGGGGTTGCCCTGGACGTTCCGCCTGGGTGGAAAGCCCAACCCGGAAGTGATGTTTGTGTGTTTAACAGGAACTTGGTCCCTAGCGGGTGTGTCCCACTGGATGTGACATCGTAGGGGTTAGCAGGAAGGTCCCCCCAAAGCCTGGATTCCCTAGGGGCCCCAATGGGACTTCCACCGGATGTCCCCCACAAAAAACCAGAAGTGTGGCACAGGGTTTCGAAGGGTGGGACGCATGGAGATGCTGTCTGAGCAGCGGATATTTTTAGGGGGTGTGGTGTGCAGGGTGTATATATATACAGATGGGATTTGGGCTGTAGGTACAAACTCATTGTGAAGGCCGGGGGAAACTCTGATTAAAAGACGGCGGCGGCGCGACCGGCATGTGTGTCAAGGTAGCATAAGGTTGACATTTTGGGCATGGGACATGGGCAGTTGTGCTAAAGAGGGTATTTAGAGGGTGGCGGGGTGTCTACACTTATAATACAGGTAAGAATGAAAAAAAAAATCCCAAAAATAAATATCTGTATATAGAATGATATGAAAAATGAAAATATGGAATATTAATTTTTTCATATCAATGATCATGGGGAAAATCATAATTCTAAAAAATAATTTTTTAAAAATAATTAAAAAAAAATATTCATAAGCAATGATGGGATGCTAGGACGGCACACACAAGGTTTGTGAAGCAAGGCCCATGGTCTTTGCAAGGGCCAGGGTATGGGGCCTGGGGCAGCAGTGCAGGTCTCTGGCCTTTTCAAAGAAGTCAGGCTGCAGATTTGGCACGCCGACCAGCCAAAGCAATCAGGGCAGCCCCCACAGACATCCTTGTATATATAGAGCTTAAGAATCAGCAGATGTACCAGGCCACGTGGTGTTACAGCTGGAATTCAACAGGAACAGGCCCCGAGGAAGGGCATAGCGCTGAACCCAGCTGGTGAATTACGTCTCTGAAATTCCAGGGGAGGCCGGAAATGGACTTGTGGTCTGCCTGGAATGTCACTGCAGCCCTCAGCAGGCTGCACAGGGGGAAGTGCAGGGGATCTGAGCCCCTAGGGGCAGCTGTGATGGTTCAGTTTGAATTTCCGGGAGGATGGCATCCGGCTGACCAAGCATCCCCCAGCCCCCAATACCCACAGATCCGGTCTCAAAGCACTAGGGCCTTGTCTTGAGCGGCAAAAGTTGTTGATCTTCCGGGTTAATTCCACAGCTAACTGCAAAGCCCGCCACTTTTGAGACCCCATTATAATTAGGTGTGCGCAATTGTTGTCAGTCCTTTTCTGACGACTGTTAAGGAATTAATCATCGGCAGGCCCTTTGTGTGAATCCATCTTGTTTGTTAGAGTTACCATGCTGGAGAAGGAGCAGCCAGACTCAAGTAAGGGGGTGTATAAGCTCTGACATGCTGCAGCCGAGGTTAGTTTTGTATAAAAAGCAAACCTTTATTAATTAATTTATCTACAGGACCACTACCCAGCGCTTTCACTCGTGGACGTGCTAAGTTTTATACCTGTAACAGGTACTATTTTATATTTAAAGATTCCCCTGTTACTGTGTTTTTTAAAGCCTCATTGTATTTTAAAAATATATACACGTGCATAGGGCAACCTATGGCTGTTCGTCATGCCCTGGGGTTAAAAAAAGAAAATGTGGGATGTGGGCCTCTAGGTTTAAAGCATGTTTTATGTGCATACCTTTGACAGCATCATTGTTTCTTTTAAAGGTGAGTTAATGGTATTGTAACATGGCACATCAGGCATCATTTTTAAAAGGCACTCCAACCCCCATGCATTACAAGGGCTCCACGCAGCCTTATTGTGTTACCCTTGTAATGCGTGAGGCTTGGTGTGTCTTTTAAAAGGCATGCTTTTTGGCAGCGGTGCGTTAAGGTTTCCGCCATGTGGCGGAAGGTTCTGGTCAGAGACGTAACCAAGATTGTCTAGAAAATGGGGCTTGAAACTAATATAGTTGGGCCCACTACACTGACAAAAATATCTGTAAATGCCCACACAGCGCTGCTTGAGTGGGCATTTACAGATTTTGGGTGGGCCATGCCCCTCAGGCCCTACCCTGCCTGCGCCTCTGGTTCTGGTGATAACAGCTCTTTAGCTTCCTGCAGCCCGCTTTTGTCAAAATCAACGAAACGCAAAGCACGTATCTTAAGGCGGATGACTGGGAGCATCTGTGGGGCTATGGCCCTTTGTTATCTGGATGGGGCCATAGCTCCCCCACCCCCCCCAACCGCTGCACCCTGTCATTCGCCTTAAGTACGGTTAGTCGCATTTAGCATTTGTATTTTTAAATGGGCAGGGGGCCTGGCTCTGCAGTTTTGAGGCCCCACGAGCTCATCAGGAGCCATGTAAAAGTGTTGCAGGTATTGTGCATTACAAAGGTGGCCCGCACGTTCTGAGAGTGCGGGCCTCCTTAGTAATACACAATTCCTGCCTCAACACATGTGTATTAAAAAAAAAAAAGGGTGGGCAGATCCGGGGAGCTGCCGCGGTTGGACCCAGGGCATCACCAGCCTGCAGTTAAAAGCAAGGCAGGTGCTATGTGTTCCAAAAATCAGGCTGCACTTTCAGAAAGTGCGAACCGCCTTTGTAACACATCGCACCCGTCTTGCTTTTTGCTACCTGCTGAGACACGGTGGGGGACAACAGGCGTTAATGGTACCCCTCACTGTGTCTCATCAGCAAGAGCATGGGGGAGGCTGTGGGTTTTTGAATGGCTTCCCCCATGCTCTTCCTGAAGGTCGTCTATTAAAGATGCATTTCGAGCATTTCGGGGCCTCCAGACGAATATACTAGGCGTTGCGAGGTGCGGTTTGATCCGTTGTTCTGGTTGTTCCTGTTCCAGCTTCTGCACGAGCACGCTCCTGAACGCCCAGAGGTGCATTCCTCTAACAACGCCAGCCTGTAGCACACAGTCGGACTGCTGGAGGAAAGAAGGCGCAACCTTGGGCAGTGTGGACCTCGGACCCCAGACTTAGAATTTTTGAATTGGGACTCCCTGAGAGCAGAGACCAGGTGGCGCACGTCTTGTGGATTGGTGAACCACGCAGAGTAAGGTGAGAAGCCTGGAAGTCGGTTCCGACCGGTAATAGCACCTTAGGCACTATACTGCTACTGAGCCTCCTCTCCCGCCCCCTTTTTTTCCCCCTCTCCACCCTCCCCTCCCTCAATATAGCCACTATTGGTAACCAGTGGCTAGAGGTGGGTGTGGGTGACATCACTCGGGGGGGTGTGAGTGGGTGCCTTAGGTGGGTCAACAAGACTGCCAGGACCGCTTATCTCTCTCTTCCCAGCCCCCCTTTGGCTACTGGGCCAGTACCGGCGGATTGCTGGTGACCCTGCTTAAATACGGGGGGATTGTGTGAATCCTTTAAGCAAGACAGAACAGAAAGCTTAAATTGAATAAATCTGGGGTGTTTTGATACGCTGGATAATATTCACCAAAAGATTGACCCAGAACACCTGCAGAGATAGTAGGTGTTACGATAACATCAGGAGACTGTGGACCTAGTGCCTTTGATCCTGTTGTGGGACTGAAGCAGGTCCTGGTAAATTGAGCCCTGTGGACAGAATCTAGTAAATTAAGATCTACAGCTTACTGAGGGCTAACTGCCCAGGATATATTACTGGCCTACTGTAAGAGGATAACTGATTAGCCTGTCCAAATGCAATCGGGAAAAGGGCGGATTCAGACCAAATACAATCTAAGAAGAACCAAGGAGACGGCAAAAACCCAGAGTCCAGCCAACAAGGAGGGTGATATGGAAAAAACAAATCCTAAAAAGAAATCTAAGAATACCATTCCAGCAAACCAAGGTGTGATTACTGTTTTTTCCCCAGAAAATCAGCCCCTTGACATAAACTCCACTACTATCGAGGAAACAACTACGCCAGATAACTGCGAAAACGGCCCATTGAGTTCATAAAACTTTGAAGACATTGATAATAACTCGCTATTAGAACTAAGCCTAAACATCTAAAGAAGTATGACACCACACCCTGAAGTAAGGCCGAGCAATAACAGTGGAACACAGGTAGAAAGACTGATGACCACACCCCTGGGGACATCTACCAGTGGAGGGGGACTA
Organism: Ambystoma mexicanum; assembly: GCF_040938575.1. Classification (NCBI taxonomy): domain Eukaryota; kingdom Metazoa; phylum Chordata; class Amphibia; order Caudata; family Ambystomatidae; genus Ambystoma; species Ambystoma mexicanum. Next base: position 721,787,846 of record NC_090938.1, on the reverse strand, counting down.
GGTAGATTATCAATCTCACCTAATCTAGCAATGGTCTCAATGGAGGATGTTCCAGACGTTGAAATAGATTGTTTGGATAAGCCCTACCCAGGGGCTGCAGAGATAGCCAAGATCCAGTCATCAGTAGCATCTCTACAATTTGTGCTCACGATTCTGCTGAAGATGTCGGGGGGAATACTGGCTAATACTAATGCACTAACCATGGAAAACAATGGGAGGGCGAAAATTGCTGAAGAAGCAGAAACTAATCTCTCTGAAGCCATTCACATTGCTAAGGAAATTGAAGAGCAGCAAAACCTGGAGATTGACCAGGATTTGGGCAGTTCTGATCCATTCTTCTCAAGAAAACAGCAAAGATTAGCAAGAAAGGCTGGAAAAGGTAAAAGAGCCAGTACTATGATTTCCCTGACGTTGGAGCAGGACCCGGCTGGGTTGCCCACCAAGAAGACCAGGAAAAGAGGAGCAAAAGCCAAGATGTCACGATTCCTGCCCCTCATGTCCCCAGCCCTCCAAGATGTCAGGCTGGAGCCAGGCCACGATCACCTTCATGGCCCTCAAGGGCCTCTCCATCCCTCCAAAGACCGACTTGGAGTCAGACTTGGCACTTGTGGCACCAGACTCACTCACTCCCATAGGATAGCATTGGGGATTGGACTTGTAGTGCATTGATGGGGACAAGATGGATGCCCCCACATATTTCGGTTCCCAGAACTGCATGTGGGGTCTAGTCTTTTGGGTGTGGTTCAGCCCAGAGACACCTGGGATACCCAGAGACAATTTAAGCCACACCCAGGCTGAGAAACATGCTTTGAGTTTTCTGCACCTGCAGCGTGACACTCACAGTGTTCGGATCAGTCTCCAGTAGGCCTGCATCTTTCTTCTGCGCTCAGCTCCTGCAAGAACAAGAACACCGTTAGGAACAGCCTTACCTTACGGCGCTTCTGCCCATCATTCATCGCTCTTTCTGTTCTGCGGGCATCTTCGGCGGTGTCATTTCCTTCCCGGCACGCCACTTCCTAAGGAAAAGGGAAAAGAACAGAAAAAAGGCATTAGTAAGCATTCTGCAAATCTTCGCTTATTTTTAAATACTGTACGAGCTTCAAACGCTTACCTGAATCCCAGCCGCTCTGGGGGAACTCTGTCTCCGGAATGTCTCATCCATCTGCAAGAGGGAAAAGACACTCCAGGTTAGCGTGGAAACATCTAGAGGCGCTGCATACCGCGCTCACCCACCGCATTTGTTCTTCATAACCGGCATTCACGCTGAAAATGTTGCGGCACCTAAAAGACACAGAAAAAGAACTCAGTTCAGTACAAATACGAAAGGGGTGCATCGCGCATCGCGCTCTCACTCACCTTCAGCGCTACTCATCTCAGCAGCACACCGTTGTCGGGGGGAAATTCTCCCGGGGTCGGCTGGGCCGTCCGCGGACCTCCGGGCAGGGAGGCCCCAACTCCTCCCGTATATCCCAAAAAGAGATAGAGTATGAGACACACGCAAGAAGCAACGTGGTTCTGCTGTTTATTAAACAAAACGGCAGGGATGGGTCAAGGATCGTACGCGTCCGTCCTGACACTCTCTCCTCATCGTGGGGCTCGCAGGCCCTTTTTACCCTTAGTATGACGCGCTACTTGCGTCACCTGGGAAAGTTAGCAAAAAACCTATCGCCACTCTGGATTGGTTCCCCGAGTGGTAGGGTTAGTATAGCATACGTATAGAGAACGATGTTAGTGGTTAAGGGTCAGTCAGGTGGTATACTTGGGTTGTCCCTTCAACTTGATACATAAAAATTGTTACATGAAGACCCCTGAGGATTGGTCAATGTTAATGGCGTCAGTGATAAGAGCCCCATGTTCTGATTGGTCCACCCGCGAGCCCCCCAGTCTGGGACCATCGCTGTTCCTAGCTCGCGGTGCACCTGTCATTTGCAACAATGTTTCACTATGGGTATGTGCAGACAATGTGAGGATTTATTCATATGCTGGAAGGCCGACTACTCCCACCGCCGCAGATGTCCATTGACTCGCTTAATTGTATCTGCCTGTGTCTTGAGACGGGGGATCCAGGCGCCTCCCTCCTCCTGGGCTTGGCATCTTATCAGGTTCGGCTTGGTCACGTGAGGTGGGACCGTGGTTGAGGCAGAATTCTGCACAATTAATATTGCATTTCCCACTGTGTGCCTGGCTTAATTTGCAGGTGTGACCTTGGTGTCGGCTTGCGGTATGCGAGTTTGCAACGTTGTGCCCTTGACTGTCTGCTTTCGCCGGGCTCATTCTGCAGGGTCAGCACCCGAACTCTTGCTCATTCAATGTTCATGGAAGCTCTTGCTTGCGGCCTACTTGGGCCTGGTGCATAGGTGGAACCATTTGATACAGAGCGCTTTAGGTTATGGTATCATATTGCTTTATCCCCAGTATCATGTATTTGTTATATTTCTCATTGTAATGCATGGGTTTAGGATAAGCGTGAGCAAGCATTTTAGATGAGTTCATTGTGCGTCTTGCGTTTCTGCATTTTTGAAAAGCCTATGTGAAAAATAATAAAGATGCACGTCCGTGGGTGTGTCCGTCGCCTACGTCATAGCACTGAGTATGTTCTTCGTGTGGATTGGTGTGGGAGTGTCCAGTGTGCATGTTTGCACGGGTGTGCTGACCGTTGGCTAGGTCGTCATGGCATCTCTAACGATGTGTTGATTTAGTGCTGGATGGTTCAGTCGAGTCCATCCATGCCGCAGGTGTCGGCATGTGCAGGGCAGGCTGGTGGGCAGGCGGGTGGGCACATCCGTATGTTCCTGTACCAGGGTATTTGGTCGTCTGGTAGATGGGCAAACTCCTCTCGTGGCGGGTGTCTGGGCCGTGATCCTCTAGGCCAGGGGTGAGAGGGGATTGGTGGGAGCCTTTTGTTCACTTTTCCCACTTCAGTCCCCCCTCTGGTTGACTTGTCGACCACAAACATATCCTTTTCCTTATCTCCTCTCACTCTCCATATTTTAGTTACTCCTCCCAAATGCCCATAGTGGTTAACATGGTCTTCAAATGACCAATACATATATACACAGGTTCCTCCAGGTTTGCAGTATACCCATTTCCCTATGTAGCTCCTTGGGTTTCTTGGGTTTTCGAGCTTCATAGATGGTGGGTCCAGGTGGTTGGTGATGATCTGGTTGCGCAACCTCTCTCTCTCTTTTATTATTGTGCCTGTGTGTTGGCCGTCATCTGCTGGCATCAAGGGGTGCATACCGACCATTTCGATCATCTCGTCTGTGGTGCGTGCCTTCCGGGCCTTCCAAAATCTTATTATGATAAGTGCAGCTCCAGCCAAAATAATTTCAGTCCATCTGACAGCCAAGATGGCATCCATGACCATAACATCGAAAACCAGCTCTCATCCTTTTTCACACCTTTACCTTCATCCATCATTTTGGAGTGCATCTGGGCCAATTGTGACACTGCTTCTGTCAGTGTACCATTGTCAGCGTCATTAGCAGGGATGAATGTGCAGCATGATTGACCTATCTTTGCGCAAACCCTTCCTTCCATTGCTGTGAGGAGGTCCAGTACATATCTGTTCTGTAGTGCTACCATCCTCACTGCTCGCAGTTCCTCTTTTATTCCGTTGAATCCATTTACTGTAGAGTTAATTGTCATCATTAGTTCCCATCTAGTTATCTGGAGCCATTTTGCGTTTGCGTAAGCCTGTAGTCCCGGATGTATTATTGAGGAGAAGAACATTGCTGCTCTGCTGAATAGTCTGTGTTCTGGCGGAATTGAAGTGAGTGCTGTTTCCGACCTTCCCCATAGGTAATTTCCTGTCAGAGGTTCTCCTTGTCTTTTCTTTCTATTCAGGACAGTGTTGTTGCCGTTGTTTTGGTTCTCTGGCCCCTTCTGAAGCTGTACAGATCTCTTCTTCCTCTTGTTTCCTTCATCCATTTTGGGGAAGTTCGCCACATTCACATGTTTCTGGGGCACCACTAGTGATGGTACATTGACGTGTACCATTGTGCATATACCATTCCACAGAGGGGGCAGTGTGTGGTATGCCTTGTCTCCACAGGCCCAGTAATGGTCCATTACTACTGCTGTTCCTGCTCCCCCCTCAGGTAACTCTGTCACGCTTGCACAGTTGGTGTTGTATCCCACGTCCACTTCTCCTTTATGTTGGTAGCATACCTTAGGTGCAGTCATCGGCAGTATTGTTTTTGGGTCTTCATCCTTCTCTATCCACGTTAGCATGGGTACGTACTTGACCCAAGTCATCCAACATCTGTTGTTGTGTTCAGCAATAGTTGTAGTATCCTCTCTCATTACCATGTTGCTGCCAACCACTCCTGTGTCCCATTTGTCACCCAGGTACACCTTCCCTGTTATTATTATCAGTGGTCTTTCCCAACATCCTTGTTTACCAGGAACTTCAGTGGCGTACCAATCACATGGTAGGTACTGTAGTGTTACTTTCTTTGTTTCTCCTTTTTCAGGGCCACTTGTTATGTATCTGAATGCTTCAGCATGTAAACTGGCCTTGTGGTAACTCAAATAACTCTTGAGGAAGTTATTTTCGTACGGGTATGTGTCTCGTGTTTTCCATACCAGGTGCGCCGTGTTCCCTTGAAATCTCCCTTTCGTTTGGAACAGTGCCAGGTATATTATACATCGTGCTGTTTTTTCATCTATTTCCGTGGCAACGAAAGTTCGGGAAGCGCTCATGCCGTATGGGATCAATGAGCAGACGTAGCAGCTGTCTTCTGTTGTTTGTTTACCTATTTGAGTCATGTGTTGGTACCACATGTTGTTCGAGACGTGTGCTGAATTTTGTATGTAGTTGTCAATATCCTTATTGTCTGAGTATGTGCTGCGTTTAACTCTATTTCCCTTGTGTGGAATTTTGCTAGTACCACCTGACGTAACACCTGTTGCAGCCGGGGGTGGGGGTATATTAGGTTTGGGTACAGCAAAAATATTGATAGCATAACTGTTCTGCCATACAGAGGCAGCCAAGAACCCGGTGATCATCAAAATCCCTATCATCTTTATTACAGAGGCTAGTCTCACCGGCATTTTGCTCTTACCTTGCTGCAGTCCGGCAGCTAATTCTTGCGACGTTAAAGTTGCCCGCCTGAAAATTCTCAATATGCTTGTTATTAGTGTTAGTTGTTGTTTTCAAGCTCTCCCTATCAAGTAGTCATTCAGTGCCCAGGCGAAGAGCTGTTCCCACGCCAATCTAAGCGATCTATCTCTTAGGACAGGCAAGTATGGGTGAAGGTGGGGCATTGATTGTTCTATGGCCAAGAGAAATGCTGTGTAGTAGACACGTACCCTCCTCCTTTTCAGGTACTTTGGCCTTTTTATGTAATAGACAAATTGGTGTGATAATTCTTCAGGGTAGTTATTGTCTGAGGGTATCATCTACTCCTGGGCAGTGAACTTTGTTAGTTATCTGTTTTCTTAGCAGTACAATAATACACCGTACCTGCATGTGCAAGAGAAAAAAAAGAGAACATTCAAGTGTTTACATGTGTATGTGCAAAACAATGTCCTTCAGTTGGGTTGTTACTGCAGTGGGTAGGGGGTCGATGGGCAGAGGGTTTGGGGCTCAACTGGCAGAAGTCTCTTTACTCTTTGATCGTGTGACCATGGGGTGGGCGGTATGGTAATTACCCCTTTCTATTTCAGTAGTTGTCTCTGGGGAATCAGGGGGGTGGCAGGGTATGGGGACACTTAGGCCGTTAGCTGCGGTAGAAGTCCCTTCCTCCGTTGGTGACGCTGTTGCTGTTCTTCCAAAGGCCCTGTCGGTGACGCTAGGGCGGGTCTGGAGTTTGCAGATCTTTACGTCGTGTAGGTGATTCCAGGCACGTTTGTCCTGTAGCTTTACTGCTCTCGTTGATACTTCCTCTACCAGGTGGGGGCCAGTGAAGCGTGGGCTGTTCCACTTTCTGTTGAAATTGCGGAGTAGTATGTGGTCACCTTTAGCAATTTTGCACAGTTTTCCCTTTTCCAATTCTTCATCCGCGTCTTCTTGTTGATCACTCTTAGACCCGCCCCGCGTGCGCTTGAGCTGTTGAGACACAAACACTACACTAGTAATCAAAGAAGACACATATTGGTACATTTCATCACCAAGGACAGTTGCCGTGTTTTCATAGTCAGTGAATGCTCTTGATGTTGGCGTCAGAGGAAGGCGCATTTGACGTCCGGTCACCGAGGGGTGAGGTGTGAGGTGGTGGTCGGAGCCTGGTCTATTCCTTAGCTCAAATAGGGCTAGCGGAAGGCAATACAGCCAACTCTTCTTTGTTATTTGCTGTATTTTTGCAATTTCCTCCTTTAATAGGCCATTCAGGCGTTCGCATATACCGTTGGCCTGCGGGTGATATGCACATGCAAATTTATGCTTGATGTTCAGTAAGGATGTGATGTGCTGGAACATTTCATTGGCGAAATGCGGGCCATTATCTGACCGCAGTATTTCGCACACTCCCCACCTGGGGAAGACCTCCCTCACTAGGAATTTAGCTGCTCTGAATGCATCTGGGTGTGAGCAGGGCCCTGCCTCAATCCACCTCGAGAATGGGCATACAACTACAATCATATACCTATTTCCTTGACATACGTTGATCATATCAACATAGTCAATATGGATGGTGTCGGAAGGGTCCCTCTGGCCGGGGTATAGTACCTTTTATCACCTTCAGCGTGTGACCGGCCGTGAACTGTTGACATGTAAGACAATTGCTGATAAAATTTGACACATGGGAATTTAACTCGGGGCAGAACCAATCTTCCCTAATTCGTGCTGCAATGACTTCCTTGCCTGTGTGGGCTGGGTGGTGTAGTTGGCTCAGGGCGGTGTTCAATAGTGCCAGTGGCATTACCATCTTTCCAGTGCTACCCTGGCGCCATAGTGCGTCAGTTGGTGACATTGTACATCCTCTTTTTACCCATATTTCTTTTTCTGCCATTGGTGCAGCCGCTTGTAGCTCCATTATCTGTGTGGCTGGGAGATGGGTGTACCCTTCTCTTATCAACATCTTCTTAGCTGTTCCCCTCCCTCTCCCTCTCTCTGACTCTGGGGGTTCCATATCTCGCCAAAATATGCAGCATACTTCGCGTGTGCGTCTGCTGCTGCATTCCCTTTTGAGATATGATCTTCTCCATTAGTGTGTGCGGTACATTTGTCCAAGGCTAATTCTTGGGGGTCATTTTTTACTTCAATTAGTTCAGCCAATAAGAGAGCATGTTGCACTGGAGTGCCGTCAGCTCTCCTAAACCCTCTTCTCCTCCATTTGGACAAACCTGAGTGGACAGTAGACGTGACATATGCACTGTCGGAATATATGGTCACTCGTTTGTCAAAGCTTTCCTTCAACGCCAAGATCAGTGCAACTAATTCAGCTGCTTGAGCAGAGTAATGCTGTGGTAATTGTACGCATTTCATCGCCACACACACCGGTACCTCCGTCATTTTTACCACTGCTGCCCCAGTCCTCCTTATCCCATCACTTTGGTCAATTGTTGATGACCCATCAATGAACAAGAGCTCACCTCCGTCTAGTGCGTTCTCTTCAACCTTTCTAGTACATGAGTACATTTCAGTAGTCTTCGTACAATCGTGTGCATAGTCTCCTTCCTCAATCACTTCTGCTATAAACCTTGCAGGGCTGACCGTGCTGCATCTAACAATCGATAGTTCAGCTCTAGATAAGATGATCTCATAACCTGACGCCCTCTGCGTGGTTAGTGTGGACTTGGGCTTGTTCAATATTGCAAATAGTGCATGTTCCACAAATAGTGTGGTTGGGCACCCCATGATGATTGCTGACGCTTTCTCTACCACAAAAGCAGCTGCGGCGAGACCTTGTTCGCAAGGGAAATGACCTAACATCACAGGATCCAAGTGGCCGCTGTAAAACGCTACTGGTTTGTAGCCCATGCTTGTTTTTTGAGCCAACACTGCTTTCATTACTGCTGAGTCGCAATGTGAAAGTATAAAGAATTGTCATTCATAATCTGGGGTGGCCAGTACCGGAGCGGTTGATATTGCATCTTTCAGTTCATCAAAAGCCTCTTCTATTTCCATTGTCCACCCCAACTTTTTCTCCCCTTTGTTAGCTTCTTTTAACGCCTCAAGTAGGGGTCCTATGTATGAGCTGTAATCAAATACCCATGCTCTACAGTAGTTGCACAGACCCAGGAACTGCTGTAATTCTCTCACTGTTTGTGGCAATGGCGTTTTTGAAATGGCCTGTGCTCTTTTTGGTGCAATCTTTCTTCCATACTGGGATATGAGCTGACCAATGTAAAGTACCTGTTCCTGACAGTACTGTAACCTTTCCTTGTCTACCTTGTAACCTCTTTCAGCCAATATTGTCAGCATCTTTAATGAGTCCTCTCTGCATCTTCTTTCGTTTGTGCTGCAAATTATTATGTCGTCAACATACTGCAACACTGTGCTTTCTACTTCAATGTTACCCAAATCCATCTGTATTACTCTGTTGAATATTGAGGGTGACTTGCAGTACCCTTGTGGCAATCTGGTGTGTTTCCACTTTGTGTTTCTGTAAGTGAAGCTTGTCAGATCTTGTGAGTCTGGGTGCAGTGGTATTGAGAAAAAGGAATTTTTAAGGTCGATCACTGTAAACCGTGATGCCTCTGCTGGAATGCCGCACAATATTGTGGCCGGGTTTGCTGCTATGGGGTATTCTGCTTCCACTATGTTGTTCAAAGGCCTGAGGTCCTGTATGAAGCGCCAAGACCCCCCTTTAGCCTTGCGCACTGGGTATACAGCTGTGTTGCATGGTGATTCTGATGGGACCAATATGCCATTATTTATAAGGGCCGTTATTGTTTCATATATGCCCTCATCTGCCTCTTTTGATAGTGGGTACTGTTTCACTCTGGGGAGTATTGCACCCTTTTTCAATTTTATTATTACTCCACCTATGCTTTTTATGCACCCCACGTCATAGGGGCTGGTAGTCCATAATGATGTGGGTACTTTTGCCATATCCTCCTCAAAGAAGGGAACTGGGGTGGATGTGGGTGCCTCAAGTGCCATTGCAATTTTCTGTGCCACTTGTTTGTACGTTACCCTTAGCCATATTTCCACACTCATCATAAATACCATTTCACCTTCTTCCTTTTCTCCTGAGAAGAGCTCCTCATCTGACACCTGGGTGAGTCTACATCCCTCTGCTAGTGCTATCACTGCCCTCCATGCTCTTCCTTCTCTGTCTTGGGCATGTACTGCAATGTAATCAGCGGTTGCTATAATGCTCTCTATGTCCACTGAAATCACCTTTCCTTCTGGTTCATTGGCTGGTGTTTCTGGTCTAAACAAATAGGCTGCTGGCCTCCTCCAGATCTTTCCTTCTATCCCTGGCATCCATGCAAATGCCATGTCTGTCCCGTACTGGAACAGTTCACCATCTACTGGCTCAGCCCTAATCACTGTCTGTCCACAGTATGCTTGCATAATCTGTCGTGCAGTGAGCATGTTAATTCCTGGAGTGGAGCAAATTATGCCGTCCTCCGTAAAGGAGATCGTCATATTCAACCTGCTCATTATGTCTCTCCCCAGTATATTTACTGGTGAGGCCCTAGAATATAAAAGTGGGACTGACATGTCATAATCCCCTATTGATAAGGGAATGTTATGAGTAAAGGGAACCAACCCCCTAGCCCCAGAGAATCCTTGGGTGTTCATGGCTTCACCTGACATCTTAAATTTACCTTCCCTTATGCAAGACCGGGTCGCCCCGGTGTCAACAAGGAACGATAATTTTTTGTCACCTATCGTTACCTCTATGCGTGGTTCCGCCGCACTATTAGGTGTTACCGACAGGATGGGACACACCAAGGCCGTCTGTGGGCTGTCCTATTGGGGGTATAATGATTGACCACTTCCTGTGTAAGGGTTGTGTCCCAGGACCGTCACCCTACCCAGTTGTGTTTGCTGTAGTTGGGTATTGGTAGAGGTTATGTTATGGTCTTGGACTTGTGCAGGTTGCTGCACTTGCTGTGCTTGGGGTTGTTGTGTTATCGCTACCTGTTGTTGAGGCGGTGAATATGTCTGTGGCTGTTGTTGTGTTACTAGTTGTTGCTGTTCATTTCCCTGTTGCAATGTCTGCTGTTGCAGGATGCCCTGCTGTTCCTGTGTGGGCCTTTGTTGTCCCTGTTCACTCCATGATGGTGTGCCTGGTCTCACTCTACACGTGCGTGACATGTGTCCTACTAATCCACAAATCCAACACACCAGTGGTTCCCTGTTCTGCCATGAAAAGCTTCCTGTGTTGTCCTGGTATACTGGTTGCCCGGTGGGGTAGGAATTTCTAAGTCCCCCCACCTGCTGTTGTGTGTTATATACATATCCTCTCCCTCTCATTATTCCTCCCCTTCCCCTGTTGTAATTATAATACCCAGCACCTGGCGTTGAGTATCCTCCTCCCATGTTAGTCGTGTATGGTTGGAGTGGTGGCATCTGTTGTGTTACAGCCTGCGATGATTGTATTTGGGAGGGATCTTGTGCAGCCACTACTTGTGTGGGGCTTTGAGTCATTGTTGTAGGTGTAGTTATTAGTGCGCCTTCCATCGTGTATTTAGTAACTTTTTTCTGTACTAGTTTAGCCTCTTCCGTTTTCCTATCCTCTTCCTTTTTTTCATTTTTTCTTGCCATGTCCTACAATGATGTACTATTGTCAGTTGTATTTCTGGCCATGCTTCAGCTTCCATCCCCACTACTTTCTTCAGTTGTTTCTGAACTGCTTCTGGGAGCCCCTGTACTAGTATATGATAGAATATTGCTGGTGTTTTGTCCCATTGTTCTTTAGTTTCCATACGCCACTTCTCTTTAATTTCCTGGATATAATCAACAGGATCTTTGTTCTCACGCATCTTGCGCGAGGTAATTGCTCCTATGTCTGATGTGTCTGGATACTGTACCCTCAGTGCCTGCCATAATGCATGTCTGCAGTTTGCGAATGGTGCCCCATCGTGTGATGTGTTTGTTATTGTGACCCCGGGGAAGCCCGCTCTCTTCCAGATGTCATCCGCTGCATCCCCTAATATTGATATTAGAAGGCCCTTTACATCTCCCACTGCCAATTTCTGTCCTGCGGTGTGTTTTTCCATTTCATATATCCATTTACCCGCACCTCCACTTAATGATGGGAGTCTGCACTTTATATTTTCCTTGTCTGCATGCTTCCAAGGGACGTATTGTGGTCTAACCCCTCCCCTCTCCAGAAGTGGCATTAAGTTGTGTCCCGTTTGACCCCCTGGGTTCCACAAAATCGAGTCCGCACACCCCTCCTCTTCTTCCGTCTCTTCTACATCGTCAATTTCGTCCATATTTCTCCTGCTCTGAACTCTTTCTCCTCCATCACTTCCCCTTCTTTCATCATTTCCTTCATTTAATGTGGGCGTGTGTATTCGTTCTCCCTGCCTGCGTCCAGGGAGGTCTCTAAGTCTTCCTGCATAGGGTGTCAGTTTGTTTGTGAAGGGCGCGAGTTTAGATGGGCCAGTTGCACGTAATGAGCGTGAGGTGGTGGAGCATGTAGGACGGGATGGTGACGGTGTGGCCTCACGTGTCTGCCTTTCCGCTATTCCTTGCTCTTCCTCCTCACTTCTCTCCAGTTCTTCCTTTCTCCTCCAGATCCATGGTGAGTCTCTATTTGTCCGGGTGGTGTATAATTTATCTAGGCTTTCCCTTTCACTATTTCTTCCTTCCTTCTCCGTTCCTTCTTCTTCCTCACTACAAAAGTCACTCATAAATGGCAACCCCCAATCTGTCTTTTTCCCCCTAATCGTTACTGTTCTTAAGTCTATTAGGTCCGTTCCTCCCTTTTCTTCTTTACCAATCGCTCCCCTTTGTGCTGATGTTGTTGCTACTTCTGTACCTCTATATACATGCCTCCTTACTTCACTCTCCCCTCTCCTATCTTCTCTTTCCCCTTCATTTCTCTCCGCTATTTCTCTGCCAATTTCCTCTCTTTTCTTTTTTAATTCTTCCATTACTTCACTACTCATCTTTTCCAATATCCTTTTATCTTCTTTCTTCCTTTCCCATCTCTCCCTCTCCCGTTCTAATATACTCTCTATCATCCTCCCTTCTTCGTATTTCCTTGTCGTTTCTGATAGTAATCTCTTCTTCCATATTGCCATTTCTTTTTCTTTCTCCTCTTCCTCTCTTTTCCTTTCACGCAGTGCTGCTCTTGATACCCTTTCTGCTACTGCTTTTACCCTTTTGGCTTCTCTCCTTTGCTCCTCATTTCGTTCTCTCATTTTTTCCAACTCATTCTTACCTTCTTTCCTTTCCCGTGCTCTCTCTCTTTCCCCCTTCTCGAGCTGCTTGATCAGTGCATTCTGCTCATCCCTTAATTCTGCTAATCGTTCCTCCAAAATCTCTTCCTTTTGTCGTAACAGCTCGTCCCCCTTTCTTTTCCCCTCTTCCCCTTTCATTTCATTCTCCCTGGTATTATCCTCGTCCATTTTCCTTACTACCCCCCTCTCTTCTCCTGTTAATGAACCTCGTAATTTTAATAGTACCTGCGCAGCTACCCACTCATCATTTCCTACGTCCGTAGTCTGCTCTCCTCCAGTCCTCCCCTCCCCTGCTGGCATCTTCCTATGAGCTGATCCCGTCGTACTAGTCCGCTCCCCTCCCGTGTTGCCACCTGTAGCTGTATATGGAGGCGGGCTGTATGCCGTGTTCGAGTACCCCTCAGCCGCCCTTAATTGTTCTCTTGCTATTTCTCCTAGTTCTCTTAAAGGATACAACCCCCCTCCCTCTGTTTTCACTACCTTCGCTAGGGGTATATCATCGCTCTGTTCCTTTTTTATTTCATTTTCGTTGGAGTTGTCACTCTTTTCTCCTCCCTCTTGTCCGTTCCCCGTGTTCTGTGTGCCTTCACTCTCTTTTTCCCCATTCTCTCCCTCCTCCTTAATCTCCTTATCTCCCGTTGTTTCCCCCACAATGAACATTCCGTTTGGTCCTGGTCGGGACCCTTGGAACATCCTCCATAAGTTGAATACCTCCACGTGGTGTGTCAACTTCTTCCCCTTGTATGTATTATGCAGGTGGTTTAATAGTGAATGTTGGGTATATGGATCGAAGCTACCATTAGGCGGCCATGGTGTCGTCATTTTGTTGTCCGTCCCCTGTGTCCATTCTATGCTATACTTGATCAGTTTCTCCCTATGGGGTGACAGTGTTTTACATATGTGTTGCAGCGGGGTAGTGAGGGTGTTCCCCCACCCTCCCGATCCTGCCCCGTATGACATAGTAGCGCTCCACTTGTTATCCTTCCCCTATTTGGTAGCGGTTATCTTACTAACAGTTTACAATATACAGCCTTATATCTTTACCTGGCCCCGTAAGTTTGGGGACTTGCGATAGTCTGCTAAGGAAAATTAGTAAAATATAGTATTTACATTTGTATATTCTTTTCTTTCTTTTCTTCCTTTATACAACACCCTTACGGTCCCCTGCGGCCGAGGCACACGTAGCCCCCTGCGGCTGCGTGCCCCTTGTGACGTTCTTATACAGCCGTCCTACTTTCACTTGCTCCTCCTCCCTCTTCTACACTTGCCGTGGCCGACGTTCCCCGTGCGCAGCCACGTTCCCCTTTTCGCCTTCCCCCGATCAACTCATTACTGTTTACCTCCGTTTCCACGCCCTTACCACAGCTCTCCTCCCCGCCACTCTCAAAAATAAAGATGCCTGGTGCTCGAGATGACCTATGAAAGCCCTACTGGTGACGTCACCGATCTCTTCAAACTACTGGTAAGTTCTTCATATATTCTTTAAGTCCAAAATACACTTGCAATCTACCCCCGTTAACCCCACAGCTGTCTTCCTGTCACTCCTGGAACAAGGTAATCAATAATATAATCGGACTGCGCACGCTGCGTCGCCTCGCGTGTGATACGCCCCTCGACAGGAGGGCTTAACCAGCCAATTATCTTCCGTATTGGGCAACTAGCTAGCTATCGCCTACAGGGAAACGTCATCTATCTATCGAGTTTCCTGCTCGATCAATAGGGATCCTCATCTACTCATTCATCAATAATTGCCAAATCGTAGGAAACCGCGCACACACACACCCTTACACATGGTCGTGACCTAGGCCAATTAGTGTCTACGGGCGGCCACACGTGATGTTTTCGTGCTCCGCCCCCTTCTCTCCCGTAACGTAGCTGACTGCTCTCGCACTCGTCCGGCTACCATTCATTTCATTGCCAACACTAAATTATCAAACCTTTGCCGCGCACCTGTGCAACACCTCCCACCTCCCGTATTCAATTCCTCCCCCCTCCCTCACAATTTCACATTGCTTGTTGGGTGTGGCATACTCACCAAGTTCTCTTGATGCGGGGCCGCTCGACTGCGTGCACCCCTCCAAGCGGCTCGCCACCTCCCCTCGTCTGGACTACGTCTGGACACTCGCCAACGGCGGGCGGGATACTTCTCAACCGGCTCCCGAGGGCCAATATCCGGATTGCGCTGTCTGGTCGTCTCGCAGTTCCGCGATGGTCCTGTAGTACTCAAAAGGGGGCAGCGGCAGAGGGGGCTGCGCCGCCGGGCCTCCTCGCAACGGGAGCACTCGGAAAAATAAAATAAAAGCAGATCTTAAACAGATCTCAGCAGTGCCTCCAACTTGTCGGGGGCAAATTCTCCCGGGGTCGGCTGGGCCGTCCGCGGACCTCCGGGCAGGGAGGCCCCAACTCCTCCTGTATATCCCAAAAAGAGATAGAGTATGAGACACACGCAAGAAGCAAGGTGGTTCTGCTGTTTATTAAACAAAACGGCAGGGATGGGTCAAGGATCGTACGCGTCCGTCCTGACACTCTCTCCTCATCGTGGGGCTCGCAGGCCCTTTTTACCTTAGTATGACACGCTACTTGCGTCACCTGGGAAAGTTAGCAAAAAACCTATCGCCACTCTGGATTGGTTCCCCGAGTGGTAGGGTTAGTATAGCATACGTATAGAGAACGTTGTTAGTGGTTAAGGGTCAGTCAGGTGGTATACTTGGGTTGTCCCTTCAACTTGATACATAAAAATTGTTACATGAAGACCCCTGAGGATTGGTCAATGTTAATGGCGTCAGTAATAAGAGCCCCAGGTTCTGATTGGTCCACCCGCGAGCCCCCCAGTCTGGGACCATCGCTGTTCCCAGCTCGCGGTGCACCTGTCATTTGCAACAATGTTTCACTATGGGTATGTGCAGACAATGTGAGGATTTGTTCATATGCTGGAAGGCCGACTACTCCCACCGCCGCAGATGTCCATTGAGTCGCTTAATTGTATCTGCCTGTGTCTTGAGACGGGGGATCCAGGCGCCTCCCTCCTCCTGGGCTTGGCATCTTATCAGGTTCGGCTTGGTCACGTGAGGTGGGACCGTGGTTGAGGCAGAATTCTGCACAATTAATATTGCATTTCCCACTGTGTGCCTGGCTTAATTTGCAGGTGTGACCTTGGTGTCGGCTTGCGGTATGCGAGTTTGCAACGTTGTGCCCTTGACTGTCTGCTTTCGCCGGGCTCATTCTGCAGGGTCAGCACCCGAACTCTTGCTCATTCAATGGTCATGGAAGTTCTTGCTTGCGGCCTACTTGGGCCTGGTGCATAGGTGGAACCGTTTGATACAGAGCGCTTTAGGTTATGGTATCATATTGCTTTATCCCCAGTATCATGTCTTCGTTATATTTCTCATTGTAATGCATGGGTTTAGGATAAGCGTGAGCAAGCATTTTAGATGAGTTCATTGTGCGTCTTGCGTTTCTGCATTTTTGAAAAGCCTATGTGAAAAATAATAAAGATGCACGTCCGTGGGTGTGTCGGTCGCCTACGTCATAGCACTGAGTATGTTCTTCGTGTGGATTGGTGTGGGAGTGTCCAGTGTGCATGTTTGCACGGGTGTGCTGACCGTTGGCTAGGTCGTCATGGCATCTCTAACGATGTGTTGATTTAGTGCTGGATGGTTCAGTCGAGTCCATCCATGTCGCAGGTGTCGGCATGTGCAGGGTAGGCTGGTGGGCAGGCGGGTGGGCACATCCGTATGTTCCTGTACCAGGGTATTTGGTCGTCTGGTAGATGGGCAAACTCCTCTCGTGGCGGGTGTCTGGGCCGTGATCCTCTAGGCCAGGGGTGAGAGGGGATTGGTGGGAGCCTTTTGTTCACTTTTCCCACTTCACCGTCATCCCCGGACGCCGGCCATCATCTAAGGAAGGAAAGGAACGAAGTTAGAGAACTGTTCAAAAGACTCATTATACTTACCTGTCGGACTCTAGCCAGTGAAGTAACTAGGCAGCAACGAGCCTGCATCAATCAAAGCGCCACTGCGCTGAAAGCAGGAGGGAGAGTACACTATCCAAGAAAACAAGGTGAGCTGTGGATCAAAGGGAAGGGTTGGACCCTGGGGAAGAAGGGGTTCAAGCACACAGAGACAATAGGGAGTTAAACTCTACCAGTCCTATGTTTCAGGCCCAGTCTCCAGTCGAATAGCCTCCAGGGAAGGGTTTGAGGTCGTAAGAGGTCAGAACAGGCTGAGTGAAGTCCCCGTGGATACCAGGTGAGCGTTACACAAGAAAAGGAAGGCAGCTAGCCAGGGTTGCCTCACTAGCTGGCTGCTACCTGAAAAAGTAATTGAAAACGAGTTGGAAGAGGCGATAGATATTTCGGAGGTGGTGGTTGTGTGCAACAGGGATGTTACTATTACGGACAAGGTGTTAAGCCAATCTACTGTGCTGGAAAAATCGGGAACGACATTAACTGCCATCACGGAAAACAAAGGGGAGGCGATAGGAAGTCGTATATGTCTGATGATCAAGAATCTGCATCAGATCAGGGACAACAAATGGCTATCGCGCTCCTAATTCCTGACAAGACTATACTCAGTGCCTCAATTGCGGGTCCTTAAATCTGATGACTTTCAATTTGTGCAACCATTGAAAGGCCCAAAGCCTAAAGTATCTGCGCTACATTGTAAGTTCCTATCCACAGCCAAATTATTAAGAAGCTACAAAGAGGAACTGAGAGCAGTAGATGTCGAAGTAGATGCTGATGTAAATGAAATAGACCTGAGCTGCCCAATTGGAGAGGCAGGCATCCCTCTGGTAGTAGTAGATTGCTCAAGCTCACCAAAGGGAAAGAAGGTTGAGGCATCAGATGTCCAACAAGTATTAAAATGACTGGTGGATGCACTTCCTGAGATTCTATCAAAACAATGAGATCTCTCCATACTATTTTGGAACTTTGGTGCCTTCGCACATCTTTTATCATCAGCGGGCTCTACGAAATTGCTCAACAAATATAGTTGTTTCTGCCTACAAGAGACATGGGCTAATATTAGATGGCTATGTGATATACCATTCTGCAGCTAAAAGAGGAGAAAAAGGCAGGCCATATGGTGGATTGATCATAGGGGTGGCTAATACTTTGGGCTCGAGACAGATTAATTGTAAGCTTGAAACAATATGATTGCAGTCAAAGTGATCTCTGACAATAAGGTCCCCAAGGGTGCATTTCTAATGGTGAGCCTATATAATCCACCTGGTGCAGTGCTAAGCGAGCAATTGCAAAACTCTCTCCATGACCTATTGGCGAATTGGTTGTCCATATCTGGCGATACAGGCATAATAGTTGTTGGTGACTTTAACTGCCATATGACAGGGCACGGGGGTAAATCGAAGAATCCCAAATTAAAAGAGAAGGGAGCCATGGATCACAATAAAAAAGACCTTGAGGGCGGAGCATGGGAATATCTATTTGAGTCCTGGGTTATGGAAATGCTTAACGGTAGAACAACTAGTGATCATCCTGGGCTTCATACATGGTCAAATGGTAGCTCTCATAGTACGTTGGACTATATATTTGTGTGTTCCAGGATCCAACAACAGGTGGAGGACATGACAGTTATCCCCAATGAATAGAGTGACCATGCTGCCTTGAAATGTGAGATCAATATTCCTAGAGAGGAGCCCTTGTCCAGCAATATGGGTATTGTGAAAATTAATAAAGTGGGTACCAGGATTTCCTGGTCAGATAAAAATATAACACACGCCATTGAAGCTCTGGGGGTGGTAGGATCCAATCAGCTCCCTAATTTTAATGAGAAGACAATCGACTCTATAGAGGACTAGATCCATGCCTTTGCAGGAAAGCATGCGGCAGCACCTATTGGGGCTATGATAGTTCTCGAGGGGAAAAAACTGCCTTATGATAAGACGATCAGAGATGCATAAAGGAATCTTAGAGCTGAGCTTCGCAAGGCCAAGAAAACAATGGCCCCCTGGGAGGTATATTATGCAAATGTTAGGGGGATCAAAAACAGATATAGATCTGCCAAGAAGGACTAATAAGGTTCTTTCCTGGAAAAGATTGGTGAAGACCATATGTGAAGGAAAGACCTGTAAAATCTGGTCTCTTTTGACCGATGCTCGAGGTGTCAGTAATGGGGAACTAGCTAATCCCATTGAAGATAGGGTGTGGACAAAATTCCTGGAAAATCGGAATGCCGAATCAGAGGATGAGAAACCAACAGCATTGGGTAGTTCCCCACCAGTGGCACCTATCGTCATATCACACAAACTCATATTGAATAAGATCAAAGAGATAAAATCTTCACGAGCACCGGGTCCTAACGGATTGGCCAACATTGTTATTAAATCGTACCCTGAGTTCTGGGCCAGTCTGCTGGGTATATTATTTGAGAAGATTCTAAAAACAGGTAAAATACCTCGTTCATGGCAAACGGCGATATTAATCCCTGTGTTTAAAAAGGGAAATCGACTTGACCCAAGCAACTATAGGTTCAATGTTAGATGCCGCAGGGAAGATATTTGCCTCACTTTTGTTAAAAGAGCTACAACTATGGGCGGAGGGTTCCGGTATACTATCCAAATTTCAAAGTGGGTTTAGACAGGGATACTCCACCTCCCATGACATCATGGTCATGGACCTGCTACTATCTAGGGCGAAGAAAGGGGGGGCTGCCCCCCTTTATGCCTTATATATAGACTTCACGGCAGCTTTTGATTCTATCCCTAGAAGTCGCTTGTGGCGGAAACTGAAACTAATGGGCCACCCTGAAGGTGTGTTATATTATCTCAGACTATTACATCAAGATAAGTCAGTAAAATTGAAGCTAGACCAAGAAGGCCACACTACAGCTAAAGTTCCCCAAAATAGGGGAGTAAAACGAGGCTGTGTCACTGCGCCTCTAATTTACAATTTATATGTTTATGACATCCCAGAAGCAATATCTGCTGTAAATAACTGCCCCCCCCTAAAGTTGGTAAAGCCATCTGTCCTGTATTAGCGTACGCTGATGACTTGGTGATATTTGACTACACCATTAGTGGGATACGTATATCGGCAGCAGCCCTCTGGGAGTATGCAGATAAGAATGGCCTTATTATTAATCTGGGAAAAATGAAGGTCTTGAGATATACAAATAAGAAAGTATCTCGTGTACAGCTGAGGGTAGGCACAGTGAGCATATCCTACGTTCCCCAATATCGATACCTGGGCATCGACTTTGAAGTCACTGGTGATTATGTGGCTTGTAAACAAACGCGTACCGTTAGAGCAGCACAACTGACTGCCCTGTTTCATAGGTTTACTGTCAAGCAGGGCGGTTTTACTCTATGGGGTACTCGCCAACTTTACGTACAAGCCTTTTCTCCAGTCATAACATACATCGACCTAAAGTGGCTGCAAGTGATTGAAGGGAGATTTTGGCGTTGTATTCTTGGCCTACCCCCTAGTATTCCAATGGCCATAATAAGGTTAGAGCTTGGCTGATCTCTTTAAAGGCCTCAGTGTTGAAGACGCGGGCCTCATTATATCTAAAAATGACTCGAGACACAAGCAATGGATTACTAACAGCAGTCCACCAGGAAATGGCTAAGGAGAACTCTTCATGTACAACCATTGGTCAGATGGCTAAACTGTTCTATGAAATAGGCTGGCAATCTAGGGATGGATGTTATTCAGAAGAGGCACAATGGCATTGGGTAAACGAATAGATCTCTGGGATTGGTTAGAGAACTACGACCATCTAAGGAGTTAAACAAGTTATCAATTTGTGCAGTACAGTTTAAGAAACTGCAGAGATACTTGAACATTTGCCCATAAGCAAGACTTAGACGGTTTATTTTATTGCTCAGATTGGCGCAATTACCCACTATTATGATCACAGGGAGAAAGGATAGGATTGCTGTTGAACTTCGAACATGCCGGCTATGTAAAGCACAAGATCAGTTGGCGACGGCAAAGCGCCTTTTGACTGAATGCCCGAAAATGGCTAGTACATTTAATCTTCTCCTTGGTAGATACGTCCATGATAACAAGTACATCAAGGACAACCTCTTTTGGCACCATTGTATTAACTCTAATAGTATGCTCCTATTGACAGCTCTATATAACATCTGGCTGAGAGTTGAAGTTAGCTTGGGCATAACACTTTAAGATGCTGATCAAGAAAGTTTATATTGTATTGATTATTGAAAGTTGGACATATGACTATATGTTTATGGATTTTATGTTTTTATGACATGTGTTTTTCTTTTATATCTGCATTTGTATCATGTATTACTATTTCATTATTTCAAAAGTTTTGTAAAGTTTATAATCTAAACTATATCACAATAAATATTATTATTATTATTATTATTACGCATATCACAGGCTGTTTAACCCATGGTCAGTATGTCAGGGAGCGGCCATTTGCGGGAAGCTGGGGAATCTTAGCTCTCCGCTTGATAGAATACATTTTTTTTAAAATAAAAGACATGTATACTGACACCACCCTCCCCAGCCACAGCTTCTCCCAATCATCCGCATTAAGCCTAGCAGTGTTTATCTTAATGCGGATGTCTGGAAGCAGCTGCGGGATGTGTCACGTTGTTTATTTTGCTGTGCATGCCTGTGTGGAGCAGAGTCTACTCAGGCTCTGTTAACCCTGACATGTCCAGCAAGATAACCAAGAAACAGAACAGCCTGCTTTAAAATACCAAAGTATCCCTTCTGCAATTAGTTGAGGGATACTTCGGTCTGTTAAAGAATATTTATTCAACAACACTGGTCAAAACTACTAGCCCCACCCAGAAACATGGTTTGTCTGGGGTATGCCTGGAGCATAACATTGTCTCGGGCACCAATGAAAAAAAATAAAATGTGTCCCACCCCAATGCGAAATGGTAATTCATTTCTTTTCTGACGCTGTTTCAACAGGAACCAGGGGTGGGGGTTTTGGAATTTGCAGTTTTTTGGCGCAATTACCACACGATAATACCATCAATGGTAGTTGCGCCAAAAATTCCCCATTGGGCCCAATGGGGAATGGGGAATTCCTGAATGGCACCAATGGGGAATGGGGAATTACAGTTTCGCCAAACCCGTGATCCGGCGCTAAGAGCGCCGGGGAGGTTTGGTGGTAAAACTAAAAGCCCCGGCGGTATCCCAGCATAATACCACTGGGATACCGCCGAACTCGTGATGAGGCTAAGAATCTGTTGTGGAACTCAAGAATGCCGCCGGCAGATCCAAAGATCTCACATCTCTGGTGGTCTAGTGTTAACAGGGTGCGGCCACAGGCTATAAAACCATGCCCGGGCCACACCCTGTGCTTAGCATTTCTTCTGCTACCTGCCAGAGAAGTGTAATGCTTACTGCTCCTGTTTTCACGTGCACAGAGACTGTAGCTTACCGGTCGGTGCACACCCAAACTCACTTGATACTTACTTGGAATTGTTGCCAATCGAGGTCCATAGGAACTGCAGCTCCTGAAACAGAGAAAACTACAGTAGGAGTCTAAAGATTACTGACAACTCCCACCTGAGTTTTGCATTTGGAACAAACTTACCCGAATAATCGTTCAGCCGCTTCACTCATCCTTCGCGCTGCAGCCAATCTGGAACAGCATTTCGCGAGACCCGCATCTGCGGAAAGGAAGAGAGAAAAAGACTTGTTAATGCACACTGCCACTCTAGACGAGAACGAACAATACGAAACAAGCCGTGCTCTGCGCCGCAAGCTGCTAAAACCACAGGAAGACAAAGCAGCACTATACAAAGACTTACCTCCACACCTTCAGCATCCAGTGCTTCGCAGCTGGCCTGGACTACTACTCGCAGGGAAGCAACTGGAGTCGGATGCTTACCTAACATCTCCAGCCCACCTTCTTCATCTAAACACAGTAAGCACAACCGCCTATGCGCCGGCCAGCATACCTAAGGGAGACATAAGGGTGAGGTGGGGGAAAGCTGGGGGACACATATTGAATACCTGCACTTACTTACCCCCAGGTCTTCATCCAGACCCCCTTGCACATCCTACCAGAGGTTCTGAGTTCTACCGAACTCCTCCCAACCTCACTGCTCGCTGGGGCTTTAGCTCTTCAGCGAACCAGTGGGGGAAGGAGTGGCTTTGGTATCCACCATAGCAAGGTCTTCCAGGTGGGGGCAATGCTTCGAAAACAGTCCGGACCAGGCACTTCTGCAGAGCACCAGAGGTAAGCGTTAAAATAAGCCCCACCTCTGGAACACCACCAATCACTAGGGGCACCGTTGACTGGCATTAATATGCAGGCCAATGAGGGATAAACACATGTCATAAGTATAATCCCCACCTCTGGAACACCACCAATCACTGGGACACCCTTGAATGGCATTAATATGCGTGCCAATTAATTTGTTTTTACATACTGCCTGCGCCTGCTGTATGCATCTATTTCTTAATACATGTATGATATACACAGCCTATAAACTAGCTAGACTGGTAATATTGCTTTGGCAGTGATTAATATGCTTGCTATAGTGATCTGCACGTGAGCAGGAGTAGGTAACACTTTTATTTTATTTATTTCAAATATTTTCATGGTAAAACATATTCTAATGAGGCCTCACAGTGTTGAAAACATTGACAGCTTCCGCGACCGCGAGGTTGATGAAATAGGAACAGTTCCATTTTCTAAGAGCATCACCTGGTATGGAAGACCTTGTTACACCAGGGGATTACACCAAGCACTGCACTGGAAGCAGCTAACATGCTTTAACAAGTTTGTGGCAGTGGGGTTTTCAAGGGAAGGCTGCATCAATCCTACTCACTGACAAATAATCCGGCAGGGCTTCTGTATTGAGCTGCACAAAAGAGGAATACATCAGTACAGTACTCCACTCATGAACATTTTCTGAACTGAGGACGTGAGACCAAAGGACATGCAGGAGAGAAGATGGGGCACATTGCAGCAGCAAAACATCTCACTTATCTCCCGCCTCAGGGTCTGTGAACCCAGGCCAATGTAAAAGGGAGGCAACATAATGCATGCCTGCTGCACCCATGCATGAAAGCAGTATACCACTCGTGTTCTGAATTGAGGGCTTATTGCCTGCAGATGGTGTAAGTGGCAAGAAGCACAGCTTGAAAGCCTGCTGTGTCCATGTTTCTGCACAGCATACTGTAGTACCACACAGAATAGCACGGAGCGGCAGGCAGAGATGTTTCTCACATGGGTCTCTCCTGCTTGTGGAGCGAACTACACTATGCACACCAACCGGGTGTCATAGCAGCATGGATGCTTTAAGAATAATAATACAATAACAGGACTGTGTGCTTTATTTAAGGAAGTCAACTTTATGTGTACAAATGCACAACACATACCTCTCAGGCACAATACCTCCATGTCCCTCTTCTTTGTCCCAGTACTTAATTTTAAGGCACTAGCCTCTTTGACAGAAACCCTTTAGGTGTCAGCATATAAGGAGGCACACAAAGCTTGTTGTTTGGCACGCAACTTGTAAATGTTGTTTGGCTATTTGCCCATCCATTGACTGCCCATGGCCATGCTGATCCCTATGGCCATTCCCACCCAGTTTCTACCCCTCTACGTCCAAAACTCTTCCTCATGGGAACTCTTAAAGCTGGCTTTAATCAAGCCTTACCATAAAAGGTTTTGCTCAAGTGCCTGCCAGCGAGTTTTCAAAACAGTCTTCTGAGATTACTTAATTGGTGCTGTAAACACGCTACTGGTGTAGTAAAAATGTTGTAGCCAGGTCTGCATTCAGCCACTTGATTTTTAAGCATTCTGCGTTTCTTTCATTGAAGTGCTGTTAAGAACAAGCATTGGCAAAGCCAACTGTTTTGGCTTGTGTATAATATTAGGCACTTGCCGGGCATTGCTTACATGCCCAGGCACTCGCACCATTTTGCACCTGCAACTATTAATGGCCAGGTAATACCAATACGACTGTGCCTGGCAAGTGCCTTTCCCATATGTACACAAAAGCCCTAACTAACTGTTGCCATTGCTAATGCTTATTGTAACAGTGTGCTCCGTCTTGTCGATGTTTCTGTTGCTGTCTGTCACAGACACACTTTGTACCCACCAATTTTCCTTATGTATTTCTCTTTGTGGTTCTTTCCATTTGTGTCTCTGATGGAAAATTGTATATGAAAGGTTGCATTTCTTGATTTATGTAAGGCATCTGTGGCTGTATATGACGAGGATGTATCACTCTGTTGAAATGACTGTTCGCGCTGTTTCTTGAAGCCCCTCAATCAGGAGGATGGGTGAGATGCTGAAGGTTGGTCCATGAACTCATAGATGCGGCACTACAGACTGTGAAGCTTCAGATCTTCACCTGCGGGACCACATCTGGACAATAGGATATTCTTCACCACTAGGACAGAATCGATAGGGAGTATAAAGAAACAGTTCATAAGCTTTGAATTGTCATTACCACAACAGAACGCAGCTCGACGTTTTCATAAACTGTAAACAGGGCCGGCATTAGGTGTGTGCAGCTTCACTTGACCCTGCGCTTATAGGGCCCCGCAGTGCCGTTGACTCCCTCTTGCAGGCTGCAGCGTGGGCCGTGTGCTCTGAGGAGCTAAGCTTGCTGCAATGCACTCTGAGCACACAGGCAGCACACACTGCAGCATGCGTGATGACATGGAAGCTGTTTCACCTCGATGCTTGGCTACCTTTTGTTTCCTCTGGTGAGGCAACCTGTTGCCTGTCAACCTCCTGCTGCAACGCTGGCCGGACAAATGCCCCCTCCCGGCGGCCCAGTAGGCGCTGCAGGCCTCTTAAGCACGGCTAATCCATTTCTTAAAGCAGAGCTTTTAAAGTGGGTGCGATTTACTAGTGATGGCCTATTTAAGAGACCATTATTTTGGACAAGGCATTCTTAGCGTGTTAAGAACTATAAAGGGGCATTTTTATTTTGAAAGCACATGCAAAGCAGCAGTTAGCTGCCTAAAATCTGTGCCTTCCTCCAGCACAATTAAACATATCCCACAAAACCCTCCAACCAACTTTTGCAGGCCTGTTCCCCCCCCCCCCCCAACCCTTCAGGATGACATGCTGTTGGAAATGTGGGCAACCCAGGGAGGCATTCACCCACCAATCCCTTAATCCCCGAACGGGGAAAACAAATAGAAGTTACTAGCAGCACCATTTACATTATTGAAACTTGACAACAGGTGATATCTATATATATGCTTTTGTTTTAATGTTTTGTAGCTTGTACACAAACTTTTAACATTTCAATTGATCTTTGCTGTTGGCTGAATTATTTGTTATTTAAGATAAAAGATAGAAGAAAAGAATAAAAAAAGAAGGTCAAATTCAGGACAAGTCTGGGATTTGTGGTGCCTGAAGAGTGTCAATGTCTAATTTAATTATTTTTTCCCAGTACTGTGTAATAAAGAGGCGTACACTGTAGGTAAGTGAAGATCCTTTAATGGCAACCAGCCTGAGCCCAGCAGCGCTCAGCCTACATTACAGCTCTCCACTTAAACTCATAACCGTTGTTCTTGGAATGTGGAACATTCAACAAATGCAAACATGGCATCAGAACAGGAGTGGAATTCTACGAGGTAGAATTCCCCTCCAGGGCCATTACACATTATAACATACTGCATTGTCCTGAAGATAAGAGGGAAAGAGTTTCCACTTATGATCGGTTCCCATTTCTCTGTGGGGTCGTGGTGAGTTAGTTCAGGGGGGAGCATCTGGCTGAAAGATTTCCTTATTTCAGACAGGGATGGACAGTCGATGAAAAGATGATGGAGCGATTCGTTCATAGTAGACTGCTTGCAAAATCTGCAGGATGTTTCTTCCCTTGGAATTTGTCCGGTTTGTGCTAGGTATTCTCTGGTTGGCAAAATGTTGAAGCGAAAGCGGAGAAAAGTGTCTCTTATTCATTTGCAAGGGAATTTTGTTAAGTATTTGAGGGGTTCATTAAGGGCTCTTGTCTCGTACCGCGTGTAAAGCGATAGTTGTACTTGTTTTTCTTTTCGTTCGTGTGGATCCAGTCTAGTTCTCGGAGCAATTTCTTTGCTTTCATTGGTCTATTTATCAACATTTCAGTACTTATCTCGTGGGTTTTGATGATTTGCTGACAGAATTCTTTCCATTTCGTTAGGGTGGGTGTCATGAATTCAACAGGTGAGTTTCTGAGGATTCTAATTGCCGGGATGTCATCATCTATTATTTGTATTTGTATTTATTAGGTTTATATAGCGCTTTACACCAAAGCGCTGCACATTTTAACAACAGGATACATTTATCAATAACAGAAATAACAGTAACAATAGAAGCAAAATACAATTTTGAATCAGATCAACAAAGCAGTATGTGGAGCAATTAGACAGAAGGAAAGGGAGTGGAGGAGTAGAACTGGGAGGAGGATGGAGGAATGGGAAGGAGTAGGAGGAGGGAGACGGAGGGGTAAAGGGAAGAGGAAGGAGTGGAGGGGGAGAGGAGGGAGCTGATAAGGGGGGGGAAAGAAGGGAAGTGGGATAGGGGGAGGGGGAGGGGAATCATGGCAGGGAATGGAGAAGGAGAGATTTAAGGGAGGTGCGGAATGAGGAAAAGGTAGGGATAGGGTAGGGATAGAGCGGATTGAGAGAGGTAAGGAGTTCCAGTGAAGGGGAGCTAGGAGTTGGAAAGAGCGGAAGGAGGCACAAGGGAAAGGAGGAACAATGAGGAGGAAGTGGTCAGCAGAGCGAAGAGGGCGAGGGGGAGTGTAGAAAGAGAGAAGGGAAGAGAGATGAGAGGGAGCAAGATTATGGAGAGATTTGAAGACTAAGCAGAGAAAATGAAATTTAATTTGGGAGTGAAAGGGAAGCCAGCCAAGGGAGGATAGGGAGGCAGAGATGGAATCGTGGGAGGTGAGGAGACAGAGAGTATGGATGGCCGAATGGTAGATAGATTTGAGGGGGGTGAGATGTGAAGTGGGTAGACCAACGAGTAAGGAGGAACAGTAGAAGAGGCGAGAGAAGATTAGGGAGGAGATTAAAAATTTAGTGGCATGGAATACTTTAGAGAGGGGCAGACTTTACGAATGTTATAGAGGTGGAAGCGACAGGCACGAGAAGTGCGAGAGATATGAGGGGAAAAAGTGAGACAGGAGTCGAAGTGAATGCCTTAAGGTTAGAGGGAGGAAAGTGAATGAAAGGAGGAGGAGAGGGAGGGGGAAGGGAGTTGTAGGGGAAGAAAAGTACCTCAGTTTTGTCAGAGTTAAGGGAAAGAAAGCGAGAAGACATCCAGTCTTTAATGGCAGTAAGACAGGACGAGAGTTTAAGGTGGAGGTCAGGAGAGAAGGAAGAGAAGGAAAGAAAGAGCTGCGTGTCGTCGGCATAGAAGTGGTGAGAGATGCCAAATGAGGAGATGACTGGGGCAAGGAGGGAGGTGTAGATTGAGAATAGGAAAGGGCCGAGCACCGAGCCTTGGGGTACTCTGTATTCCAGAGGCTGGGTTGGAGAGGAGCGGCCTCCCCAGGAAACAGAGAAGGAGCGGGAGGAGAGGTAAGAGGATAGCCAGTTGCGTACGGAGCCTTTGAATCCGAAGGAAGAGAGAGTGTTGAGAAGAAGGGAGTGATCGACTGTGTCGAAGGCAGCTGAGAGATCAAGAAGAATGAGGACAGAGAATTTCTCAGAGTGTCGAGCGGAGAGGAGGGAGTTAAGGATGTGAGGGCTGTTTCAGGAGAGTGTTTAGGGCGGAAGCCAGATTGAGAAGGGCGAAGGAGAGAGAGATTAGAGACAAAGGTTGAGAGCTGTGAGTAGGTGAGGTGCTCAAGAAGTTTGGAGAGGAATGGGAGAAGTGAGATAGGATGGAAATTAGAGGTGAGTAGGGGATCAGCGGAAGGTTTCTTCAGAATAGGAATGATAGTGTCATGCTTGAAAGCAGAGGGAAAGGTGGCAGAGGAAAGGCAGGTGTTTCTATGGTCTTTCTATAGAGGGAGATGTGCTTCGAGGCATTTAGAGAATCGAATGATTGGATGGCAAGTTCAGCGCAGATTCTGCTTATTGGGTATGATTTGGGGAGTGATTGTATTTTTCTCCAGAAGATCCCCTCGACGATTGCCCATATTTGTCGAGGAATGTTGAGTAGACTCTCACTTCCATATGTGAGTATGGGTGTCACTTTTTGTTTGTAGAAAGTAAGAATCGGGTTTAGAGAGAAGTGGCCGTATTTCTTGTGGATAATTAGGCCTTGGCGTGCAAGTGAATGACTTTTGTTTTTTAGGTGCTACATCCAGTGAACTTCAGTTTGAGATTGATTTAAGTGGATTCCAAAGTATTTTGTCGTTTGAACAGATTCAAGGTGTTTCTCATCTACAGATAGGTGGTAGGTTTTTGTTTTGTTGTTTTTCTTTGAAGTAAGCAACATTATTTGGGTTTTTGAGGTGTTGATGAGCATGTCATTGGGCATCATTCCGAGTATGGCGGTAAGGGATAGCGGCCACCGGTAACGAGACCGGTGGCGGTAATCCCTTACCGCCATACTCCGAGTTCCCTTTGCGCCCTCGCCCTTAACGCCTGCTTTGAGCAGGTGTTAAAGTCGAGGGCGCAAAGGGGCCTCTCCAAGCCAATAACGGTGACCGTAATGAACGGTCACCGTTATTTGCATCTTCCCCATTCCCATTGAGCCCTATGGGGGCTCATTTGGGAATGGGGAAGAGCCTTGGTGAATGGGGAATTACCGCCCCGCCAACCTTGGAATGGGGCGGTAATTCCGCCATCCACCAAGGCGCTGCCGGTCCGGGTACGGCGTCAACCAAGGCGTTAATAGCGCCATTGGTTAGCGCCGTACTCGGAATGAGGCCCATTATCTTCAAAATATTTGTAGTCTTCTTTGTAGGCCGATCAGTGTCTTGTCGAGTAATACCAGATCGTCGGCGTAGAGTATGTATGGTATCAGATTTCCGTTGGTTTTAGGTGGGTATGCTAGGACATTGGCCTAACTGGCCATAATGTCAAAGAGGTAACAATGATATAATGTGGCTGCTAAGGGACATCCTTGTTTGAGTCCTCTGGCTGTTGGAATGGTGGCCGAGACGACGCCAGATGATGTTAGATGCATTTTGACCGATGTGTTGCTGTAGAGGGCCTTGATTGGATTTAAAATTTCTGGAGGGCATTCCCAGGAGTGTAATTTGTTCCAGAGTTTGTTTCGATTAACACTATCAAAGGCCATCTGTAGGTCGATGAAGGCGGCATGGACATGGGTTCCAGTTCTATTGGCTTCATGTTTGACGATGTTCAGGATTGTCAGGTTTATGTTAGTTCCAGCGTTCTTGACAAATACGGTTTGTCGAGGGTTATATATGTTGTTTTTAATTGCCCATTCATTCAGTCTTTTTAGAAGTATGGAAGCGCATATCTTACTTAGAGGATCAAGCATTGGCAGTGGTCTGTAGTTGGTGGCAAGAATTGTTTCTCCTTGTTTATACACTGGAATTAGGGTGGCAGTTTTCCAAGTTAGAGGGATGTATTGTTCCTCGGAGATCAGTTTGAATAAGTTGAGGCATTGATTAGTCCAGTCCTCCGGTAGTTGTTTGATGTTATAATTACTCAGCCCGTCCGGGCCCGGCGCTCTCGAGGAGTTAATGTGTTTGATATGATGTAGAATTTCTTCTCTGTCCCATGAGCTCCAGATCTCCTCTGTCATGTTGTTAATGTCTTGCGTCTTTATATGATCGCTGTAGAGTTTAGTGAAATGTTGTATCCAGACTCTTTCAGGTACTTCTGATGACATTCAAGCTTGGATTAAGTCGCTCTTTTTCAGGAGTTTCCACAGCTCTCTGGTGTTTTTATTTCCGAGGATTTTGAGAACGTTTTCTGCGTCGTTCTGGAGGAGGATGATTTTGTAGACCTCATCCAGTTATGGTGCCTTTGTTTAAGGACGCGGACATCGGCTCATGAATGGGTGAATAGGAACGATAGATATAGACTATACTTTATTTTTGTAACAATTTTTTCGCTGCTGCCTACATACATGGTGGCCATTATCTTGTGATGTCTCTTCCTGTGATGTCAACAAATGCCAATTAAGTGGCTGCACACATAATTTGCTGCACTTGGCCCCACAAATCCTAGGGCTCTCCCCAGGGCTCAAGTCGAGGGTACACGCGGGGGGACGGAGTCCACCCACTTTTTTCAAAGGGTGGACTCAGTCCCCCCTGCTAGAATGAGAAACATTGAATGTCCTCTTTTAATTTATTAATTAAAGCCGACCTCGGGGATCGGCCACAGTCGTCAGATCTGCAGGACAGACACTTCACCACTGCACTATAGAACCTGAAGAAAAACAACAAACAACTAAAGGTGAAATGTCACATTTCGGTAATGCAAGTTCCAGGGAAAACATTTGTTTTGGCTCTTGGAAACATGCACACCTTTTAACGTTTTCAAAAACGCTATTAGAAGAAAATATCCTCTCTTGGTTTTGTGTGGGTGTTGATTTTATGAAAGGCAAATGCCATTCGTCCTGTGCAATTTGGCTGGTTATGCAAATCCAATGTAATGAAATGTGCATATTTCACCTTTATATGCCAATTTCTGGCGACGTCACAACCCATTGCGTGTGTTGATGAGTCCCCCCACTTATATTTTTAGGACTTGACCCCTGGCTGGCCCCGGCTGTAACTTGTCATTAATGGCTTCCTCAGTCGAAGGCTTGTATTTTAGTGACAAGTTTATTTAATGTCGAGCTTCGTTCCAATGTGCGTATAGATAAAACATATTTTAATAGAAAGCTTTCTCTCAGAATAAATCGAGTTGGAAGAGGGGCCGGTGCCCAGGCTCATGGGGGCGTGCTTAGTCTTAATGCACCCAATCCACAATGAGAAGATGGGCCCCTGAACACAGCCAAAGACCGGGAGATAACACCAGTGAAGTGAAGAAGCCAACAATTAGCCACAGGTTGACTGTACTGTGGCTAATTATTGCGCTTCTTCACTTGAGAGCTGCGGTGCTGACAGTGGCCCCGGCCTCTAATGAAACTCAGCAGCAGAGGTTGTGGCGGTGAAGTGATTCTGCCTGTTGCGGTTTCTTCCCACTTTAACTTTGGGCAAAAAGAAGCCCAAACTCATCCTCCGAGGTGTATAAGGAAGGCGAAGGGACTGACACGCCCACTTCATGGCCTCTGCTGAGAAACGAAACTAACTTCACGTTTGGTTTTTTGTAGCTGAGCAGGAACATGGCCGCGGCCGCCCAGCTCCAGGGCCTGAAGGAGGAGGCCACCTGCTCCATATGCCTGGAGTACTTCACAGAGCCGGTGTCTGTGGAGTGCGGTCATGCCTTCTGCCTGCCCTGTATCACCAAGTGCTGGGAGGGACTGGAGGCCAACTTCCCCTGCCCTCAGTGCAGGGAAACTTCCCAGGGCATAAGCCTGGAAGTGGCATAGTCCGCGAAAAAGACCTTATAAACAGGTATGTGTAGCTGGAGGCACATCCATCCCATCCCTGTCCTGATGTGCATGCAGAAATCATCGTCACGGGAAACCAGGTAAGGTGGAAAAGAATAGGCCGTAAGCTTTATTGTTATTTATGTTACACAAAACACAAAAACCATGATACCTAACAAAAAACAGAAAGTAATGTTTTGGGGGACCAGGGATCAGGTGAGCGGTGGCCCTGCTCTATCGTAGGGCCAACTCGAGGCTGATCCCCTCCGCCACCCTGAGGGGGTATACGGCCACTCAGGTCCGCCCAAAACTGTCCCCTATGTGCATCCCCTTTCAGCCAAGGTCCAGATAAGTGTATGGTCGGAAATTCGGGCGGGGTGGCCCTGACACCTAACTGGTCTCCTTCATACCTGGGGTGCCCCCCCCCCCACCCCAAGAAGTGACTGTTCTATCCAGCCTGCCTGGGGAACCCATTTCCAACTGGTCTCAGATCGCAGGTATCTCGAATTGTATCCAACTGAAATATTCATCAGTATTTCTTTTCATATTAAGACTAATCTCTCCCTCACTATCTGTGTGCATGCTATTTTATAACCTCAATTCTCACCTACCTATTGTGACCTAGGTGTGGCTTTTATCAGTCTCAAGCCACCGAAAGTAGAGGACCCCACACTAAAACATATGAAGAGGCCATTCTCTTATTTTATGTTAACTTTGGCTGTGAATTTACAGGTTAATAAACAAAAGATCATTGCATGTGTGGCGTGGCTCTATTGGCACAATTGAATACAATGAATGTCCCTGTGCAATGTGTATTTTGATAGATAATTATTATCCCTTTTAAAATCATGCTTTTTGTATGATTACCCTTTGGTTTTAAAAAGCAACTTTCTTATTCAGTTTGTAAGCCAAGAAATATTGACTTCGGCCACCAGCGGTGACTGTTGCTACAAAGCCATATGCAATCTCCTTTGTAATATGGATATACGTTGAGGCTAAGTTCTTTGGCTTTTGCACAAACATCTGATGAGCTGGTCTCGTGACTTTAGCTAAATGGATTTTAGAAAAAGGCCTACACTTGCTGGATGTGACAGTCATAGTTGAAATTATAAATTCGCTGTCACTGTCGCCCATCACAAGATGGTGCACTGCGACAATTCAGACCCACTTGCCAGCAGAAAAAAGAACAGCAGATCATTTAAAAGTGTATTTTCTTAATGAATGCAAAAGCTGGTCCTGCACTTTCAGCGCAAAAGCAAAGTGAACCCTGCTTTGCTGTTCCCCTCTTGTGGCACCCCCCCTACTATGCCAGCATTCCTGCTGTGTTCTTCTCTTTTATGATATTAATTTTTCTTATATTGTAGGCCAGTTAATCAAGGCCAGCGTTCCTGCTGTGCTCTTTTCATTTCTGTTAAGTGTCGCTTTTAACATATAATGTGCCCCGCGTTTAGCCGGCCCTATTACGTTTTCTTGGGAGGGAAAGCGGGTTTCTTCCGTGCACCAGTGTGTGTGACTATGTGTCACCACCGCGCTTCAGAGGAGGGAATGTGAGGGGGCTCACCGTTCCTCCTTCTCTGTGTGGGCCAAAAAAATGGCACGAGGGCATCCTACCGCCTCATCGTGTTCTCTTGGCACGCCCTGGTCCCCAAATGGCATTATTGGATCAAAATCCATGCAGCATCTGTTGCAGAGTTTTGCTGTTTTATGTGCAAATGCATTTCTTGCCGATTCCCCCAAAATGGCTGTAGCTTCACCCGTACCCTTAGCCCGTGGTGCGGTTAAGTGCAGGATTCTACCTCCTTTTATTTGCCTGGCCCATTGTTATACTCGAGGGCGCTGCTGCTGTGCTATTCTGGGCACTTGCTGTGGGCCCTGTGAATTGGGCGCTATTATTTGGAGGGTTTGCCATAGATATCTCTGCCGCGCCCAACCCGGTGTGAGGGAAGAACATCAGCAGCGACCTTCCGTTTTGGAGGCAATCAGCCTATCCTTTAGCACCATGCTGTATTGCAATGCCGTTCTTGGTATTGCCCTCCATCCTATCCGCACCGCTGGTAAGGTGACTGTAACCTTAGCCTCTTTCCTCATCACCCATTGGTGTCAGCCAAACCACAGATCCATTAAGACCCCCGATCTGTTAATATACGTGCCGGCTCTTTTGCTAGTGTGCGAATGTGGACACAATCAGTATTTATATTGGCCCGCCAGACACATTAATATACCATAGTTAGTAGTTTCGACCTATGTTATTGACTAAATAGTTCTTCCAGTGCCCCCATTTGGACACAGTCTATCCAAATCTTTCCCTTGTGTACTAATCTTTCATCTTCTTAACTCCTTTTTTCCTTATGCTTCACTTACAACCCTTGTCCTGCTCCTTTTTTAACATACTCCGCTTTACCCGATGTGGCCCCGTCTATACCTTAGCCTGCCCAAACATAACCAAACTCTAATTGCGCATTTGAACTGTGCCACCTGTGTATAGCTGCCCTTTGTGCTATTTTTGCCATCTGTGGATGGCCTTGAAACACTACCCTCCCCTGTGCTCTCCACGTGCATTTACTGCTTGTGCCACCAAAGCTTGCTGCTAAACCCTTTTGGCTATTCCCAACGTCTGACTGACCTTGTCTCAAAAAGTTGCCTATTAAGCTTTAAATTAATTGTGTCTTATACCGTCTAGTTCCCCACCCCCAGACTGCATCATAATACTGCCTGAACACCTCTACTGCCGTATATACATCCGATATAACGAGGCTGGTATTTGTTAACTGAAACTTCATATGGCCGGTAGCCTGCGTTGGCCTTGTCGGGGTTGGCGTCTATGACATGCAGCTCCCATGTTGAAAAAACTGCAACGGGGGCCCAAACCTGAGCTATCTTACAGCCAAATGGAATTGGGAAATAATATATGTTATCCCTCGACGAGGAGCTCATTAACAAGTCTTTTTCTTGGCCCTACTTATTAAAACAAGAGAGTTCCCGTTGATGTAACCCTTCACTACCTACCCAAATTCAGTTGTGACCCATTGGTCGACCTCGTTGTGGCAGGTTTCCCAGTGGCCCCAACCTGTCCAGTTGGTGGCCTCTTTCTTTAGATTTTGAAGTGACCTGATTGGATTTGCCAGTTCGTGGTTCCAAGACTTAATCCCGTTGCTACTTCTGAGCCGTTGCAGCCACCCTTGTGCTGGCTTCTTCTGAACGCCTGCCCTTGCACCGTAACGGCAGAATGACGAGCCAACGCTTGCCAAGCACAGTAGGTGGGGTGTACTGGACAGCACTGCTTCACTTGCACCAACGGGACAGAAAGAGTTGGGGTTGCCGCCTTGCCGGTGTTGTAGCAAAACAAATGGACAAGGTTGTCGTACCTTTGTAAAACGCAGAGGCCTCTCGCCGTTGGACCCTACCAGCTCGCTTCAGCCTGATGGCTGGTTAATCCCCCTCACTAACGTGACAGGGATTTAGATTCTATTAACGACAGGAGGCCTATAGTCATGTGGCCGAGTGACGTTTCAACCTGGAAGAAAGACTTCCAGAAGTTTAAAATGTAAAATCCAACCAACAGTTGGCCAAATACAATTTAGATCCCCAAAGAGTGTAAAATGGCAATTAATCAATTTAAAATACGGCGAATACTGTTTAGGTAAATTCATTCTCTTCCTCAAATGGCAAGCTCTCTGCATATGAACAATGCACCGAGCCCTGGGGCGCAATGCGGTTATAGGTCAAAGTATCGAATCAAAAGGACCCAAAAACAAAAGTATCGAATCAAAGGTTCGACATTAGGTAAAAATGATGTAAAAGGTGATTTGATCGAAACAAAAGGATCGAAGATTAAACAACATAGTATATGAAAATTCGATCAATAAAGGGTTAAAACAGTAGGTCTGAACGAAGAGTAAAGACCCTTGTGTAGAAAGCATATGCACAGGTGACAGCTGGAAACAAACTGTCAGTGCGTGAGGGAAGGTGACAAGGAAACACCATCTGACACGACAGAAAGAGACGATAACGTATTACCTGATTGAAAACATCATCTGGTAAGTAAAACACGTGAAATTCATGAAATACTAGTAAAATTGGCACATTAGAGTTAGCAAACGATAATTAACAATAAAATTCGCTATTTCAGATACGTATTGATACAAAAATGGAATACATAAAATCGCAAATGGGAGGAACCCAACTAGTATTTGAAGGATACATATACAGTAGAGAAACGACACGTAAAGAAAAAAGGTTACTGGAAGTGTACGGAATATAAAAATTACAGTGTGCAGGAAGAGCAATAACGGAAAATGAAAATATCAGGTGCACAGGGGAACACAATCATATGCCCGACACTACAACTGTATTAATCAAAAAATCGATAAATGAAATTAAAAACATTTGACAGGAAAATCGAAATGAAGCGACCAGCTCGCTAGTAAACAAAACATATGAGAAAATGCCACTCCATGTAGCAGCCCAAATTCCTAACACAAAACTGATGAAAAGAAACATCAATAAACAAAAACAACAAAAGGAAAACCTGCCGATGGCACCGCAAACATATACAGACATGCATGTACCGAAGAGTTTACAAAAAACTGACGAAGGGGAACAGTTTCTGTGGGCAACAATGGATATAAAAAATGAGAAAATATTGATTTTTACTACTACGACTAATTTATCACACCTAGGAGATTCATCAATATGGCACGGAGATGCAACTTTCAAATCATGTCCAGCACCATTTCATCAGTTTTATAGTATTCACGGAACAATCAATGGAACAGTAATACCTTTGATTTATGTTTTAATGTCATGGAAAACAGAAGAACTATATAGATGTGTATATACAAAAATCAAGGAATCATTGCCAGACAAATTACCGAAAACAATAATCATGGATTTTGGACAAGGACAACTTAAAGCTTTTGAAAAAACGTACCCGGACACTCACATACAAGGGTGTTTCTTTCATTTCGGACAATCATTATGGAGAAAAATACAAAAATTAGGGCTGAGAACAAAATATATAGAGGACAGTGACTTTCACCATCAAATCAAGAAAATATATGCATTGGCATTTGTGCAAGAGGACAGTGTAATAACGTATTATGAGACATTGATTACAACACAGTATTTCACCAATCATGAAGAAGAATTATCTGTTTTAATGGATTATATGGAAAATACACGGGTAAGCCAACTAACCAGACAAGGCACAAGAAGAAGAGCAAAATACCCAATTAAAGTTTGGAACTGTCACAAATCAGTAAAAGAAAAGTGACCAAGAACTAACAACATACAGGAAGGATGGCATAGCAAAATTAACAAGGAGTTCAATGTAAACAATCCGAATTTATGGCATTTCATAAATCACCTAAAAACAGAACAAACCTCGCAAGAAATAAAAATAGCACAGACAATTTCTCTGGAAAACACCCCTAAACACAAAACAAAATACAGAGATTACGAGGAAAGAATAACCAGCATAGTGGACAGTTTTGAAACAATCGAAGCAATGCAGTACTTAGAAGCCATGTCATACAACTTGAAATGCTAGAATAAATAAATAAAAACTCACCAAAAATCGCCAAATCTGTAGTCCAAATCATGTCACCAAAACCAGGAAACCGATAAAAGACACATCTGAAACAGGTACAAACGATAAATCAAGTCCGAACTCCATAGAAAAGTAAAAAAAAAACACCAATCCGTGGGAAAAAAAAATACGAAAACAAACAAAACTCCGAATCCAAACTCCATGGGAAAGTAAAAAAAGCAGCAATCCAGGAAAAAAAAAACATACGAAAAAGAAATCCAAGAAAAAGGGCTCCAATCCAAGGCATCAATCCAGTGTAGAAATAATGCATTCAGGAAAAAAGGTCTCAGTAGAAAAAAAAAACAAATCCATTGAAAAAAGGGAGCGCATACCGAAAGCAACCAGTCCTGTAGGAAGGAACTCGCAAAATAGCGACCAAGTAAATTTACGTAAAGTAGGACGTCATATGTTAGACGCTAAAGAATAAATAAACAAAAATTGTAGTTACAAAAAGTAATCAAAGAGCGCCATCTGCTGTTACAAAAGTAAACATGTTTAACAAAGTTTGCTAATGGTTTGCTAACGTTCAATATGGTTATTTATTTAACAAATGCACAATTTCAATATATTTATTTAATTAAAAAATGCAATATTAACGTTTATAGTACATTAAATATTTTCGAAATTTTATCAAATATATTTAACTGTCTGTTATTTAACAAAACATGTAAAACATAAACAAACATTATTAAAACCATTATTATGAAGACAAAAAAGAGAGTAAGCCATTTTTATTAATAAATGTATTGTTCGAAAAAATGCCCGAAAATAATTCTCAAAAATGACTATTCGATCCTATTGTAATTCGACCAAATGTATTCTCAACTATTGTAGTCGATCCTTTTGATTTCGATACTATGACTGGACACCGCGCAATGCCCTCACATGTGAGGCTGGCGGAACTCGATGCCAGAGGAAGAATAGACATGTTCAGCTCAACTTGCATAGGCTGGAGCATAAGCCTTTTTTGGGCTATTTGGGGTTGTCAAAAAAAGTACCCTCTAAACTTACAAAGTCAGAGCTACTGGCTTTGCCTTTGCTTGATTATTTTTGTTTACATCTCACAATGAAACGTCATTAAGTGTAAATCACTGTGAAATGCGTTCTTATCAAAGAGGTGGTGCTGGGAGTCTACTGTACATTAGTGTCAGTAGCAGATGCATCGCCTGTGTCTTCAATTCTCGCCTATAACTATGGTTTGGGCCGATAATGCATGTTGAAGCCTTCCCCCATGGGTGGCATTTTCACAGTAACCCATAGTTAATGTTAAGGATTCTGCTTAACTTTTACTCTCTGATCAGTGCAGTGCACTTAACTTGGCATGCGCCTAGCATGTGACCTCACACATGACCTCACATGTGCCATGTGTGGATTTCCCAAGCCTCAC
Organism: Ambystoma mexicanum; assembly: GCF_040938575.1. Taxonomy (NCBI): domain Eukaryota; kingdom Metazoa; phylum Chordata; class Amphibia; order Caudata; family Ambystomatidae; genus Ambystoma; species Ambystoma mexicanum. The sequence goes on along the minus strand of NC_090938.1, from coordinate 721,749,187 downwards.
TGTGGGTGCCCCTCCTGAGGGTGCAAGCTCTGGGACCATAAGTCTCCCACCGTAGGAGGGTAGGTCTGTTTGTGGCAGGTCAAGGATCACAAAGGTTACATATGTCGGGGGTAGTGTCACCCGTCATATTTAATGGAAAGGATATGACGATTGAAGACCTTAAGACCTCTATGAACAGAGTGTCTTTCAAGATGGATGAGCTATGGATTGTAAACCAATCTATGAGGGCAGGGCATATTCTTTAGACTGTATATTAGCCTATGGGAGAAGCTAGGAGCCTGAGGGAGCATTCATTATAGACGGTCCAATCCCCTTTGGGGGACCTAGGAGCGTGAGGGAGCATTCTTTAGACTACATTAGCCTATGAGGGCAGCTAGTAGTCTGAGGGAGCACGCTTTATAGACTACATTAGCCTATTGGAGCAGTTACAAGTCTGAGGGAGTATTCTTTACAGACTGTCCCTTAGCCTATGGGAGCAGCTGGGCGTCTGCGGGAGCATACATTATAGAATGTAAGTTAGCATATGAGAACATATAGGGACCGGAGGAGGCTTTCTTTATAGACTGTACATTAGCCTATGGGAGCAACTAGGATTACAAGGGAGCATACATTATAGACTGTCCATTTGCCTATGGGAGTGGCTGAGAGTCTGAGAGAGCACTCTTTACAGACTGTCCATTAGCCTATGGGAGCAGCTGGAAGTCTACGGAAGCATACATTATAGACTGTCCATTTGCCTATGGGAGTAGCTATGAGTCTGAGGGAGTATTCTTTACAGACTGTCCAAACTACCGCCCCATCTCTAACACCAGGTTCCTTGCCAAACTCATTGACCGAACAGCCTACTCCCAACTAAATGCCTTTGTTGAAGCCAACAATCTCCTAGACCCCGCCCAATCAGGATTCAGATCTTGCCACGGAACTGAAACCACCCTAACCTCGATCTGGGATGACCTTAAAATGACTGCTGACTCTGCAGGATGCGCCGCACTAATCCTTCTCGACCTATCAGCCGCCTTTGACACGATCAATCACTCAATACTCCTTGACCACCTCCACTCCCTAGGAATCCGTGGAACCGCCCTTAAATGGATAGCCTCATTCCTCAAAGACAGGCACCAAATAACGACACTCTCCAACTTTACATCACAAGCCCGGCCAGTTGACACAGGAGTCCCACAAGGAGCATGTCTATCCGCCCTCCTGTTCAATCTCTACCTGATCACCCTCCCACCAATAATTCGTGCTCACAACATCCTGTGTTACAATTACGCAGATGACACTCAACTAATTCTAAAATTCCTGAACGCGAAACCCAACTCCCAACCTGACCTGACCTCTTGCCTCCTTAACATCGAACGCTGGATGACCCAAAGCCACCTCCTGTTAAACCCCTCCAAAACAGAAATCATGGTCTGCGGCAACTCAGATTTTCTTCCGCACCCACTACCCTGGCCACCCGCCATGGGCAACTCACCGACCCCCTCTAACACAGTAAAAAATCTTGGGTGCACCCTAGACTCCGACCTAACACTTTCGCGCCAAGTCAACAATGTCTCAAAGTCCTGCCACTACCACCTCAAAAACCTTAGGCGCATCTTTCCATATCTCTCATTCCCCAACAGAGTCTCCGCGGTCCAATCAATCGTCATATCACGACTGGACTATGGTAACCCCCTTTACCTCGGAATTCATGCCTACCAACTGAATCATCTACAAAGAGCACAAAACGCAGCAGCCAAAGTGCTTCTTGCGCTCGGTCCAAGGGACCACGTATCCCCAGCCCTCAAGACACTGCACTGGCTTCCGGTAGCCCGTAGGGTGGCTTTCAAAACCCTATGCCTCACCCATCGAGCTCTACATAAAACTGGACCCCATTATCTTCAAAAAAAGCTAATACCCTATCACCCTACCCGCACCCTTAGATCAAGCTCAGCCGGCCTCCTAGTAATTCCTAAAACAAACTCAGTCAGGTTAGGCGGAGCATCATTCTCAGCCCTGGCCCCAACCCTGTGGAACTCGCTCCCACCCCGCATCCACCTAACTCAGGACTTAACGGCCTTCCGCAAACTACTGAAAACCTGGCTCTTTCCCTAAAACCAACCGGCCCCAAACCAGCATCAGCACAATAACACCGACCTAACAAACCACCAAAAAATTTTTTTTTTTTTTAAAAACGGCTAAAATAACCAGATTGTAACCTACACTGACAAACAGAACTAAAACGAATAAGGTAGATCTAAACAGGAAAATGATTAAATAGAAAAAGAATCACTGAATAAAAGGAAAGTAGAGAGCATGGAGAGCGGATGAACAAGGAGAGCGGATGTGCGTGGAGGGCACGAGTGGATGAGTGAAAAGAGCGAATGAGTATGGATGAGTATAGATGAGTATGGATGAGTGTGGAGGATAAATGCTGTTGGCAGATGAGCCTGGAGGATGGTTGAGTGTGGTGAGCGGATGAATAATAAGAGCAAATAGATGTGGAATCGAATGATTGTAGAGAGCAGCTGAGTGTAGAGAGCGGCTGAGTACGGAGAACGGTTATGTGTAGAGAGCAGAATGACGTGCAGAGCGCAAGATCGTGCAGAGCGGAAGAGCGCTGAGAACGGAGGCACATATAGAGCGGAGAAATGTGGGGAGCGACCGAGTGGGGGGAGCGACTGAATGTGGGGAGCGTATGAGTGTAGGGAACATATGAGTGTGGGGAGCGTATGAGTGTGGGCAGCATATGAGTGTGGGGTGCGTATGAGTGTGAGGAGCGGACGAGTGTGGAGAGCGGACGAGTGTGGAGAGCGGACGATTGTGGGGAGCGGACGATTGTGGAGAGCGGACAAGTCTAGAGAGCGGATTGGTATGGAGAGCGGATGAGTCTGGAGAGCGGATGAGTCTGGAGAGCGGATGAGTCTGGAGAGCGGATGAGTCTGGAGAGCGGATGAGTCTGGAGAGCGGATGAGTCTGGAGAGCGGATGTGTCTGGAGAGCAAATGATTGTAGAGCGCATGAGCACGTGGATCAGATGAGTGTCGAGAGTGGATGAGTGTCGAGAGCTGATGAATGAAGAGGGCGGAAGTATGTGGAGGATGAGAGGGCGGAGGAGAGAATAGCTGAGTGTGGGAAATGGCTGAGTGTGGGGAATGGCTGAGTGTGGGGAATGGCTGAGTGTGGGGAATGGCTGAGTGTGGGAATGGCTGAGTGTGGGGAATGGCTGAGTGTGGGGAATGGCTGAGTGTGGGGAATGGCTGAGTGTGGGGAATGGCTGAGTGTGGGGAGCAGAGCGTACGAGTACGCAGAGCAGAAAAGTGTGTGGAACAGACGAACACGTAGAATAGAGCCGACGAATATGTAGAACGGATGAATGAATGGATCGGACGAGCACGATGAGGAGAGCGGTGTACATAGAACGGACGAGTATGTAGAGCGGACAAATGTGTGGAACAGATGAGAAGGTGGAGCAAATGAGTGTATGGAATGGATGAGTCTGTGGTGCCGATAAATATCTGGAGTGAGTGAATATGGTGCCGACAAGTGTGTGGAGCGGGTCAATACGTAGAACGGATAAATTTGCAGAACAGATGTGTATGTGTCTGTGTGTGGAACGGACGAATGGGTGAAACGGACAAATGGGTGGAACGGACGAATGGGAGGAACGGACGAGTAAGTGGAGCGGACGAATACATGGAGCGGATCAGTACGTAGAGCGGATGAATTCATAGAACGGATGAATGAGGGGAGCGGACGAATGTAAGAAACCGACAAATACGTAGAGCGGTCGAGTAATATATCAAGCAGACGAGTAGTATGTTGTGCCGATAAGTGGATAGACCAGATGAGTGTGTGGATCCGATGAGCATGCGGATTGAACGAGGGTGTGGACGGTTGTGGATGCGAACGAGTGTATGGAGCGGACGACTGTATGTAGCGGATGAATGTATGTAGAGCGGACGAGAACATGTGGTGCGGATGCCGGTGTGGAGCGGATAGCTGTGTGGTGCGGATGCCTGTGTAGAGTGGATGCCTGTGTAGAGCGGATGCCTGCGTGGAGCCGATGCCTGTGTAGAGCAGACCGGATGAGCGTGCAGACCGGATGAGCGCATAGGCAGACTGGAGTGCATGCGCGGGGAGGACGGGAGTGCATGCATATGGAATACATGAGAGCATGCATGAAGCACACTGAAAATGAGGGATAGACTAGAGCACGCAAGACGAACTATGAATGCGCGAGTGTGTACCTGATCGCATAAATTGTGTGACGTACATAATATGCATTGGTATGCGGGAACATTTGAAAGAACATATATCATACCACACCCCACACCTACTCTCCTCTTTACACCACCACTCAAATAGAACACAGGGATACTATGACACCATTCGGTATAACTGTTCTCATATCAACATCTCCCGCTCACTCCCCATCACTCTAAGTAACCACCGCTGGTTTAACACCCCCAGCCAGGCGTTTCTCCTCAGGCCTAACGCAGCCACACTCGAGCTGGATAAATTCTGCCAGAGCGAACACATTCTCCTGACCTCTCAACCACCACACCTATCGCTAAAAAGCAGCTACCACATTAACTCCGCACCAGCTGCACACATACCTTGTGCGCACAAGCACCTTTTGACTCTCTTCACCCTCTCTACTGACCCGAACTTCGATTCCCAAGGGCGTTCAACCTACCAGCGCCTTCAGACCATACCAATGGTATATAAGGCGCTATATAAATGCAAAATAACAATAACAATAACAATTAGCCTATGGGAGCAGCTAGGAGTCTGAGAGAGCATTCTTAGGAGATGGTCTCTTAGCCTATGGGGGAGCTAGGAGCCTGAGGGAGCATTCTTTAGACCACATTAGCCTATGGGGGGAGCTAGTAGTATGAGGGAGCACTCTTTATAGCCTACATTAGCCTATTGGAACGGCTAGACATCTAAGGCAGTATTCGTTATAGAATGTACATTAGTACATGGAAGCAGCTACGATTCTGAGGCAGTATTCTTTACAGACTATCCCTTCGCCTATGAGAACAGCTGGGAGTCTGCGGAGCATACATTATATACTGTGCATTAGTCTATGGGAGCAGCTGGGGGTGTGAGGGAGCATACATTCTATACTGTCCATTAGCCTGTAGGAGCAACTGGGAGTCTGAGGGAGCATGCACTTTAGACTGTAAGTGAGCTTAAGAGAACATATAGGGGGTTTTCTTCATAGACTATATACAGGTGTAGGGAATGAGCTAGGCTGTCCTGGGACCCTTCTGTCTTGTTCTGTGTAGATTATTCATTTGCAGGAAATCTTTTGACTAACAAAATGGTTTTATTCTTTTAGAATAAACTTTACAGTCACATGGAACATCTGAAAAAAGAGCTGAAGGACCTGCAGGAGTGGATAGAGGAAGAAAGCAGGAAAGCATCGGAGCTCGAGGTAAGAGGGATGATTTCATATATGTGTAGAGAGGCTCAGTGCAGAGAGGCACAAGGGTCTCTTTGAGAGTCCATGGAGCAGTGTTGGATGGGTGAGATACGAGACATCTCCTAATATTACAGAGAGCAGTGCTGGACAGGTGAGATACGAGACATCCCCTAAGAGAGCAGAGCTGGCGGGGAGAGATACAAGACATCCCTTAAGAGTAAGGGGTCACCCGAAAGTTACAGATAATGGAATAATAACAAGGAGACCTGCTGTGGATTCCATTCCATAGTAAGTAAATGAGGGAGTGTATAAAATCTGTCTAATAGTGTGCAGTGAGTGGTAGAGGTGAGTCATGGGAGCAATGATGAGTGACGTTCTTGTATTATGTCCCAGGTCTATAGGTTGCCGTACATCCTATAAGGACCTTACATAAGTGGGTGCTGCTCTCAGAGCCTGAACGCAATGCTGACTCCAGAAGTCTCCAAAGTCGCACCTTCACTTCTGTTTGTAGGGTCACTGCTGCTTTGGGATTCCATATTCTAACACACTGTATTTCGGAACATCTGAGGGAACCCACACTATCACCAGGGCCACTTGCATTTACTCTGATGCTTGAGGACATTTGTGATCCTGGAGAGAGAGCATCTCCTACACTCCCAGACTTTCCTATGAATTTGGTGAGATCTATATGGGTTTTCTTCAGTGAGAAATGGTTGCCTGCGTTTCCCTGCGGCTAATGGGATTAAACGTGCCCTGGGTGCCAAGTGCCAGTAGGGTGTTAAATCTGCCTGTCTGTGAGACATCCAGAGCCCCTGAAGCCGTGTGAGTGGCATGAAGCATAGTCTGTGAATGCCTCTTTTTTCAGTGTTAGGGAGATTCTTGTGTCCTTACCATACCCCAATCACCCCACCTTTTCCCCCCTTCAAGTCTCAATTTCCAATCCCTGTGTGACACATGTGCTTTAGCTGTGGGAATTGAAGCTGACCAGTATGGACATGTCCCAGTCAGATATGTATATAGGGGCTTCCCAGACACCAATCTATTTAAATACCGCAGGGTCTGCTCCCCAGCCCTCAAGAGAACAGTATAGACGACACACACCTCTCTCCCATTTAAGGGTGACTGGGAGAAGCAGAACTCTTCTGTGTGCAAGAATCGGTCACACCGAGAGGACTTCACTTCTCCCCTCGCCCCAGGAAGACTGGAAGAACGGGAAACACATGTTTTCCCTACAGCCTCAACTCTAGTAGAAAGAGATATCTCCAGCAGCCAACACCCCCATTGAAAGCAGTGGAAGAAACACCCACATAACACAGAATCCTGGAGAATATGCTTCCAAACACCCAGTTCAACAATAGAAACCTATAGCACACGACCTAACCTGCTGAGTAGACCGGACTCCTAGAGAGGGCAGTCCTGCATCCATAGAGGGATAGTTGTGGCAGCAGCTCAGAAAAGAAATCCAAAATAGCGACGGCCGGCCCTAATTTTTAAGACTTCTATCACAACATCAAGACTACACAGCATCCGTGGCAGTGAGCATGCTCAGACAAAGCACCAGACATTCCCAGCCACTCAGAGAGAAGCTACTCAGTTCAGAGCCTGTATAAAGGCCAGTTCCCTGGGCAACAGTGATGGAGAGTATTGGATTATAGAGGTGGTGTGTTGGGATTTAGAGAGCTAGGGAACTGCCGGATAAGGAGACTAGGACAGTGGAATGGTGGAGGCGACCCTTACAGGAGTGGGGAGGAGGCAGACTGCAAAACCTGGCGAGTGTAATAAGGAGAAAACCTGGAGAGGGGAAAAGGCGAAGATAAAAAGTGAAAGGGAAAATCTGTCAAGTAGTAGAAGTTAGAGTGAAAAAAGGAAACCTGGGGAGTGGAAGATGACACAGAGAAAGGGAAAACCTGAATAGTGGAGGAAGGTGGGCGAGGAAAATAACAACGATGAGGAGGCTCGGGTGAGCGGGATAACTTTTCACAGGACGAGCAGAATGTGAGCTTGGCTCTTTATCTCCAGAGGAGAAACAAGGAAGTTGTGGCCCACGAAAAAGACTGCAAAACTAAAGGCAAGAGGCTGTGGCTAAAGTAAAGACAGAGAGAGACAAGATGTAAGCACCGGCCAGAGAGAGAGTAGAGTGAAATGTAGAAGGCCTGTCCAAGGAGAAAGTGGAGGACAAATAGCCCTCAGCTCTGGATTAAGGAAAATGCGCAGAGAGGAAATGCGCAAGCTTTGTCTAAATAAAAGGAAGAAGAAGAAGAGGAGGCTCAGGCCCTGGCAAAAGGAAAAAGCAGAGAAAGAAAAGGTGATGGTCCTGGCCACGGAAAATAGGGAAAAGTGGCTAGTCGCTTCACTAATACCCAAAGACAGTAGGAGGAGTGCTCAGGGCACTAATTTAGGAAGACATTTCATAGTGCAGGAGCACTCAAAAAACCTTGAGAAACCAACAACCATCCTGGCAAAACAAATCAACCACACACATACACTCACACTGCCTGGGATTGGGATTTCACTCTGTGTGAGATCACATGACTAACATGTGAAAGGAAGTAACTAAAGCATAGTCTCACTTTTACTCGCCTTGTATCCTCTGCGCAGGTGGCCAGGGAAAGGCCATCACTTTTGGATCCTGTTGGTGGAGAAGCAAGGGAGGATCACCTGGGTGTCATGGCCACTGGCCTGGAACCACAGACCCCACAACATAGAGGGTCCAGTTGGACCCAGCACTGACGCCTTTGGCGCCAGGCTCATGAATAAGTGTGCACTGCACACTTTTATTTTTGTGCAAGGTGCCTGCAGGAGCCTCCACGTGCATCCAGTACGGGCGTGGCCTTGAGAGAGAGTTGAGCTGCATGTGCAACATCATCTAGGAGTGGCAGGGTGGGGCCATGAGTCAGAGCTAATGGGCGTGGCCAGAGTCAAGCTATTTAAGCCTGCCCCGCCCGCATGCAAGCGCTTCGCATTAATCTGCTTAAGGCAGCATAACGCTCACCGCCGCCTGAGCGCATCCTTACCTGTTTCAGCAACCGCAGCCGGAGCGCATCCTTACCTGTTTCAGCAACCGCAGCCGGAGCACATCCTTACCTGTTTCAGCAACCGCAGTCGGAGCGCATCCTTACCTGTTTCCAGCAAATGCAGTCGGAATGCATCCTTACCTGTTTCCAGCTACCGGCTAGCATCATCGTAGATCCAGGCATTCTTCATCCGCCTGCAGACCTCCGGATAGCAGCGCTCCAGTCCGACGTAGCGACAGACGGTGCCTGCAAGAGAAAAAGACAAAGACAAGGTTAGAAACCGCTAAGACATTACGCTTAAGGTCGCGCTTAGACACATCCTCGCGCTTGACCTTAAACCAATACTCACCCTCTGTTGGAACATTGTGGCCACCATTCATTTCGCATTTGCCCTCGTTCCTTGCACCGCAACTACCGCTGGGTCACATATCACCTATTGGGAGAAAGCGGAGGAAAGACATTATAAAAGGATACGGACAATAATCAAGAAAAGACATTACAAAAGGTGTACGGACAATAATCAAGGAAAGACATTATTAAAAGGATACTTACCTTTAGGAGTGGTTCAGCCACAGCCTGTCTGAGCTGCCACGCACATGGACCAGTGAAGGAACTCGGTACATCAAAAGCGCCCCTGCAGTGAGAGGCAGGATGGAGAGCTCGCCATCATCAATAATCAGGTGAGACTATATGGGTCGGCGCATGCTCACCACATTCTGGGAAGAAGGGTTCGAGGAAGACAGCAGTCATATTGCAGCATTCTCACAACCTCTCATAACCTCGCAGGGGCAGTGCCAACAACCAGCGCAGTCCACAGCACACAAGCAGGGGAAGAAGCCTGATAAGGGGAAGTCATTTCCAGGTAGGGCTGCAACCACGTTCAAGCAGAGACCAGGTGAGCGTAACACTGGGTGGAGGGTCCTTGAGGATTGGGAGTGGGATGCCCGTGGGCGATATATGGTATCCCCATTTTCCTAGTGACAGCCAATTTAACCCTCCCCAACATTTATCGGCTGTTACAAGCCAGTTCCCTTCCTTATTCCACACACACGCACACGCACATGCACACACACCTGACAGTACTAAGACGAAGAACACTCAACTAAGAGCGATGAAGATTACCTCTCTTCACCACTTGGGTACCGGGACGAGGAAGCGGCATCGCAAACACTGGGAAGGTCAAGCATGTCTGCCTAACTATGGTCAGGCAGATCCAATTGACCAGGCACACTTGCAGCCTGTTAGAAGGCTGCAGGTATATAAATTAGAGGTGAGGAGCAGAGAGCAATAGAGATCCTTGAAGAGAAGGAACCCGCAAGAGAACCTGCAAGGAGAACTGTGCAGAAGAAGCAGGGAGACCGCCGTGGCAGATGCCGGCAGGGGACCCGCTCTTCTTGGGAGCATCCGTGGTGGGACTGGATGACAAACCAGGCTGCCGGCAGACTCGGACCACAGAGGACACCGCCCTCTTCTGTGGGAAAGCTGAAGGGCGAGCAGGGTTTGCATTGGTGGTGTTCCCCGTCCTCAGAAGTGGAGCATAGATAGCAGCAGATGCCGACGGGAGAAGGAGCAGACCGCTGGTGAGTGTCAGAGGGACACGCAGACACTGGGGAGCTCCGAAACAAACCGCAGGCAAGAGGACCAGACTGCTGGTGAGTGTCGGAGATACACGCAGATACCGCGGAGCTCCGAAACAGACCTCAGGAAAGTGCCAGTCCATATACTGAATACCGAACTATATGAAAACTTTAACATTGCAAAAAACCATGGTACACTGAATACCAACCTATATGAACGCTTAACATTGCAAGTAAACCCAGGTATATTGAATGCCGACATATCTGAAACTTTTACACTGATATAAAACCAAGGGCTATTGAACAGCGCATTATAGGGAAACTTCCCATTGAAGTAACTGACCAAATTGAATAGGGAACTACAAAACGCTTTAACTTTAAGACAATCCGAGTGTGCAGTAAAGCTTGAATTTAATTAGGCCTTACTAACTATACCCCGGTTCAGGCGGTTCGGCTTGAAATGGGGCTTATCTCTCTGTCCACTCAAATTGACCATAATAGAGCTAAGCTTTATGTGAAAATTAAATTTGCCTGCTCGGGAACTCTGTTGCACATCTTTCAGGAAGGTTTGGAGGGAGGTAAAATGGACACCTTGAACACATTTAAGGAGAAAAATCTACAACTTTTTGACAAAATCGGTTGGTCACCTAAATGGGATCATGGTGAAGGGGCGTTGTTAAAATCACTGAAGGATGTCCTAGAGAAGTGGGATTGGGCTGCCAGTCATGATAAGGTTGCCATCACAAGCTCTCTGTGCACATTTGCTAAGGTGCCTTTCACATTTAAAGAACCCCAAAGTTATCTGAAACTCATGCCTTCTCAGGCTAATCGAACAATATTTTTAGATATTAGACTTAATCGTCTAAATGTATTGGGGGTCTGGGGATCTTGGATCGATTTACCTGTTGAGAGAAGGACCTGCAGACTATGTGCTGATGATTCTAGGGTGGAAACAGCTAGACATGTACTCACCTGTTGTCAGAAGATGAGATCAATCTATGACAAAATATTTTGCCAAATTCGATTATGATCAGATGTATATCGAAAGTGAAATTTTTTGGCTGAGGTGCCTCTGTGGGAAGAGTAATAGATTGGTTATTGCGATTACCCAGATTTGGAAGGTGGCAAATGAACGTTTGCGTAAATTTGAAGAGGAGGTTAAAATGCTGATGGACCTTGATAGTGGACCTGAACTAGGTTCCCATCGGGCTGTGTGTGTGCAATAATGGTACTTGGATATCTGGGTAACCAATGAATAAGTTTATGGTGCAATTACCTTTTATATTTGTCTGGTTTAAGGTCTGTCCAGATTAATTAATCTGTTGTGCTTTCTTTTATTGCGATGATGATTTTTTTTGTGTATGTTTTTTTCTTCTCTTTTTTGTTGCTGTGTTTTTGTTTTACCATATTAAGTTTGTGTTTTACTTTTTGGTTTTGTTCTTTTACCGCTGAATCTACTGTAATTTTTAGGAAGTGCTGATATTTACTTTTGTATGATGTGTTTTGATATAAATTTGTGAAAAGTTCTATGAACTATAACATGATAAAAAAATGTAAAAAATTAAACAGCGTAGGAATGCTTTTGAACTCTGAACTTAAACCTAAATCATAGTAAACTATGTTGCACAACAAGTTACATTTAACCTCACAGTTAACTATATTAAAAGCTAAAGAAAACGTGAACAATGAACTTCAATGAGTGAATGCAGTGTGGCAAGACAACCTGGCGAAGGGTGTGTGATACATGGTGGCAAGACCATGAGGCAACCAAGGAGAAGCCAAAGGAATATAAAATTGCATCCTAAAGCCAGGAGGCCAGTGCAGACGAGCCAAGTGAAAGTAACTTGACACATAGGATCCATTGCCGAGGAACTTGTGTGGGACTGAGGAGTACCGGGACCCCGGTTGCGCGACCTTTGATGGATGGACTGTATGGTCTGACAACTGCGCCTAGACTAGAGGACCCTGAATGGTGAAAGCTAAGGACACTATAAAACAAGCTCAACAAAACCACTGCAAAACTTGAAGAAAACACTAAAGTCTTGGGGAAGGGAAACCTGAGACTTGAGGAGCTGTATTTATTGTTTTAGGAACACAGTCCTGAGCCACTTTTTGCTTTGGATTATACAACCTAAAACATGGAGAGGGGAAACTCCAAGTATTGGTTGTGAACTATATTACCTTGAACTGGAGAAGGTAACCCTTGAGACTTTTCTTTTATGGAACTTTCATATGCTTGGCGAAGGGGAGCAGAATGAAAGCTGTGAGCTGGAAGAAGCTCAGAACTTTGAGTTAACACTGTTTCTTTTGAGTTTGACATCCCTACACATTGGTTCATTATAGTTATGCGGCCAAGGATAGGTTTCGGACATGGACAGACTTTTAAGTTGAACTCTTTGACACAGACTTTCCTTAGTTTTGTTCAGGTAGGCAAAAGCCACCTTAACATAGGGCAAGTTAGGCCTTCAACCATCCTGACATTTTAGTTAAATAAAGACCTTTTGATTAAACTTATAGTCTGTTGTCTTACTCGTACTTCATGATGCCTTCACAAATGTGAAAGAACAGCTTTGGCATAGAAACAAGTGCATTTTGTCAGAAAATCAGGTGTATTGAATGCTAACGACCGGGAGGGGCTAGTCAGTTCCTGTGAGCTGAAAACAAACCAGATTCTTTCCGAATGATAACAAAGTTACAGTTTATATACACAGACAATTTACATAATCATAATATTTTTTTACAAAGTCATCCCCCAACTAACTCTAATACAAAGTGATTTAATGCCCCTAGCTCTAAAACCCATTGAATACATTCACAAAGTACAACCCTTTTCACATGTGATTTTCTTCCCTCGTTAGTCATGACGTACTCCACATAATACATTTATCATTTATGACTAGCTCAGTTTATTATTCAAACCATGTGACAAAAACCCATTTAACCCAAAATGATGATTGTGCATGATTTTCCATAAACGCTTTAAGGCATGGGGAGGGAGAGAAATAAGTAAGCATTCCTTTGAAGCAGCAGTACAAATCCTTATCCTCCCAGATGCTCCAGGCATTGTGAGAAACCTTAAGGTGTCTTATCAGCTAGTCCACGGGGATCTGTCATCCAGGTGGCCAGGCAACGGCCATCTTTTTTGGATTCAGCTCCTGGGGGACGGCGAGATGCGGTATCCCCTTCCCTGTAACACCTTTACCCCATCCTACCAGGTAGGATACTTGAGAACTCAGCCCCCTCCCCCTTTTCCAACACAAACACTTTCTCACGGACAGCTCACTGTGAGAGAAAACTGACTAACACCCGAGCGGTATACCTGACTGTCCCAGTGAAATGGTCAGGCAGGGTCAGGCAATTACTGATCATTACACACACCTGACTTCCATTACACTTCCCCACACGGATAAAATGCGGGCCACAAGAACACACTCTGATCAAGGCAAAGCACACAAGGAAGTATCAGTTCCAAGATGGCAGTTTAATGCAAGGCGAAAGACGGCAAAACCAAAGAGGGTTGCAAGGAGGGGAGTGCCCTTGACCTTTTCATTGAAAGACTGTTACTTTCTTGAACCTTCGAGAATAAGAAACGTAAGACCCAGGATCAAAGCTGAAGAAACCTACATTGTGTGTCTGAGGTACCGGGGGCTCTCCTGCGTCGATATTCAAGGCTGGGAGAATCGTTTGCTGCCACGGTACTGACCTTGGCTTCTACAACAAAGCAGCGCCAGTGAAGTAAGCACAGCCGGTGAGTTAGAGAGAATGATACCAAACCGGTCTGTGTTGAAGCCAAGGTTGCAAGCAGCAACATTGTATAGTGAAAACTGAAGAGAACAGTGTATGAAGTATGAAGCATATGTGGCAAGCAAAGCGAACATAATTAAACAGCAGATGAGTGATTGAACTTTGAAGCCAAGATACGATACCATAGACAGAGTGGTCTGCAACCGCGTGGGTGCTCATTTGAAAGTCTCTTTTAGGTATCCAACTGAGAGATGTCAAATATTACAAGAAAAGGAATTGTGAAATCGAAGTGGTCCTGCAACGTGTCAAGCAAAACCCCAGCCACATTCGAAAGTCTAGGATAGTGAGAATATAAAGAAAGTAGATGAAGTTGGTCCGAGCCTGGCGGAGGGAGATCAGCTAAGAGATTTTTGTTGAAACAAGTTTGTGTTAAGAATTTACATATTAAATAGAAATTGGTCCGAAACCGGCTGAGGGAGACTAATTGTGTTAAGAAAGGATCTGAGCCCGGCTGAGGGGGATCCCTGGTGAACCGTGAGTCACCCGAGAAAGACTATCGCACAAACATTGTATTAAGAGGATCTGAGCTCGGATGAAGTGGATCCAAGGTGAAGAACATTGTGTTAAAAAGATCTGAACCTGGCTGAGGAGGATCCGGGGTGAATAGTGAATCACCTAAGAAATTGAGTACTTGTGAAAATCTGAAGAGGAAAATAACTTATTGTTTATTTGTCGCATCAGGCCCTCTGAATGAAGAGACTTTGAAAGCCAACGAAACTTGGGCACAGAAGGCCCTGATGCTAGTGATTGAACTGTATCCTCGTGCTAGAGAAGCCAGAGGCTGCGCTAAGCTGAAGTGAACCACCTTATCCCGTGCTGAAAATGTGGGTAAGGGAGGCCAACGGCCTGAATATTTTGACCAATCATTTTGTGAACACTTCTTTCTTTTCCGTAACATTGTTTCCCACACTATTTTTATTTAGAAGTAAAGATTTGCAATAGGTTTATTAGCATAGGCCCTTTTATGTTGACAAAACACCACTAAGGCTGCGTTAGTATTATTTGATGGTCGTAGTTTGCTCCCATTTGTAGATTTAGGATTAGATAGGCGTTTTTCAACCCTTTTTGAAGTTCCCTTCAAAAAGGGAACTTCAAAAACCCTTGAACTGTGATCACTTGTATCTGCTTACTGTTGATACCATGCCTTCCTTACATCATCCAATACCACTTTTCTGCATTCTTGCACGTAATCCTATTTGCTACTACCATTTCAAGTCATAGCCTTCGGCATACATTTTACTTATTTCCCTGCAAACCCATAAACCATCAGCTCTCAATTTAACCGTCCATGTAACCAGACTTTTCTGGCCATCAAAAAAACAAGCCTTCGTGCTCTCAGGGAAATTACACTTTGTATCTAAGAGCCCAATCCGGCCATAAAAACCTAACAAATGACTTTCTATTCAGTTCTCGACTTCAGCCCTTTGCGATGTTATCACAACTGTCCATATGTGGTTCCCTTTCTACTCCCTTCCGTGACCTAGGTCATCCAGCTCTCCAAACGAGGCAAAAATCCAATTTCTGTGACTCCAGGAACTGTGCGATCTATTAACACTCCAAATAGGTGAAACCTGCATTCTGCGATGTCTCCATGTATCCACAATAAATCCCACATTTCCCAATGCCGTGAATCTGTCTGCAATTTAAACTATTGTTTAATTCCCACATGTTATTTCCCCCTTCAGTGAACTCTCTACCATGCAAAATGTTCCCCGCTATATTCTTCTCAGTGCTACAAATTGTACATTGCACAATACACTGTATCCATGCCACTGCTACTCATGTTGCTGCCTACTATGACTCTAAAAATGTATCCAACTAAAATACAAAGTAACACTAATTTCATTTCTAACTACATTGAACACATATTTAGTTGCAACATTGCATCTAACCCGGTCACATCATGGCCCGATACAATTTATGTAGTGTGAATCTCTTTTCCGTGTTGGGACCTGAAACGTCTACCTGAACATTCCCCCCTTTACTTAATTTCTCATTCCTTGACAGAACCACCTTTGGGGACCCAGACCTTACATATTCCACCATTTTCCCCACAATTTACCCAACACTGCACTGAATGATTAACCAAATGAATGATTCCATACCGGGTGACCCGGAGCCATTTAGCATGGATAATGGCTTGGACACCCAGATCCAGGAGAGAGGTCAAAGATCATCTCTGTCCTACTAAAAAGTCTGAAGTGCTCAGGTACCTTCTTTAACGCCTCTGAAAGAAGCTGATGAGAAGCAATTGCTTTGAGTAGATCATCTCAAAAGTTCAGCCATTTAATGTCCTTCACCAGTTTCAAGACTAGGTGCACTGAACGAGGGAGGAGACACAGGGGGCACAAGAGTAAATTGGGGTGGCACTTTAGAACTATGAGATGGGTTTTGGGGACAGCCAGGACTGGGGCGTGCAAGTTAGAAATGCTGGACACTCCCTTTCAGGCCGGTGTGAGTTGAAGGTAATCTAGGGTTCCTCAGACCCAGTAGTAAGCTAGGCTATCAGAGTTCCCACCGACCAAGTGCGCAACACGCAAAGTTCTGGTATAGTTTGCATTTAGTCCTGAATGGTATAATGCCATCGCCCCTAAAACATAAGGGAAACATAGGTAAGTAACTGGATCTTAACAGGTCTTCATTGTGTCTTCAGCCACATCAATTATTTCTTGAACATTTCTCATTAATATTCGCCACTTGTTTTGCATTACATTTTCTTATTCCTTCCACCCTCTTCACACCCTGCTCCCATTCATCATGTACAAAACCATCTCATTTCAACTGTGATCGTAGACTACATCTTATATCTTCATGCTGCTTTTTCTCTTTTTCCAAACATTCACGTTCATCGATTGGCATGATAGTAGCCTGAACTGTTTGTCCCTGAAATAAGCCCCTCACTCTGCACAAAGATCGGGTGTCCCAGACATTATACTATCTGTGGTGCCAACTCGTCAGGAATGAATATTCTGTGAATGCCAGAAGCATGTGGGGATGAGCAAACAGACATAACAAGAGTCTTCTGACTTTTCTCTCCCCACCCTTTTCATGTGCCTGCACTACAAATTGTCAGGGGCAAAGCCATGCACATTCACCATACTAGCCAAACCCACCCCTTCATTTGCAATTTCATTTGGTTCAGTATCCCTTTTTGTTCAGGGTTTTAACACTTCATGAGATCCTATAACACTAACAATATATTATAAATGTTTTCATTTGTACCCTCTCCAACACCCACAATTCTCATTATCCCTAAACCAAACCAAGCACAGAATAGACAAAAAGGAAAAGGACAGACACATATACAACACAACATTTGTGTTCCTGCAAACTGCTAATTAGGAGACCGAAGGAAAAATAAAATAACGGTCATTTGTCCATATGGATGCCCCACTCTATAATATGTCACAAGAATCATATGGCTACTCATCTTTTTGATCTTGGGGTTCGTCTCCACTGGGGTCTTGTTCTTGTGGATGAGGATTAGTGCTGGTATCTCGTTGATCATGTAAGTGATGGATCCACCATTCCAGGAAAAAAATCATTGAAGTTGCTGCAGAGATGCTGAGTTGCTGATCACTGGTGCAGCCGACTGTGGCAGATGTGGCATGTGGTTGGAACTGTCAGGAGATATATTTCGTTAGATCACTAAAATTGCCCTAGAACTCCTCCCCTAACACTTGAGCTGAATTGCGCAGCTAAGATGCTGTGTGCAGTTGTGAGAGATGTTTGCACGCGTCTGCCTACCACTAATTACTACAATGTCCAATAATAATCTGTCCCTAGTAAATACACACACATTAATTACCTTCAATAATGCACACCATAAAGACAATGTATACCCCTAATGTAATAACAAAATTACTGTACCTGTTATCCAAAAGTCTCCCTCCGTGTTCTTAAAGTATGACTGACAAAAAACTTCTAATGTTTAAAAAAAGAAAAAAAGAATAGTGTTATACCTGTAATACTTCTTCGATGTGCTCTTTCACGTATATGTGCTGAAAGATATAACTGATCTAATGCCCCCCTACATAAAATTCTAGGAGTCGGTACTGTACCTGCGCTTCCCTCTTCTTTTTGGTTTTCCAAAGAAAAACCCCTAGGGGACATTACACATTTTCTTAAAATCTTGAATGCACTGTGTGTGTGTGTCATATGCACGATCTGTACGTACCAACCCATGTATTTTGGACACAATGCCACTGCATTCCCCTGTTATCATGGCAACATAATGGGCTGCTATATGCCCCCATCTGTTTCCTTTGACCTATAATTCCACCTTACCTTTGGTATAATCACACCGTCTTCAATTTAATCTTCACTTGTTCTAAAACATCCTGAATTATGCAGATTATTTATCCAAAAGTGTGCTGACACTTCCAAGAGGCCTGTGTGCTGTTGCTGCGTCATTGTTTGTGCTAGAAAGCATGGCACAAGGAGTGCTGCCTGATGTTCAATAGTGCTAAATCTGAAACTCCATTAGTCCTCGTTGGGAACAGTGCTGCGAGCAAGCAGAGACACTCTTAGGCACCTGAGCCTTTGTCCAAAAGGGATGTCACACTCTGTCCCTGGAGTATAGAGAACATTAATCCTACCTCTCCTGATTGATTTGAGATTATCAATTTTGCTATGCATCCCTTAGAAAAACCCATATGCTCATTTCTGAAGATCTATAGGTACAAAATGAGGTCCCTGTTTTGCAGAAAGAACTGCACAGTCTCAATAAAACATCCCAAACCGTAATGGGGCATCTCGGGCGCTCTGTCATGTCGTGGGTTGACAACAGACTTCGTGCAGTGTAGTGTCATACATCTGATGTCACGTTACTGTCCTACAACCCACATGAATATGTAAAACAGACAGCATGCCTAGTTGGAAAACACAGCCATGGTCATAATCAAACAAACAAACATAAGTTTCATGTCTGCTAATAGTTTAAGAAAAAAGTAACATATTAGTATTCGACTTTGATTGCTGCAACATTAATAACATTTAACTTACTATTCTAGGACAAGAGATGTACCATATGTATTGCAATTCTCCCAGATAACTATAAATACTAACAACAACCACAATTTTCCAAGTGCAAACATACCCAGAAATTCTTTACACTAACCCCATATGAGGAAAGCGTCCTCAACCCGTCGGGGCTGGATGGCCAGGTCCCACTAAGGAAATTAAAACGGGCTGCCATTGCAAGTAAGGTACATCGCCACCCATTGCCTGAGGAATCTCCCTGCAAGGGCCTCCCATGGACACTATAGACCCAGCAGTGGCCCAGGGCAGGGGAGGACAATTTCAAGTGTGCTACGGAGAGGGAGTGACAGCAGCACCCCCCAGACCGGTACAGGGAGACTGCACCTCACCCCCTCACGGTGAAGACTCACTAACAGCCCCAACGAAGAGCTACAGGACGGGTAGAGCAGACAAAAACCTCCCCAGGGAAAGGGCAATACCTGGGACCCACTGTAGACGGGTCAGTCCCAGAGCAGATACGGAGCTTGCATTACAGACTCACGGGGACAGGACCGTAAACACCCACGGGGGTCGTGGGCCAACCTCTCAGAGAGCACCAATAAGAGGTGTCGCTGCCCTGCAGAAATATAGGAGACAAACTGAGAGTCTAGGACTCAGTGCTCGAGAGGCCAGAGCAACCATGGGGGAAGACACAATCAAGGAAGACAATGCGGGGATCATGGCAGAAATAAAAGCCCTCTGCACTGACATTCAGACATTCATCTCGGAACTGCGAGGGAAAATGGAGAAAATCTTGAGTACAACCAATTGAATGGAGACCTGGCGGAGATGAGATTGAATGCTAGAATGCCAGATATTGAACTCCGAGAGGAAGAAGTGGCCTTAAAACTGGATGACTTAGAAAACAGAGAGCGAAGAACCAACCTACGGATAATTGGCCTGGCCGAAACAGAAAGAGAAACACCAGCTCAGGTTGAGAGGAAAGTACAGGACGTTGTGAATATTCTCTACCAATCTGAAGGAGGTAAAACAGTTCAGATTGAGCAATCTCATAGGGGAGGAAGAGCGTTCAGTGGTGGGCCGCACTCGAATGTGGTGAAAGTCCTCCGTTACAAAGAGAAAACAGAGATTCTATTGAGAGCAAAGCAGGTGCAAGAGTTCCAGGGATCCAAAGTGAGGCTGTTCCAGGACCTGTCAGACTTCAAGTTGGGGCGATGACGGTACTGCCAGCCGCTCACAACGTGGCTCATGGACAAAAGGATTCGATATAGATGGGCGTACCCCTTTGCATTGCTCTTTGAGAAAGAAGGGGAAGAATACAGAGTTACCAGAGCCGAGGATGCAAAGCAGGTTTTGCGGCCCGCGCTCATCGAGAGACTGTACCCTATGACAGGCCTCTGAGGTGTAAAAGTATGTGAAACTGAGTTATCCCTCACCGACAAAGCAGTCATGACCCCAAGCGAGAGTATGCTGGGCCCATGGTGATGGTGCGCATGGCGGATGGGGCAAGGGGATGGAAAGCTTGCAAGATTTCCAGCGGGTAGGAGTTCCCATCTGGTGGCCCTCAAAAGGGCGTCCCATTAGGGTGTATGATAGTTTCACCCAAAATTGGGGGGGTTTTGATTTATCTCTATAGTAGTGGGGAGGAAAGGGGAGACAGATGGGGTAAAGACAAGGGGTGGTGGGAGGAAGGACTGAACAAATGCAAGGGGGAAAGGAAAAGAAAAGTGGTTGGTGACGGGAATCCACCTGTCTTGGGATGGCAGAAGTGAAAAGACTAGTGGCGGGAGAGAGCCTGCTGCAAGTAGGTACATTAAATGTAAAAGGGCTTAACTTCCCAACTAAAAGGTCCTTAGTGGCTCAGGAATTTGGGAAGGGCTCCCTGGATGTATTGTGTTTGCAGGAGACAAGATTGAAATCAGGTGAAGAAAGATCCCTGAGAGCGGCTGGGATCGGGCGGGCCTATACGGCGTCCGGCCCGCTTAAAAAGGGAGGACTGGGCATAGTGTTGCATAGGCGCCTCCGTCTGGTGGATTCCAAAGAAATGTCCCTGATGGGGAGGAGGTTATTACTGGTCCAAGGAATGTTAGAGCAGGCATGGGTGATGTTCACCTCGTATACGCCCCCAACCAGGCCCAGAATCATTTCATGAGGAAGCATTATCTACTATACAGGCCAAGAGACGGGGGGACGGTCATAATTGGAGGGGACTTTAACTTGTGGGCAGAGGCACAGTTGGACAGGCAGTCGAAAAGAGCAGAACACTCCAGACACATGCAAGGGGGAGTAGACCCGTTTAGAAAAACCCTGGAGACACGGGCCCTAGCAGACGTGTGGCGGATTACACACCCAGGCAAAAAGGCTATGCATTCTTTTCGGGAGTGCATGCAACCTTCACTGGGATAGACTACCTGTTGCTGGATAGGGAGCACACACCGCAAGTGGGAAGCTGTGAAATTCGATCAGTGGGCTGGTCCGACCACGATATGGCCACCATGGAATTTGATATAGTTGGGATGAATAAAATGGATTGTATGTGGCGTTGTAATGATTTTCTATGGCGGGACCCACTCTTCGCCCAGTAGCTGTCGATGGCGTTTGAAGAATACTTTCGAGGGAACTATAACAGGGAAGTGGGGGAGAACACAGTGTGGGAAGCGGGTGGGCCACCTGGAGGGGGCTATTGATTAGCGAAGGGGCCAGAAGGAAACAAGAACGTAAGTTGAGGGAATAGGGGCATTGCAGGGAAATCGTTGAACTGTAGGACAGGTTGCACGAAGAAAGGCGTTTTAGGGTTGAGTAAGCCACTCTCTGTTTCTTGCCCTGCCACAAGAACCTGTTGATTGTGCACCTTAGCTCCACAAAGTGGTCACTCGGCATGCCTGTAGGCAGCATCTGGTAGAAGTAAAGGACCTTGGGGAGTAGAGCCATTTTGACCACTTTGAGGTGTCCCAGTCAGAACATGGTCAATCCTGACCACCTGTCCAGGTCGGCGAAAAGGTCTTTAAGAAGTTGAGGGAAGTTCGCTGTGTAGAGATCACTGACGTCCTTTGTGATGCGTACACCGAGATATTTAAGGGCTCCCGCTCAATCTGGATCCCCCACTCTTTGAAGTCCGCTCCCAAAGGCCTCTTCTGGTCTGCAATATGCAAATAGCATCGACAATAAGTCCAGCCCATTGTCTGTACACCCGTATCGCGCTCCCGGGCCCTCGGGATGGACGAGGCAGGATTGATCAGATAGAGCAGCATATCATCCACGTACATTTCAAATTTTTGTTCTTGCCCTCCAACTCTGACTTCTTCTATACTTCCCTCCTTCCTAATCATATTTCTGAGTGGTTCAATGGAAGAGCATTGATGAAGGGTGAAAGCAGGCAGCCCTGTCTAGTTCCCCTTCCGAGGCAGAACTCCCTGGAGGTTTTCCCATTAACTGTCACTCTCACTGTCAGGGCTCTGTATATTGCCTGCACCCCCCTCAGGAACAGTTCTCCAAACTCATACTTATCAAGTACTACGAAAAGAAACTCCCACTCCACCCGATCAAATGCTTTCTCTGATTCGAAACAACGCATTACATGATTCCCCCCGCCATACTGGAATGCTCCATAACGTTGAGGGTTTTGCGCATTGCGTCCTCTCCCTGTCTACCCTTTCAGAAGCCAACTTGATCCGGATGTATCAAACGGGGTAGAATTCCTTCAAGTCGGGTGGCCAGGGCTCTGGTATATACTTTCTCATCTGTGTTTAGGAGAGAGATGGGCCGATACGATTTACAACTGTCAGGGTCTCTGCCACCTTTCGGGATCACTGCAATCAGCACCCATTCAAATGAAGCCGGGGCTAGTCCTGACTCCCTTATATGATTGAAGAGTTTGACCAGATATGAGGCCAAACTCCCTACAAACCTTTTGTAGAATCCCCAGTGTAGCCGTCTTCCCCGGGGGCCCCACCTGCAGGTAATCTAGCTATGGCTGCCAACACTTCCTCAGCTGTGAAAGGGGCTTCTAGGAGTGCCCTTTCGTCTGGGCACAATTGTGTTATCCCTGCCCACTCCAGGTATTGTTCGATCCCCGTCTCCTTCACTTCTGTACAGCTCTTCATAGTAACACGCGAAGCACTCGGCTACATCCTCCGGAGTCGTGGCCCATTGTTCTGCTGCACCCTGAACATGCTATACCCATCTGTCTGCTCTCTGCTCCCTCAAACTAGCTGACAGCTAAGCGTCCGCTTTGTCTCCATTTTCATGGAGCTTTTGCTTTAGAAAATTCAGTTTTCTGACCGTGTCCCCCAATCCTAACGACTTTAGTTCTATCCTCTTCTGTCGGAGGGCTCCCACTTCTTTCTCCTCATAGCGCCAAAGAGGAGGGGAGGTGTGAGCCTCCCAGATACGTACACTTACTATCGGGTGGCTCAGTTCTGGGCTCTGGTTCCACACTTGAAAGGTGATAGGGACAAACATTGGGAGGAGATAGAAATTACCCTCTAAGGCCTGTGACACTCCGGGAATGGTTGTGGGCCCCGAAATCAGCAATCCCGTGAAAAGTCCTTAACCACAGGATACTGGGTCCACTACTGAAACTATGGAGGACTAAACATGAGATGAGGGGAGTCACTACGTGGCCCTCTACAATGAGTCATTTATGGGCTCCCCCGATAAGGGATAACATTCAAGAGCCACTACGTTTGCAATGGTGGTTCGAGGTGGGCTTGGAAAGGGTGGGCCAGATGGTCTGCATCTCGCTGAGAGAACTGGAGGAAGGGTTTAACTTAATAACTCTGTCAGTCTTCCACTACCTGCAGCAAGCGGGGTCCTAATGTCAGTCAAATGGGGGGGATAGCCTACAAAGGGAGTTAACGCTGATGGAGGGAATATTGAGCAATACCACTTCCACCAACGGGCTGATTTCATGAATGTATAGGGCCCTTCTGGGGGCCGGGAGCAGAGAAGTGGAGGCCCTTAGCAAGACATGAATTCGTTTTCAAACATTGATTAGCTGAGTTTGCTAATTAAAATGTTCTTGATTAGCAAACAAAACCATATGATTAGCAATGGTATACTAATATTTTCAATGTCACCAGAAGTTGTTTCTACCCAAGTCATAAAACAAGCAACAATACAGCATTTTTGTGTACCGTTTAAGTCAAGGCATTTGTGAGAAAGAGTACAGCCTTGCAAATTCTTTACAATTCCGCTAGACCTGCAGGTCTAGAAACTTAGTTTACCTACTCGACCTAAAAGAAATGTACTCAACCCTTGACAGTAGATGACAAAAAATGGAAATACGCTTTCTGTAAAATGGTGCAAGTCACTAAAAACACACTTTGTTTGGCATGCTGCTGCCACCAAAGGCCAGCCGTGCACAGTGAAACTTGTATTTGTCATTTACTGCAATATGCAGTATAGATTAAATAAAAGTTTCAAACGCCCCCTGCTAATTGCACTCGCCCATCATAAAATCTACTTGACTATGAGAGTGGGCAAGTACACTTTGCGTGCCCTGGATGAGAGTCTATAAAAGCTTAGCTCCATGAATGGACACAAATGGGTGCAATAAAAATGCTCTGGAAACAGTTTCTCCAGCTCTCATGTTTATGCTGTTATATAAGGCAATCATAATCATAGAGGAAAGTGAGATCTGGAGGCTAAATACGGTGGATAATATTGCTACAGATCTGTAGATGTACAGACTGGATGGAACTATTGATCACAACGTACATATGTAGTTGGTTTTGTGTATTGATTATGTAAGAGGAAGGAAAGTAAGAGACTAAGCAGATAACTGGACAAACTAGTGGCCATCTCACTTTCAGGGCAGCTGGTATAAAGCAACAGGGTGATAAGATATAATCTACAGCAGTATGGGTTCAGCTCATGGACTGAGCACCAGTGTAGATGTATGCAACCAGTAGGTCACAGAACGAGGTTTGCATCTAGAGTATTTGGCTGTGTAATCGTGCATATTTTCAAAGGCGTTCACTCGTCTATATGAAGCATCTTCCCCAATAAAATGAAATCTAGTTGGTTCCGAGATTTAGATATACTAACCTAAACTTTACTGTAAATCATGGAAACACTGCAATGTTTTACAGAAGCAATTATGCATTATGTAAGGAATGGAACAGCATGTCTGTCTTTTACAAATATAAAGTTAAAACATGCTGGTCTTTGCCAGACAGGATATAATTGGCTTAATAAAAGTATCATCCCAATTAATTCTGGCTTGCAATTATTTGAAGAAAAGACATTCTTGACTAGCACTCTGTCCGACACAGGCCTTTGGCACTTAAGAGTGGAGGCACTTAAGAGTGGAAGAGATGATTACTGCAGTGTGCTTTCATTGAACAGGGTAACTTAAATAGCTATTTTTGCTACACAAGTGTCAATTTAATTAGCAAACCTACAGAATTGCATAGCAAATTGCTATATGACACTGTTTATTTTATGCATTGCTTAGGAAAAGGGAGGAAAGGGATTTTAAGTACATCCATGACAGCCAGTGGCGGCGTCTTTGCAACAATGCCCATAGAACGTCCATCTCCTCCAGTACACATTGCATGGACTAAAGCTCCTTTAGAGGTGGGAATATGACCTGGTCCACCTCTCAAAAATGTTTCAGGGGTCTAGCCCAGCGTGCTGGAGGGGGTGTGGCCAGAGAGCAGATTACTGCCACATGTTGAGGTCTTGCACAAAGGTACAAAGCTTCTGGTATGGTTAAAATGTTTGGATGGCATAGACAGAACCTGAGACCCATTGCTAATGCTGTTCGGGTTGGAAGATGTTGAAGGGCGGTGGGAGCATCTCCCGTACATGCCACACTTTCTCCTACTGGCAGCAACGGTTTGCCTCACCATAGGGTGGAAATGTGGGAAGCGCCCCACGGAAAGAATGCGGGCTCTAAAAGCCAGGGAGATCTACGACATGCAGAACATTACTGGGGCCCTGCACGACCTGCGCCCTCAAGTGAAATGGAATGGGCGACCTTCCTGGGTATATATAGTTAGCGTTCACAAGGGTGGAGGCCTCGATAGAAATTGATTATGAAGGCAGGGGGCAGAAGAGGGAGGGACCCCCAGGGTAGAGACAATATACACTGAGACATGGAGGCCTATGAGAAGCTGATCCCAGAAACTTTGTCCATCCCATCTATCATACTGACTTGTCGCCCAGAGACCGACCCGCCATAGACTTGGAACACTGAAACAACCTGTCTGTCTTAAAGGTGGTTGGAGGGAGGGTGGGAGGGCAGTTCCAATAGGTTATTTTATGTTTTTTCAATAAAAGATGAAAATGTGAGCCTGTGTTCCTGGGCTCCCTTTATGTATGCTGCATAGCTGAAATTAATGAAATGTGTGTGCGCCTTGCTTCTGGGTTAAATAAAGAATAAAACTAAAAAAATCAACTGGACAGGACCTACACAAAAAAGAATAAACTAAAAGGCAGGAGAAAGAAACCAGCGATTTTGCACCAATAAAGGTAGAAAGGGGAAGATTCAGCACTGATGCGCCTCACGCTGCTTATCCAGAAATAGACAGATAAAGAGATTAACGGAATACTGGTATCCCAGCAAGTCAAGTGAATGATCCTTTTGTCAGGAATAAATATAGGACAACTGAGCTAAACGCATCAAAGAAATACACAAAGTGCTGCCATGAGGGGAATGCTCCTCTGGCACCTTCAGAAGAAGCAAAAAACTAGCTGTCATACAGCACTCCTAAGTTGGTCTGAGTTAAAGAAAGGGTGACTAGTCAGTAGAAAAAAAGAGTAAATGTAACACTTCAGGTGCAGGGAGAAACCAACAATCCTGGCACATAGATTGTAACACAATACTAGAATCCGGATCCCAATTGTAGGGAACCCCTGTTCCCTGCACCCTACATACGGCATAAACAGCCAAACATTCATGGAAAACACTCATTCAACGTTTAGGGAATCAGAAAGATAATAGGTAAGGCCTTCGATTTTTCTTCTAAAACATTGTTTATTGTACGAAATCCAGCTCAACACGTTTCAGGACATAGGTCCCTTCTTCAGGAGCAAATAACTGTTAATCTGTAGAATTAACAAAAGTGAAAAACCCTCAATATACTCATAAAATTGAAAGTAATAATATTTCAATGAAGAAAAAGACTTGGTCATTTACCTCATATAAAGTGAGTGATTCTCTTTAAAAAATTGTAGACCAGCCAATAGTAAATGGTGAATGATCTAGATGGCATCCAGCGTGAAGTTCTGTATAAAGGATAACTAGAACTTAAGAGGATGCTAAACTCCAATTTACTAAAATTTGATAGATGAATCTATTTAGTGTCATACCTTTTATCTCTGCACTTATCGGCGTGTACACCAAAAGAAACCGGGATAATAGTGTAGGGTTCCACAATTAAAATGAAATGAAACAATATATTAGTACACCTACTCTAGTAGAGGCCAGTGGTATGCAAAGAGCCCATTTAAATTCCACATACCTTTAGGATCAAAGGGAGACGTTCACTACAAATAAAATGTGCATTTATGTCTCAACCCTATAAATAAAAGCATAAAGACTGATGTAGCCAGCAGTATCTAGAAATCAAGAAAATATGCTGTATCCTAAATGCCAAAGGAGTGGGGAACTCATAATGTCTAGAGTTAGATCAAGAATGATAGATAACAGTATGCACGCTGAAATACCACCTTAAACGTGGCAATACAAAATGGGCGTTCTTTTGTAGCAATAACGTGAAGACGCAGTGATGTCATCACATAAACTGGCATTACGGCATTTCGTTTTGTGATACTAGATGTATACTAGTCATAATACTTTACCGGAAGCAATCTAAAAGAGATCAACCTATTGTAATAGTCACGTACCTGTTAAAGTTGAATATCGGCGTACATGGACATATTAGACTAGATCTAAAACCCATATGTACTCATAATATAACGTAAGTGATGAAGCCGGTAATTGATAACATTCAAAGATATAAAAAGAATAAGGTACGCATGTAGAGATCCATAGAGAAACAGCAATAGTGCATTTTTGCATATTAATGCATCATTATTTAAATTCATATACACGGTTCCCAGATTACTTGTATGATATACAACTATAATTCTCACTTGATGGCTTACAGGTTTTATGCAATGAAGACATGAGTATGTACTGTGAATCTTATCATACCATGCAAATACAAGAGTAAATAACTGAGTTATATTTGCTCATTAAGGACATAGTATGAATTAAATTAAATACACTAGAAAGTAGAAAGCCATAATATGCCATTTGCCAGAAAGGACAACCTCAAAGTAAGTATGACAAAAGGGAAATATAAAACAAAAGAGTAAAACCGAAGGGTCTCAAGTAGATCATCATATACAGTATACACAAGAATAATGACTTTCACCTTGCACTGGAATCAATCAAGATATAGTATGTCAGATCACATTGTTCCATCATTTTACCTTTCCCAACATACATTGTGAGAACTTTACAGTGACGGGTAGACAAAAGAGAATGCTGTATCAGGCATAGATGGCTAGGGAGGACAAGACTCCCAACAAGAATGTATATGATACTGATTGATATCCAATGATGACAGGTAGTGCAGCATTCAGGAAGATAAAGGTGAATACGGATTATAACAATGGGCCAAGATAAAAATGTTCGTTCATCCCAAGTGGATCAGTCGAATCCAATTGGTATATCCAGAAGAGTTCTCTCTGAGATAACCACCTCTTGCTAGGGAGCGTGGCACTTCTAGTATAGCACATCTCATTTGTGCAATCGTTTGATGGTGTTCTCGAAAATGCCTGAAGATTGGTGATTTTTCATTGCATGCCCTGATGTTGTCAGTAACATTTATGATTTTATAAAATGCTGACTTACTATCATCAACTGCATGTCACACTTTTTTAACAAAACAGCGTTCTATATACAATCAATGCTATAACGCGCCTATACACAAGTGTTTCAAGGCGCGACGAGGCAAGGGAGGGGGAACAAGGGGAGGACAGGCAACGATCATACTAGGCCAGGTTTCATTCAGATCGTGCAAGTGCATGGGATGGGGGAAAGGGGAAAGTGTTGGGGGAGAGGGAAAGGGACAGTGCAGTACATGGGAATAGAATAATAACGTTAATTAAAAGTAACGGCCAGCAGAGGGCAAGTGTAGAGGTAAGTGCAGATATCAGGTGTCAGGTGCTGGTAGTGGGACTGAAGGGATACAGAAACAGTCCCCAAGTGCGGGGGGATGCCAGGCAGGCAGTGCAGGTTTGTGTGACTAGCAGGGGAGGGACCTGTGCCCCGGATCAGAGGGTGGCCAGGTAACCAGTGCAGATTCCGTTTCAGCCAGGAGGTCAGCAGGGGAGAGGAGGAGAGAAGGCAGAAGCAAAGAGAAAGGTTTTGAGGTGCTTCCGGAACCGGAGATGGTTCTCCTCAAGTTACAGAGAGGCTGTTCCAGAGGGAAGCCGCAGCCGAAGAAAGACATCTACCACCAACTTGTTGCTTGGAGAAGCGACTGACCCCGAGGGAGTTGGAGCCTCCCTTCTGAGGGAGTTGGAGGCCTGAACCTTCATCAGGCGTCTATGTCATTTCCAACTCTACATAAACACACACATGATTCAACAGAGTTTTCTAATGGGTAGATTGTTTTTTCTTTTTCCAATTTTAACATTTCCTTATCTTCTATCTTCACATACTATCGAGCACAGCAAGACTGGTCTCGTGCAAATGAAAAAAAAACGGTAGGTGTACACATATGGGTAATAACAATGGTCTAAACCAGACAGACAGAGATTCTGGTAGAAGGGAAACAATATGTGTGCCCCTCTAACACCCATTCTGATCCATAATGGTGGAACGACTAGACAGGGACCCTCAACCAGTCCCTGTATGAACTTTACAGCCATTTCTAGAGGAACAGTCTATGAACTAGAACGTTATTGTCAGTCTGCTGACCGTTACCTGATCAATCATTGCCAATTGCAGGGGTGCTGTTGCACGGCAAATGGAGATTGATCTTCTGTGCTGAGGTGGGACATAGAGTACACCCTCCCTCACTGCTCCCGCTCCTGGAATCACAGAATTCTGAGTGCGCTGTATAGAGGGTGGCACCTCCTTTACTACTGCCCGCAGGAGAGGCTAAGCAAGTTTCGTCCCACTCACCGTACTGAGAGGGAGTGAGACTCGGAGACAACATAAAGTTTACCTGCAGAAGCAAACTGGAGCACGCCCTCCCCGAGTCCAATTCGAGTCAGTGTCTGTGACTTCCTAACACATCTATCTCTGTGTCTCTGAACACATTGACAACCACTGCCATTTATAGATTACCACCGACTGCTAGCTAACACAACACTAGCAGCCAGACACTAGTACCAACGAGAGGCCGGGTCTCCAAACAACCACCCATACTTATAGTGGGCTTGGGAACTCCAGAGAATCCGCTTACGAGAGCCCTATGGCCAAATGGAATTGGGGCAAGGGGCAAGTCAGGATTTAAAAAGGCCCACCCCCCGGTTAATGGTGAAACGGTGCATGGGAAGCCCTGCACAGGTGAGGAGGGCCTAGAAAAAGGAGCTATTAAAAGGAGACACAACAACGAAGGAGATAGAGGGGGCGGGGCAGGGCAGAGTGTGGAGGGAATTGTCTGGATGACTATACAGAGAACAAAAGGGTGATACCCATGCTACACCCAGTTATGAAAAGGGATATGTATAAGGGCAAGAAACTGGACCATCAGTCTAAGATTGACGCATATATGACGGGAGGGTCGAAAACACCAGAGACAAGACCAAAATCAACAATGGAGGACAGGAGAAACATGGAATCTCAGGCTACTCAGGAAATCTTGAGAGCCAGACACGAGGCAAAGACACAGCTGGAGCAAGGGATAGACACAGTAGGCCTGGATGTCAGTCTCCTGAGATAGGACCTGTATAAGTGTGGTACGAGTAGGAGAAACTGAAGAGCATACATCGGCTGTCGAAGATGTATCGACCCCCTTGAGACATGCTACAAATGCAAAACGGATGCCGCAGATGGAAGAAAAGATTGACAAAGTGGAACGGAGATCAAGGCGCAACAACCTATGCCTGAGTGAGTGACCTGAGAAAACAGAAGATCCATCCATGGAACTGTTTCTTGAGGACTGGATACAAAGATGGCTGGGACCACTAGGGCTGTCTAAATTATTCTCAATTGAAAGGACACAGAGTAAGGAGACAAAACAAGATGCCCCGCCAAGACAAATAATTTCCAAACTGTTAAATTACCACGCTCGAGATGTAATCTTACAAGCAGTAGGAAAGAAGGGAACTCTGGAGTATAACGGGGCAAGGATTGCAATATACCCTGACTTCACCAAAGTGGTACAAAAAGCGCAGCAAGCTGAAGGAAAAAGAAATGAAGTATGCTACAATTTATCCAGCAACTCTGCGGCCCACAGGGAGTTAGGTTGTTCTCACGCTGTACTGATGCACGGGACTGGGCAGAAACAATCGGCCCGCAGCTATGGATAATACAGAAAGGGCAAATAAAACATGCAGGAACAGAAATGGTCCCCGGGGGCTAAGGGAAAAGCAGTCAGAAGTCAGGAAACAGAAGATATGCAAGATAGCCTGCAAAGAATTTACGTTGATGAGGGCCTGGTGTGTTGCAGAGGAGGGGGGGGTGAGAGCAATGGCTGTGACTAAGCAACATACTCAAGTGGGTCAAATTCGATACATCTGGGCAGAGTGGCCAGTGCACATAGCCCGCCTTACAAATCCTGAGGTTCCTGTCGAGGCCGCTCGAGCAAACCAACACCCCCTTCGCCCACCCTATACTTTACCCCCTAACCTGAAGCATCTGTCAACCCCAAAAGAAGTGATAGTTCTTTTGGGGTTGACAGATGCTTCAGGTTAGGGGGTAAAGTATAGGGTGGGCGAAGGGGGTGTTGGTTTGCTCGAGGGGTCAAGTCACAGGGAGGGAGAGAATATGGGTAGTGAGACATGCACAAATGCAGTTTGGTACACACCTTGACTTAGCAACAAGACAATGAAACTCACACCTGGGAAAAGGACAACGCAGAGGCACATGACACAACACGGAACGATGCAAGGAGAATTTAGGACAGTGAAATGCCTAACAGAGTGTTAATGGCCCAGATTATAATTTTAAGAGGGGGCAGTAACAAAGTATTTTATGAGGCAGAAAGCGTGCGTAATACTATTACAGGAAACGCACTTGATGGGCTCAGAGTGTAGGTTTCTTGGCAGGGGTCAATACATGGTGGTGGAACATGCGGGATACTCCAGAGTCTCCAGGGGGTGGCAGTCATCATCACTTGGAGCATTCCATTCCATTTGGGCCGAGTGGAGAGAGAACGGGAGGCATGCCATCTGGTAGTGACCAGGGAATTGTGAGGGGTAGCAATTTCCATACTGAACGTGTGCACATCTCCACCATTACAACTAGACTTACTTAACAAGATACAGATGATACTGGCAATACACGATGCAAATTTAACCATAGTGGGAGGCGACCTTAATGACGCCCTTCATGGACGAATAGATGTGCTAAGAGGGGGAGGAATACCCCGAGGGAGACATGCACCAAGCTGGCAACCTTTTTGGAGGCAACAGGATTACAGGATGTCTGGAGAGGGTTTTACCCTGGTAAAAGACAGTTCTCCCACTATTCCGGAGCACACGACTCAATGTCTCCCATAGACTACTTTTTGGTTCCAGGTACCATCACTGTGAGGGTAATAGAAGTGGAATACCTGACAAGAGGGATATTGGATCATGCCCGCTATATATTACGATAAGATGAGAGGGACTGAAGGGGTAAGGGGAGTGGAGACTGAACACATACCACCTAGGGATCGAGACAATATGGGAGGAGATGAAAGACTGTACAGAGAAATTCGAATGAAGGCACAGTGAATAGTCGGTGCACACTTTGGGAAGTGTATAAAACCGTAGGCCACAGACAGCAATAAGCCAATATTGGAAAGAAAGAAGGGAAAAGCTGGAGACACCGATGACGAGGTGGCTAGGACAGAAAAGAGGCACATAGATGAACAAACAATAGACTCTAAAAGAGAGACAAAGTAGTGCGGACGTACGAGTCAAAAAGGCATACTGAGACAGAGTTTATGAACTTGGGAACAAATGTGGAAGGATGCTTGCATGGTTGGAGAAAGGGAGGGAGAAGTCCAGATGGATTAGGGGCCTCGGTAATGAGGAGGGAACAATCTACACGGAAGGGCATAAAATAGACGAGTTGCAACACATTTTTTACGAGGGGCTATACAATACTGTCCAACGGCTTACAGAGATCAAAAATACGAGATATTTAGATGGGGTAAACCTGCCACAGGTAAATGAACAAACGTGACAAGTAATGGATGAAGAGATAACGATGTAGGAAGTACAAGAGGCAATTAAGAGCTCAACATCGGGAAAAACCCTGGGACCAAATGGAATCCTGTCTTCATTTTGGAAATACATTGGAGACAAGCTGGTCAAGCCAATGTGGGACATGTTCATGGAAAGCTGTGCGCAAGGCACACCCCCACAAGGCGCGAGAATTGTGCCTCATACCGTTGCATAGCTTCATTGAATGGAGAGGCAAAGGTCATAGGGCCTCATTACGGGTTGGGCAGTAACGCCGGCGGTATTATCGCTGGTGCTATTAGCCCTACCGCCAAACCCCCGGCACTATTAGCACAGGTTCACGGGTTTGGCGGAATGGTTAGTCCCCATTCCCCATTTGGCCCATTCGGGAATTCCTTATTCCCCATTGGGCCCAATGGGGAAAATGTGCGCTATTACCGCCGGCGGATTTCCTGCCGGTGGTAATAGCGCCGAAAATCAGCAAATTTGCTGCGGATTTCCCCCAAGCTCAGAGCTGGGGGGAAATCCGCCAATGCCGTGATCTGGCAGACCCTTAAATGCGGTGGTAATAGCGCTACGGCCACATTTAAGGGTTACCGCCAGTCTCGTGATGAGGCCCATAGTCAAGATACCAGCAACAAGGCTAGTAGGGGTAATAAGCAAGCTAATGCACTCGGATCAATGTGGTTTTGTTCCAGAAAGTGCAACAAGGATGAACCTGAGAAGGGCACATAACACTTTAGCTTTACTAGACTCATTGTCAGGTCCCCACACAATATTGCCACTAGACTCAAAGAAGGCCTTTGATTTGGTGAGATGGGAATTACTGTGGGCAGCAATGGAAAAGGTAGGCCTGGGCCCCAACTTCATAAGATGGATGAAATTATTAAGTGCACAACTACTCACGAAAGTTAGAATGAATGGCACACATCCTGTATCTTCCCGCTCCACTGTCGCTGCTGTTATTCCTCATAGCGATTGAACCACTAGCCGAGCGGATTCAACCATTCGAAGTTCTGATGGCCCTGGAACTGGGAAGATAAAATCTCTCTATATGCAGACAATCTTCTGATATATCTAGGATATTCCAGAAGAAAGGGCCCAAGGGTAATGGATACCATACGGGAGTCAGAAACTTACTGCAGTCTGTGAGTTAACTGGGAGAAATCTGTCATAATACCAAGACCGGGGGGGCAAAGATGCAGTCCCTGAGGAATTCCCCCTCCGGGTGGAGCACGGGGGATTTAAGTATCTGGGCATAACCGTGCAAAAGGAAGAACATGTGTTTCTTAAAAAGAATCTAGAACCAATAACTCGCAGACTTCAAGAAGACGCTAAACATTGGCCTAGCCTGCCTATAACACTGCTAGAAAGGGTCAATTTATTAAAAATTATGGCACTGCCCAGGCTGCTATATCACTTGCAGAACTCTCCTGGGAAAATACCCAAGATACAGCTCACAAGGATTGAAGCTATAATTAGAGGGTTATTATGGGATAACAAGAATCCACGGATAGCCCTGTGGGCACACACAAGAGCAGTATGGGACAGAGGGCTATGACTACCGGATATAAGCAAATACTACTGGGCAGCCCATTTGGTGGTAGACAATAAGTTGGTATTTGGAGTGGGAAATCTGTCTCACACAAGACTGGAACTGTCGCAAATGGAAGGTAGTACCCCCCCCTACAGATACTGAATGGAAGCTGGGGGAAGGGTACTCTCCCCCCAACAGGACAGAGATTGGAGCAGATCAGGAAGGAAGTCACACATGCAATCGGATGCTAGAGGAAAGCTACCACAGTCCCCACTGTGGGAACATCCCAATATTAATGTGATACAAAAGCTAGGGAGGCATCCACTTTGGGTAGAAAAGGAAACATGCAGACTTAGAGATATAGTGGATAATAGAGATAACCCATTCCAAACAATGCCGGAAAAATATGGACTGGGCCAAGAAGAATTCTTCACATACATGAGACTAAAACGTACTGCAGAAGATCTATTTGGAGGGGAATTGGACTTCCCCGAACACACCCCCTAGAGATGAATCTATTCACAGAGAAAATAGAGGGGAAAGGGATAACAACACTATATCCAGCATCCTGCCTTTGCTGGATGAGTTAGCCCACGCTCCCACGGGGGCTGCCGACACAGCAACCTTAGTGGATAGATATAACACCACTCCCCCTCACGCAATCAACACAGTAGCACCTCTTACCCAGAGGAAAGCTAAAGCAGTCCTACACCACAACTCATGGTTATCAACGGCACATAAAACACTTCGCCTTCTTAAACATCAGGCTGAATCATAGTGGAACCTTAGCCCCACTGATCAGAACAAAGATAGTTTCACCTTGACAGTTAGTTCCTACAAAAAAGCAATAATTCTGGGAAAGAAATCTGCCTACCACTCTAGGATTGAGAAAACCAAATCGAGCACTAGGTAGCTTTTTGCCGTTATGCAGGAACTTGATTCACTAGTGCCCGCTCCCACTAACTGCACACTGGATAGCATATGTTACGTCAATATCCAAAATGCCCTTCATAAAATTAACACCCTCCAAAAAATGATTTCCTGCAAAGAAAATGCCTTCAGAACCACAATACCCGACGATACAGGAACACAAGAACTCCCTCACGACTTCCCCCCTTTTTGCTTTAAACCCATCTCAGACTTGGAGGTCATTCAAATTATCAAGGGCCTCAAACCATCTTACTGCCAGGGTAACATCTGTCTAGGAGCTGTCATTAAGGACTGTGCTGAAACCTTTGCTCCTTTCCTCGCTACCCTGATCAACTCTTCATTCACCTATTGTACTGTATCCTCCAGCCTCAAGAATGCCTGGGTACTCCATATGTTAAATAATCCCTCCTTAGACCCCAACACCCCTACCAGCTACCGGCCTATCACTGCTGTTCCCTTCCTGCTAAAGATTCTTGACCGCACTGCATACCTGCAGTTCCAGAGCTTCCTGGAATCCCACAATCTCCTGGGCCTATGCCAATCTAGCTTCTGCCCTGGCCATGACACTGAATCAGCCTTTCTGGGCCTAAAGATCCAATTAGACAACATCAAAGATGCCTGCAAATCAGCCCTCCTCTTGCTGCTTGACCTGTCAGCAGCCTTTGACCTTGTGAATCACCAAATTCTCTGTCCACATTTGGCTTCAGCAGCACACTTTGCAACTGACACCATCTCTTGGATATCATTTTTCTTTTCCCAGAGAACTATGAGGGTGTTTTCATCCAGTGATGCAGCCCCCCAGTTCCTGTCAGGTGCTGTGTCCTGCAAGACTCATGCGTCTCTCTGACACTTTAAAATATCTTCACAAAGCCACTTTTTGACCTGCTTGATGAGAAAGGAATCACCTATACAAACTATGAAGACGACACACAGATCTTGCTTTGTCTCAGAGGAAACTATGCCAGTGACGCTCACAATCTTCCCATGATCTACTGTACCATCAAGGCTTGAATGGTCTCACACCATCTCTGTCTTAATGACGAAAAGACAGAAGTCCTCAACAACCTCAGCCCTGCCTACAAATCCTTCACCATTGATGGCATCTCCTTCCAGGTCTCCAGTAGCATTAAGACCTACTCTCTCCCTCTTAAGACAGGTCAACGCAGTAGCCTCTTCTGCAGCCCATTGTAATTGTATCACCATTGCTAGAGCCCTCATAGGCTCAAGACAGGACAATTGCAATGTCCTATTTGCAGGGACGTCTTCACGCAATATCAATAAGCTACACATTGTTCAAAATAATGCCCTAAGAGCAGCACTCAACATCCTTAAGCGTGAACATATATCGACAGAAAGAAGAGATGCTCATTGTCTCCCCATCAGGGAGCGCATCATCTTCAAATCTCTAGCCATCACGCATAAATGTCTTTCGAACACAGCGCCAAAGTATCTCTCACAAAAATTTGGTTAATCTCAATCCACCAGACCCATCCGCTCCCCCTACTCCCACCAGCTGAGCATTCCCAGATTCAGAAGAACCAGATCTGGTGGAGCCAGCTTCTCGGTAACTGCTGCTAAGAGCTGGAACACTCTACCTCTGAACCTTAGATCTGAACAATCTTATTTGACCTTTAGAAAACACTTCAAGACCTTACTATTGTCAGCAAACAGGTTTGGTGCCTAACTAGCCGCCCACCCTTGCCACGTCTTGGGTTTCACCTGAGCCGATTAAATGTCATAAGTACCTGGTATATCTGTAACCTCTTGTAGCCTGTAACCAGCGCCTTGATGCCTATGGGTTTAGTGCCCTTAACAAATGCACATAAATATATCAAGTCATAAATAATACACCCCCATACCTCCATGACACACCTGAAAGGGAGATGGGAAGGGGACCTTGTTAGGCAGACACCTGTGCAGTTCCTTCTGGGACCACTGCAAAAGATTTAAAACTACAGGTGTTTGGCAGTAAACCCACTTGGTAGCAGTCTGTACCACACAGATTCACTTGGTAGCTGTGGCTGAGCAGTCAGACTTCCCTCAAGAAGAGTTAGGCAGTATACAGAGTATTCACAATAGGTCAAAAGAACACAGTAGAACAAGTAAACACTGACCAGAGCTTGGTGTAAAAGAGATATAATTATTTATTTAAAACCACATCTAGTAAAACACACAGGCACTAATGTTAAGCAGTTCAAAAACACGGTCACTAAAAGATATACATTCCCTTAAAAGAATATTAGACAATTCTTAAGTAAAGCCCCACTTATTTTCAGACAGCGGTGAGCGTTTAACGCAGATGGCACTTTAATAATTCGTTTTAAAAAGGGAGTTAAAAGCAGAGTATAATTTGAAACAGATCCCAACACTTTCACAAGAACACAACAAGAGAGGAAGGCAAAGTAAAACCGTGAAGTTAGAGTTCAGAAGGCCGGATCCACTTTAAGAGGATCAGAACGAAATGTGTCCAAGATCACATGGTTGAAGTGCACAAAAGTCTTTAAAAGGTTCAGAAAGAGTTGGACCAAAGAAAGGGACCAGTTAGATGGTCAAGGCGGCCAGCCCAGTCCAGAAGGTTAAGGGATTATTATTACCTTGTAGCAATCTTTAGAAAGGGAGGCCTGGCGGACACAGTACCTTAAAGTGGTGAGAATACTCCAGCGGGGGCAGTTGTTCCTGGCAGCAGATGCAAGTTGGTGCTTCGTCCGGGGCAAGAGAGGATCCCGTCGGGGAGGAAGACAGGAGTCTGTTGCACTGCCAGGGAAGAAACCAGCCGCAGAGTTCTCAGGTTAAAGGAGCAGTCCTTTTATTCGCGGTCCAGTGGTAAGTGGCTATCCGGTTGCCGGGGTGCTTGGCACGGGCAATTCGACTACAAGACGTCCTGGGGATGCGAGGAAAAGAAGGTAAACTTGTTGTGCCCACCAGTGAGGGGAAGAAGCCTCTCCAGCCGGGAGATCTTCTCTGTCGTCGGGAAGTGGTGAGTCGGTTCCGCAGGGCTCCACCGGTGGTGTCATCGTGGTAGGTCGGCTCAGCTTCTCCCTCATCGGATTCTCAGGTCCTGTGGCGACTTCTGAAGTTCCAGTCCCCAAAGCCCTGATTTTATGCAGCACACCCCCATTCACTCAGCCTAGCTGTCAATCAAACATGCTAGGTGGTGAGCCGGCCGGCTCACCACTTGGGCCAATCACACAAGAGTGCGACTTGAGTTACCAAGGTAACTCAGTCCAGGGTGCCTAAACCCCCTCCCGCACCCCCTGTAGTACCCAGACAGAGTGGCACCACTTTTGGAGGCTTCTGTGGAGAAGCCCGCCAAAAAGTGGAACAAAGGGCTCGACTTGGCTTGGGGTCACAGAAGAGAACACAAACGCCATTTTAGAATCGAGTCCTGGCAAAAAATACCAACCGGCGAATTAATATTAAATAAATAAACCGGCGGTATGTTGGAGGCTATGAGAATGAAATAATTAAAGTTGGTAGCCTCGAACAATGGGAAAATCCCATAGGGATATATTCGTGGTCGAATATAAAAAGTAGCATCCACTGCCACCAGCCAAAACTCGATCAGTGGGGATGGAGACGTGCCCCCTCGACTAACAGACCTTGGGGCAATCGAATTGCCCCGACCAGTACTTCCACAATATGATGGTTTGTACTGGTTTCTGTTCATAATTTGGGACTAGTAAAGCCAATGGTAACTTTACATGCCCTGGGAGACAGTAGTCAGTCCCAGGGTATGGAGTCTATGGTGGGGTGTCACTATGACACCCCTGTGTCACTGCACGGAGGGTGCTGTGTAACACACATAGTAAAAACACATGAGGCCCTATGGGGTAAAGGACCCCATAGCGCATAAAACACATAAACAGTCAAAGGAACACCATAAATCATGTCCAAGAGTGGGAGAAAAAGAGTCTCACTCTTGGGAGGAGAAAAAAACAAACTCCAGAAATCCAGCAAATCTGCTGGGGGACTCACTAGGTTAGGAAATTCAGCCTAAAGAGAGAATTCTCCCTAACAGACCTAGGAACAACAGAGGAGGAAAAATGGATAGAAGCGCTAATGGCTTCAAGAGATGTTAATGTATCATCCAGGATGAGGCTCATACGATACTATTCCAGAGATAGACTCCATACAATGGGTAGAGTAACCGATGATGGGTGTCTCAAATGTGGAAGGGAAGTATAAGATCAAGACTTACTGGGACAAGATAACAAACAAGCTCTTGAGGTTCTCGGGGGACACAGTTCCGAGAGATCCTACGATGATGTGACTGCATGTAAGAGGGACGATTGAAGGAAGTAGAGGGGAAGAGGCACTGATATACATACCATCAATGGTGGTAAAAAGGCACGCACCAGCAAAATGGGGGACCTAGGAAATGCCCACTTCGGGAACATGAGATATTGGAATGGACTGTTGTAGCAGAATGGAGGAGATCCTGTACAGGAATAGGGGGTGGGGGGGCCCATGAGGAAGTATCAAAGATAGGGGGGACATGCCTGAGAAGGGACACATCAGTACAAGATACTACAGGAGTGGGGGAGGTGGGGAAAGAGGGCAAGGGAAGGAGGGGGGGTAGAATGAGGGTGAGGAAGGAGAAATGAGATGGGACGAATGGTGAACAGTAACAAAAATGTTTATTTGAACAAGGATGTGATGAATAATGTTTTGGAATATGGAAAAAAACGTAATAAAAACATTGTCAATTGGTAATTAATGTGTGTTAAGTTTATGATTTTAAGAGTTATTGAGAGAGAACCACAACCAGTGTTGCATGTAAGATATTTTATGATGGTTAATATGATAATCAGAAATATAATATGTGTCTATTTGTTATTTAAATCAATGTTTTAAGGGAAACCTTATGAACCAGAGAGAGAAAATCCATAGTACATTTGAACACCTGAAGCAGTTTCTGGAGCAAGAGAAACAGCAGCTGCTCAGCAGACTGGAGAAGGAGAAAGAGGAGAACATGAAGATGATTCAGGAGAAACTGGCACAACTGGAGAAGCAGAAACATGCACACAAGGGACTGATCACAGAGCTGGAGAGGAAGTGTCAGCAGCAGGATGTGGAGTTATTGAAGGTGAGAGGAGATTAGAAACCTAAAGAACTAGAGCAGCAATCCACCCACAGGAGCCTGCTCCTAGTTAGAGAGGAAGGGCTAACAGCAGGACTTGGATCTACTGAAAGTGAGCGGGGATCTGAAATCTATAGAACTAGATCAGCAATCCACTCACAGGGGCCCGATCCCAGAGCTAGAACAAAGGTGCCAGAAGCAGGACAGGAAGCTGCTAAAGTTGAGAGGGGATCAGGATCTTTAGACCTGTAACAGCAGCGATCCACTGCAAAGAACCTAAGCACAGCTGACAAGGAAGTGTCAGCAGCAGGATGTGGATCTACTGAAGGTGAAAGGCAACTGGGGATCTATAAACCTGTAAGTACAGCATACCACCCACGGGGACCTGATAACAGTGTTGGAGAAAAGTGTTAGCTGCAGGAAGATAGTTTACTGTAATTGAGAGAGGATCAGACAGATATAGGATTCGAAATACAGCATTTCCTCCATAGGGACGTCATATCAGCACTATAGGGGAAGTGTCCACAGCACAATAAGATGAGATTGCCCCTTGAAATTTCTAGATAGTAATTCAGGAGTAGTACAAAAACCCATATGTTGGCAACTGGATCCAGAAGAAACCATTTGGAAATTGCTGTAATTCATACCAGGGCACGCTTGCCTAAATAAGAAGAACTAACAACTGCAGAGGATAATTGCAGGAAGGGTGGGGTATCTAACTCGCTCCATGTCAGCTTCTACTAAATACAGTTGTGGCTTTTGGACAGTGAGAGATATGAAAGAAAATATATATGTATGCAATTATCTATATCAAGCTATTAAACAATAAAACAAAAAATGTAATCAATACAATATAATCATCACTAGAATTGCTAGTAAATTGATAACATAGCAAACAGTTGCAAATGGTTTCTACTGGTCCTGCTTGCTAACATACAATATCAAATATAAAATGCTTAGGATGTCCGTGCAAAATCAGTTCACACGTTCATCATCATATGGCAACAAATTGTAACGGGGGATGGTCTCTGATGCTATGAGCAAGAGTCTGATGTAGGAGGGCAAGACCAGTCTCTATTAACTCTATACATACTGTTATTACCCTGGCCCCACCTCCCATCTGTCTCTCTTGTCCCTCTGGTCCTGCAGTCCGAGGGCTGCAATGGGTCTTATCTCACTATTGTTCTCCTGATAAAGGATATCTCCCAACCGCTCCACACTAGCGTCCACATGCACAATGTAAGGGTGCTGGGGATCTACGTAGGCCTGGGCTGGTGCTGTGGTGAGGTTCCATTTGAGCTCATCAAAGTTCTGCTGACATCAATCTATTCATCTCTCACCAAAGGCGCCCCAAGAATAATGCAAATGTTGTGGAACTGATAATATTCCTTGGTGAGGTCCCCGAGTGGTCAAGCGATTTTTGGTAAATCTTTCCATAAACCTCCAGTAAAAGTTGCAGAATCCAAGGAAACACTGCAACTTCTTCAGGGTCTGGAGGGTGGATAGAGCATGGTGTAGGTTTGCTCCATTTAGAACCTGAGACACTGGAGCTGAACATTTTAATCAATACACAAAAATGTGTCTCAGGTTAACAAAATCAACATAATACTTAAAAAAAGCAGTTTTCTTAATGTTTATAACAGGAAATGAATTGAATGCAACACTTTCCCCAAGACAATGATTTCTTACATGTGCAATACAATACGATTGATGTTGATCATGCTCAATCCAAATACATTTTAAAAGTGCAAAGTATGTCCCATTCTTCCCACAAATAGAAGTCAAAACACAATTACATGAAGTTATATACAGAACAATACAGAATTTGGCTCTAATGTAATATCAGAAGTATTGTGGTTCTCAAAAACAATTTAGAAATGTATACAGTTGTCGGTCCAACAATATTAATGCATAGAACAAAAACATTTATTTTTAAATATAGCCTTTTTAAAAGATAACAGTCTACTAGGAGAGACTAATACAATCATTGTCTTCATACGGAAGTCCGTATCTAAAGTGGACCCTGCGCTAGTTTCAACCAAGGCACAGAGTGGGCTGATTTTCATCAGGATTGAAGCTATAGTATACAGTTGGCAATTCTTGTTTTCAAATGGACTTCCAATGGCCCTGAGAAGACAAACACACAAAGGCATCAGTGTGCCTGGAGAAAGTCTAATGCATACAAGTAGTAGCAACAAAGTGGCATCAACCTAAAATATTAAAGGGATACTCTCTCATCCAAGGCTGCTCTATAGGGCCTTGAAAGGATTTGGAGATACATGTAAAGGACACACTGTTGTGATGTCATATTTTACTGCCATGGAAAACAGTTCTAGCATTATATGTAAGAGGACAGGCGAAACTGTGAATCCTTAGAGATAAATCGATAATGCACTTACAGTGAAGGATCTGTCGCTGTGCCCGTGGTCATGAATGGTCAAGGAACAAGCTCCTGGTAGTCTGAAAGAGGGTATGTGAGTCCATAAGTTAAATTAAAATAAACACATCCTATTTTAAATTGCTGTCAGTTTTCGCGGGAGGGCTGACAACTAGTCTGTTGGCAGTTTAAGGTGTGGCTTACCACCAAAGGAGGCTGGAGAGTACTCCGTGAGAGGTGGCATGCAGCAGATCA
Organism: Ambystoma mexicanum; assembly: GCF_040938575.1. NCBI lineage: Eukaryota > Metazoa > Chordata > Amphibia > Caudata > Ambystomatidae > Ambystoma > Ambystoma mexicanum. The sequence goes on along the minus strand of NC_090938.1, from coordinate 721,705,863 downwards.
AGAGATATCTCACTGTGTCCGTGTTCAAAACTCTGTGCAAGTGAAACGCAAGCACGGTCTTGGCGGTTGCTAAGTAACCTGCCGGAGCCGCGTTGCGTTGATGGCAAACAGGCTGTGCACTAGCAACCCAGCAAGTGTACATGGGCGGGCTAGCCTGCGACACATGTATATAAGAGTGCTGCCAATGATGTACATCCTCCAAGGGAGAATTGGTACATAGCAAAATTTGGTGAATTATAGATAGAATTGAGACAACTGACACCAACCGGAGATACACACTATTGGCCAGAAGAGAACAATACTGGCTGTACACTTTACAGACCTATATTAATGGCCTTAATGATAGAGAGGAATTGCAACCTCTGGGTGGCATTTAGGCTCTAAGTATTCTAGCCTATACGGTCCCACATGTCAGTACCCTCTGTGTTTTTTCAATATATGTTTTCAATACTTAACCAGAGGGTTTCTTCTAGACTTAATCTGATGTCTCCATAGTCTGTGTCCTGACATAGGAGTCATCTCTGACGTCTCTCCACATTTTGCTATGTACCAATTCTCCCTTGGAGGATGTACATCACTGGCAGCACATGTGAGAGCAATCTGGGCTCCACCCGGGCCTCCCATTCCAAGTACAACAGGACTTTTTCCCTTTCGTGCACAGCGCACTAACAGATAGGCTGGGCGTCCTGTCCCCCCAAACCCTCTGCAACAGGATTAGTTCTATTCCTGTCCCGATTCTGGACAAATGAATAAAATTTAAAAAAGGAATTCCGCAATAGAAAGAATAGCAGAAATGTAAGGAGAGAGCTCGAGAGTATCCTTAGAGCGGGATAACAACAAAGAGGAAAGATAGATGGAAGATGGAAGAAATACGAGCACCGAAGAGATAACAGGGTAGAACTGCGAGCCGTACCAAAGGAAAAAGTCAGGTAGGTAAGGGTAGGTGAAAGCCGTACAATAGCAAAGATGTGAGGGAAAGTATATAAGAGGAACTAGTAGATAAGAAAACGTGGAAGTGACCACCAAGAAAAAGGAACAAAGAAAATAGTTTGTTTAGAAAGCAAGAATTCCCTCGAAATTTACCTGAAAGAGGAATGAACACCTGAGCATGCAGAAAGGCATTGAGGGAAACAAACAGGGAGTTCGGGAAGAAACAAACAAGAGAAGTAACCAGAAGTATTGCAGGAACGCTGATGAAACAGGTACCGGCAGCGTTAAACCATAGACGGATACAATGCAAGGAAGCAACAAACAGAGCACAGTATTATGGGAGCGACGGCCATCTTTGAAAAGATCTAGACCTCCAACCTGGCACAATGGGAGGCCATTTTAGGCGTGCTTCCACCTTTGCCAGCACTTCCACGGGCAGTGCATGGCACGCAGGCCAGCCCACCCCTGTTCACTTGCTGGGTTGCTAGGTGACGACCCTCAGTGCACTGCCTGTTTCCAATCAACGCGACGCAGCTCCGGCAGGTTACTTAGAGACCGCGCTTGTGTTTCACTAACACAGAGTTTTTTTAATTCGGACGCGGTGAGACATCACTTGATCATCTGCGTGCCACCCCTCACGGACTACTCTCCAGCCTCCTTTCGTGGTAAGCCACACCTTAGACTCCCGATAGACTAGTTGTCAGCCCTCCTACGAACACTGTCTGCAATTTAAAATAGGATGCGTTTATTTTAATTTAACTTATGGACTCACATACCCTCTTTCAGACAACCAGGAACTAGTTCCTTGAAAAAAAGAAACTCTGGCACTTATTACTTAACCATTCATAACCACGGGCAGAGTGACAGATCCTTCACTGTAAGTGCATTATAGATTTATCTTTAAGGATTCACATTTTGCCCGCTTTCATATAATGCTAGAACTGTTTTCCATCACAGTACAATATGACATCACAACAGTGTGTGGGTTACAGGTACCTCCAAATCCCTTCAAGGTACGATCGCACAGCCTTGGATGAGTGAGTATCCCTTTAATATTTTAGGTTGATGCCACTCTGTTGCTAATATATGTATGCATTAGAGTTTCTCCATACACACTGATGCCTTTGTGTGTTTATGTATTCTCAGGGCCATTGGAAGTCTGTTTGAAAACAAGAATTGTCAATTGTGTACTATACATCTAGTCCTGATGAAAAACATCCCATTCTGTTGTGTTTTTGTCATGGGTATCAGGCAGGTAGTTGGGGCAAGCTGGGTGGAGGCTTGGCAGGCCTGGCACAGGCACACAAAGAACCCATAACAAATCCCTCCTTTCATTCCTTCCTAGTGTTTGTAGTACCTTCCTGGTTACCACTTCCTGTTGCCAAACAGGAAGTGCATGATAACTCATGAGCTCTCTAGTGTTTGGGTGTGGCTGGCTATATAAGCCACACCCAAGATTCTTCCAGTGCTTCGTGTTGCTTACTGTGAGCTGTATCAGCAACACACTTGCCGTGCTCTGGATCAGCCAGCATCTGCTTACCTGCTCCGGATCATCCTGTTTCTGCCTACCTGCTCTGGATCATCCTGCTTCTGCTTACCTTCTCCAGATCATCCTGCTTCTGCTTACCTGCTCCGGATCATCCTACTTCTGCTTACCTGCTCTGGATCATTCAGCTTCAGCTTACCTGGTTCTTATTCCACGCCGCAGCTATCTCCAGTCAAAAGGGGACTTCTACACCGGAACCTGTAAGATCAAAGAAGAACAGCGTTAACACGCGCACATCAGTAATGCTGCGCATACTCACCGAATCTTCCTGCGACGCTGGCATCCAGGTTAGTTGCACGAGCGCACAAACCCCTGTAAGAAAGAATAGACATTATTCATTGCGCTCGCTCCAATAACGCGGACACTTATTTCACTGCGCTCTCTCTCTCTACGCGGTGCATACTTACCAAAAGCCTCCGTGCAAACTTACCTAACCACCAAGTCTCCATTAGCGCTGAACCAGGACTCGAGGCGCTAATACCACAAAATTGCATCTGCAAGGGAAAGGGAGAGATATTACCATGCACGCTCGAATTGAAGGTGCTGCGCAAACCTACCAGCAGCTAGCTTCTACACGCAGCGCTACTCACCCACTAAAATACTGGCAAACAAAGACAATACGAACAATTTTGCACACTCAACATTCTCCACGCAACGTTCACTTGTGGGAAGGACTTTCTAGCCAGTGAAGAAACTGGCGCCTTGAACTCTCGGCCTTGCTGTGAAGGCATAAAACAGCGTTTGGCATCTGGACTCAGCCTACAGACATTGGCGCCAATCACATGAGTGAATTGCACCCCTGCAAATGCAGGATGGAGTGCACACCATACTAAAGATCAAGGTAAGCCCATAGGGAGACATCACAGCACACAGTAAAGAGAAGGGAAGGTCCCAGGGGAATCGGATGAATTCAGGTCTCAGTGTACACCTTGTATTTGACAGGTATTCCTCTGGGTGAAACAGGGGAAGTGAAGACTCGGGGTCAAGGGAGGCTCGTCCATCACTCCTGCAGAGACACAGGTGAGTGTGACAGAACACAAAGCCATACTCAATACCTCTGCCCGAGCAATGTAAACCTCAGAGGTAGACCAACTTTCCCTATTGTTAGGTGAACTACGGGCCGAGGTGCATGCTCTTACAGACCCAAGCTGGTCTAGCACTCCTACCAGGTGGAGTTCTACAGGGGCAGCCTACCGTGGCACCTGTAGCCACACCCGTTCAGGTATTACTTCCAGGCAACATCCCTTTAGCACCCCCGGAATGCTTCTCTGGGGATCCCAAGAAATTTGGAGTATTCATGAATCAATGCCGGCTACATTTCATATGCAAACCAGACACCTTTCTGAATGACCAAGCTAAAGTAGCTTTTGTCTTCTCCTATTTAGGAGGGCACGCGGTGGACTGGTCTGTCCCGTTAGTGCTTAGGGATGACCCTTTACTGAGAAATTACCCAGGTTTTCAGCGTGAACTGGAAAAACGATTTGCCCATCGGACTCGAGGTCAGGCCCTGGATGATGAGCTACTCTCTCTGCGACAGGGTTGTCAGGATCTAATCTCATATGTCACCACATTCAATCGCTTAATAGCCGAATCAGGTTGGCCAGAGGAGAAACAAATGACGTTATTTTATCGAGGACTGGGAGGAGAATTAAAAGATGTCTTGGCGCAAGTAGTTAATCCTCCCGAAGATTACAGTGAATACATCGACCTAACTATGCAACTAGACCACCGGTTACAGGATCGCAAGGCCGACTAAACCAGATCAGAGCATAGACCAGCGTATGTCCGACCAAAGGAAGCGTCCCATCGACAGGCCTCAGAAATACACTCAGAGCCCATGCAATTGGGTGTTCTCAGGGGACCACTCACCAAGGCGGAGAGAGAACGGAGGCGTCAGGAAAACCTTTGCTTATATTGCGGCCAATCCGGTCACTTCCTCCGGAACTGCACGATTAAACCCCCCACGGAAGACAATGGGAGTACTATATAACATAGGGGAAGACACAGGTGCGGTAGCGGAAAACTCCAACACCCGGCAGATGTAGAGGTCGGTCTGTCGAGCCAGGAACGGAGCACTCAGATCTCACATTTCAGTATTCGTGTGGTTTTGGTAGACCCTTCACAGCACACCCGAATGGATGCCCTCAAGGCTTTCATAGACAGTGGGGCTATTGGGAACTACCTGGACATAAACACTGCAGAGACCTTGGGATTAGCATTCCACCGTAAGGACACCGCAGAAAGCGTGACAGCTGTGGATGGCACACAACTCCTTTCGGGAACAGTAACACAGTGTACTTCCACCATCGCCTTAATCTGCAAAGATGGCCACAGAGAAAGCATTAGATTCGACCTTATCGCTGCACCCCAACTCCAACTGATTCTTGGGATACCGTGGCTAGAGACGCACAATCCAAAGATAGATTGGCGAGCTCGAACCTTACTCTTTTCCACAGAATGCGCCTCTTGTTATGACATCAAAGGGATCAAAGGAAGCCCATTGTTTGCTTCACAGGAAAAGCTTAGGCTTGGTGGGCACTTTACCAGAGGAATACCAGGAGTTCCAGGATGTGTTTGCGAAGGAGCAAGCTAATACACTACCACCACATCGAGTTTACGACTGCCAGATCGACCTGCAACCAGGGGCACAAGTACCATGCAGCCGCATTTATGCATTAACCGAGGAAGAAAACACTCATCTACGGACCTACTTGGATCAATACCTGGCCAATGGCTTCATTAGACCATCTAAATCACCAGCCGCCTCCCCACTCTTCTTCGTACCGAAGAAAGAGGGGGAGTTAAGAACGTGTATTGGTTACCGGGCCCTAAATCAAGTCACCATAAAAAATAAGTACCCGTTACCTGTGATAGCAGTACTCATAGACCAGGTGAGACAAGCGAAGATTTTCACCAAGCTAGACTTACGCGGCGCATATCACCTGGTACGCATGAAGAAAGGGGACGAGTGGAAGACTGCGTTCCGTACACGCTATGGCTTGTAAGAATACCAGGTCATGCCCTTTGGGCTTTGCAATGCCCCGGCTGCGTTCCAGCATTTTATGAATGATGTATTACGGGAACTCCTCGATGTCTGCGCAGTCGTCTACATCGATGACATTCTGATCTACTCCACCACTCCTCAAGAGCACGTAACCCACGTGCGAGCTGTACTCCGCAAACTGTGTGAAAATCAACTGTACGCAAAGCTAGAAAAATGTTCCTTCCACATCACCCAGGTGGAGTTTCTGGGATATGTACTGACACCGCAGGGGATCAAGATGGACAATAGAAAAGTGGAGGCAATCCTCACTTGGTCCTCACCCACGTCTGTAAAGGGAGTACAGAGTGTCCTAGGGTTTACAAACTTTTATCGACGCTTCATACCAGGATTCTCACATATTGTACATCCAATAACGTCCTTGCTGCACAAACACCGAAAGTTCGAATGTACACCAGCGGCGGAAGAAGCTTTCCGAGCTCTCAAGGAAAAATTCACCTCAGCCCCAATTCTGCAACACCCACAGCCCGATTTACCGTACATCGTGGAAACGGACGCTTCAAGCATTGCCATGGGGGCCGTATTGTCTCAACAAAATCTTGAAACCGGATGCCTTCACCCCGTTGCCTTTTGGTCAAGGACATTTTCCCCAGCAGAATTAAACTATGCAATATCTGTGAAAAGAACTCCTAGCAATCAAAACTGCACTGTGTGAAAGGCGACATTACTTACTATGAGCAAAACACACCATCACAATAATAACAGATCATCGGAACTTGCAATACTTACGCTCAGCAAAAGCTCAGTCTTCTCGGCAGCTCCGTTGGGCCCTATCCTTAATGGAATACGACTTTGTAATCACCTACCGCCCCGGAGTTAAGAACGGGAACGCGGATGCGTTATCCCGCATTGGCACAGGAGACGAAGTCTACAATGCCCCTAACCCACTGGAGATCATACCCAGCCATAACATTCTTGGCCTCTGCATCGGCCCATCTCCGTTAAATACTTGCAGGAAACAATAAAAGAAAATATGTCTGAAGAAGACCTACTGGCTTGGGACACGAAGGGCGATCAGTTAACCATTCAACACAAACTACCATACTACCAAAAACGCCTCTACGTTCCAACTAAGGATCTGCAACAAGCAATCATATCAGACTACCACGACTCACTGTTAGAAGCCCATCCGTGTATAGCCCAAACCATGAAGAAAGTAAGCAAATCTTATTGGTGGCCAACTTGGCGAGAAGATATTGCCACCTACATAGGCACCTGTGAGGTGTGTGCACAATACAAAACATCCAGGCAAAAAACAGCCAGCCTTCTTCAGCCAATCACCATTCCGCCGGCACCCTGGCAGACAATATCAATGGACTTTGTCACTGATCTACCTCCTAACTCAGGTTATAATACCATCCTCGTAGTAGTGGACCTTGTTAGGGAGAATTCTCATTCAATGGGTAATTTCCCTTACCTAGTGAGTCCCCCAGCAGCTTTGCTGGATTTTCTGGAGTTATTTTTTTCACTTGGTAAGAGTGTGAGCTTTTCCCCCACTCTTACCCATGTTTGCCATGTGTGTTTCATCTGTTTTTGTGATTGTGGACTCTGGAGTACACCACTTCAGTAGCCCGCTTCTTTTGTGTGTTACACAGCACCTTCAGTGCAGTGACACAGGGTTGTCTTTTAGACTTCCCCCCCGACTCCATTTCTGGGGCTGACTACTGTCCCCCAGAAAAGGGTAAAGTTGCCATTAACTTTACTTAGTCATTTAACCACAGATCCAGTACACCCCATCTTACATGGAGTACTGGAAGGGGTTAATCCTTAGCCCTTTTTATCTGTACCTCCTAGAGGATTGTTTTGCTCTTTTAACATTTAGACTTGGCTGGTGGCAGTGGTATCTACCCTAACTTTTCTACCGCGATTGTACTATATAAACGTGGTACTGTTTTAGGCTATTATATTAGCCTCAAACTTAAACCTGCTTGACCAAATCCTTTTTCTTTTGGCTCCGGTCAGGTTTATTCACCATTTCTTTTTGTTAAAGTCCTTCTTGTGTTTTACTTTGTGCGGCAAACCAGGTTTGCCTTCTTTGTTCACTGTCTTTTGGCGGGCTTCTGCCAAGAAGCCCTCCTCTAGGCGCCTGGGTGTCTAGGTGGGCTGAATGTGAGGGAGGGGTGTAGTCACCCCCTGCACAGGGTATCCTAGGAAACCCAAGTCGCACTTTGCCATGATTGGCTGAGGTGGTTGTCCGGGCTGGACAACCCCCCATGCTGCGTAATTGACAGCCAGGCTGTATGAATGGGGGATTTTCGCATAAAAGGCAGGTCTCTTGGGCTAGAAGTCAGAGTCGCCACTGGAACTACAAGGAACCGAAGAGAAGCAGAGAAGAAGTCAGCTGCTGCAACTATCCCGTCCGGGTGAAGCCCTGCTGCAGACCTGAGCTATCTACCCTTCGACGACCAGAGAAGATCCAGTCTTCTTCCCTTGAGCTTGGTGGGGATAACCAGCTCATCTTCTACAGCCAGAGGATCCTCTTTTTGGTCGAAATCGCTGCACACAGCTGTAGTGGTTCGGATATCCATCTGAAGAGCCTCTCCTGTTTTTAAGGAGTGCAACTTTTATTCACCGTCGCTGCTGCCGGCCTCATCCCTGTGGTGCAGACCCCTCCAGACGTCCTCCTTCGCCCTGAAGCTCCAGGAACTGAGGGTTTGCAGGAAACTACCAGGAACAACTGCTGTGGCACCAGCCTCTTCATTGAAGAAAGTACTGTGTTCTGCTTGAGGAATCAGGGTGAATCCCTTTTCTTCATCTCCAAGGCTTGCCCTTGTCTTCCCTCCTTCTTATAACGTTTGCTTCCTCTGTTGACAATATCTAAGTACTCCTGGCTAGGTTGAATCGTGAACTGTCCGACTGTGTGATCTACGACAACAGGAACCCGGTTCCACTTGACACTGGCTCCGGCCTATTGACTCTTGAATTTCTGTCCTGAGTGTTCTCTGATTCTGTCTGCCTTGACAAAAGTATTGCCTATGATTTTTGCCCCCAACTGTCTCTGGGTATCTCAGGTGCTAAGTGTGTTTTGCCCCGGTAACATTTCTTGCCGCGGATACGTGTTTATTTAATAAGACCGAACTGTCAAAAAGTGATCGCAAGTGTATTCCCGGTAACGTCTTTTGTTTCGCATCACCGGTCCATTAAAACACAGGGTACTTACCTTGAGCTATACTGAACAAAGTGAATTGGTTGGTTGTAGTGTATTTTACGTGTGGTTTTTGAATTAATAGAAGTGTCGTGTTTACAACAAATGGTTTAAAAATAAATGTACTTATATTTTTTTACCTGCAACCTTGAGTCAGTGTTTGCTTGAGTCACAGTAATTGTAGTCCCTTTGTGTAGTCTCTGCTACTGCTCATATACTCTTGAGATAAGCCTGGCTGCTCCGCTACTGCTACCACTTTAACATAGTAGTACAGGCTTGTACCAAAGGTAAAACTTCTATTGCCACCTGTAGTCTTAATCTTGTGTAGCGGTCCCTAAGGGCACTGCACAGGATTCTGCCTAACGGACCTCTTCTCCAAAATGGCCCATTTCATAGCTCTAAAGGGTATTCCATCAGCTCAGACCCTGGCGCAGGTTTTTCTAGACCAAATCGTCAAGTTACATGGATTCCCTACCATAATCGTTTCTGACAGAGTTAGCCAATTTTTATCTCGTTTTTGGAAAAAATGTTGTGCCCCGTCTGTTTTCTAGTCACCACCCTCAAACGGACGGCCAAACCGAGCGCACGAACCAGACCATGGAACAGTATTTGCGCTGTCTATTACACCAAACAAGCCAAAGCTGGACAGAAATTCTATGGATGGCAGAGTATGCCTACAACAACTCAACACATTCATCAACCCAAGCAACACCCTTCTTTACTATATATGGTCGAAACCCCAGGACGTCGGTCTACGATCCGCCAGAAAAGATTGAAATGTCGCAGTAAAGAATCTACATGCCAGCATCATGAAAGCAGCCAGAGAAGCCAGCAGGAACCTACAGCAAGCCAAAGAAACACAGAAAAGAAACGCTGATGGCCATCGACGAAAAGCCCCAGATTATCAAGTGGGAGACTCGGTCTGGCTGGCAACTAGACACATTGCGTTAAAGGGTCCCAAGAAATTTCAGCCTAGATACATCGGCCCATATACAATAGAAATGGTAATTAATCCAGCAGCCATGAGACTGGCGTTACCTCAACATATGCGTATACATCCCGTATTTCACGTGTCACTATTGAAACCAGCACACCCAGGAACCCGAACTTCCACACCTCCTGCACCCATACAAGTATGTGAAGAAGCACCAGAATATGTATAAGTAAAGAACATATTAGATTCCAAACAAGTACGAAAGACACTGTATTATTTGATTGACTGGAAGGGGTACGGACCCCAGGAAAGATCATGGGAACCCAGCACGCACGTGCATGCCCCCCGATTGGTGCGGAAATTCCATCCGGACCATCCTGAGAAACCAAAGCCCTCATACACACCATTGGGAGGGGTCTTGAGGAGGAAGACTGTCATGGGTATCAGGCAGGTAGTTGGGGCAAGCTAGGTGGAGGCTTGGCAGGCCTGGCATAGGCACACAAAGAACCCATAACAAATCCCTCCTTCCTAGTGTTTGTAGTAACTTCCTGGTTACCACTTCCTGTTGCCAAACAGGAAGTGCATGATAACTCATGAGCTCTCTAGTGTTTGGGTGTGGCCGGCTATATAAGACCACCCAAGATTCTTCCAGTGCTTCGTGTTGCTTACTGTGAGCTGTATCAGCAGCACACTTGCTGTGCTCTGGATCAGCCAGCTTCTGCTTACCTGCTCCGGATCATCCTACTTCTGCTTACCAGCTCTGGATCATTCAGCTTCAGCTTACCTGGTTCTTACTCCACGCCGCAGCTATCTCCAGTCAAGAGGGGACTTCTACACCGGCACCTGTAAGAACAAAGAAGAACAGCGTTAACAAGCGCACATCAGTAACGCTGTGCATACTCACCGGATCGTCCAACGACGCTGGAATCCAGGTTAGTTGCACGAGCACACAAACCCCTGTAAGAAAGAAGAGACATTATTCATTGCGCTCACTCCAATAACGCGGACACTTATTTCACTGCGCTCTCTCTCTCTCTACGCGGTGCATACTTACCAAAAGCCTCTGTGCAAGTCTCCAGTAGCACTGAATCCGGACTCGAGGCGCTAATACCACATAATTGCTCCTGCAAGGGAAAGGGAGAGACATTACCAGGCGTGCTCGAATTGAAGGCGCTGCGCAAACCTACCAGCAGCTAGCTTCTACACGCAGCGCTACTCACCCACAAAAATACCGGCAAACAAAGACAATACGGACAATTTTGGACACTCAACATTCTCCACGCAACGTTCACTTGTGGGAAGGACTTTCTAGCCAGTGAAGAAACTGGCGCCTTGAACTCTCGGCCTTTCTGTCAAGGCATAAAACAGCATTTGGCATCTGAACTCAGCCTACAGACATTGGCACCAATCACATGAGTGAATCGCGCCCCTGCAAATGCAGGATGGAGTCCACACCCTATTAAAGATCAAGTTAAGCCCATAGGGGGACATCACAGCACACAGTAAAGAGAAGGGAAGGGCCCAGGGGAATCGGGTGAATTCAGGTCTGAGTGTACACCTTGTATTTGATAGGTATTCCTCCGGGTGGAACAGGGGAAGTGAAGACTCGGGGTCAAGGGAGGCTCGTCCATCGCTCCTGCAGCGACACATGTGAGTGTGATAGTTTTATCCATTTGGTTCACTCTCCTGCCAAATATACAACTGCCTAACATTTGCTTCAGGGTCCCAAATCCTCTTCTTCCAGTTCCTCAGCTCACCGCATTGCTTTCCCGGACCTCTAACAGCTCCCGGGCAACCAGGAACCTGTTTGCTTCCTTCTTGGAGTTACCAGCGGTTCCCGGGCAGCTGTATCTCTTCTGGAGGCTCTGATAGCGTGTGGGCGTCCAGCAGAGTATGCAGCAGCTCTCCAGGCTGATACCTTTCCCCGGCTGGGCATTCTCTCTCTTCCATGCTTTGCCGAGCCCTGGCGGGTATAGAGGATTCAGAGGGAAGCCACCCGAGTAGTTCTCTTGTAACAGACCACACTCAGGTTCTATCTTTCCTCTGGTTCGGGCTTCCACTGAAGCTCACGTCAACTGCTCCAGTGCACGGCTGATCTCTCTCTCTTACGTGTCCCAGCTGTGCCTGAGCTTGAGCTTGAACTCCCTTCAAACTCCTGCGTGGGATTCATGTACTGCTTTGGGCCAATCACTGGCATTAGGAAGCTGGACCGCTTGCTCTGCTTTTTGCGAGTGATCCTTGGACTCCCGGTCATCATCTTCGTAACAGTACCAGTCTTAAAGCTATATTCATGATATTTTGTACTTTTTGTGTTTTCAGTGTTGTTGTGTAGGTTAGGTGAACTGATTTGACAACAAAATACATTAGCTCTTGTGAAGGGTCAGAAATGAAAGCCGGACACAAAGTTATCATGTTTTTGGTTAAAGACTTTTACTAACTTAATGTCATGCATCCCTTCTATTTACGGCATTGGGACCGATGGAAGCATGGCCGCTATAGGATTGTCCCGTTACGCTGTTAGCGCAACGCTAGGCTGCGGTCTAGTCTTTTTCAACATGGCCACCGCCGGGGATATCAGTGTTTCCTCCCAGACGGCGACCGCGTTGCAACTGTGCTCGTCCTTCTGCTGTGTTGTGGCGCTCCCAGTGATTTCTCTTGGCTCTGTTGAGCCCCGCTATCCTGCCTTGGCCCCCTGGCCTTCTCTTCAGGTAATTTCTCCCTGTTTCCTCTTGCTGGTTCTCCCTAGCTCATCGAGCTGCTCCGCTCCGTACCTTAGATCCTTTCCCTCTTTTTGACACTAGGCATCCTTTTTGGGTGCTCTCTTGGCTCTCTACTTCCTCTCTCCTTCATCCCTGGCATCCTCACAGAGCATACAACTGCCCCCTACATTTTGCCTTACCTGGATACTTTGGAACTCCTTAACCAGCTTCCTGCTGACATCGTCACTTACCTTTGTCCTATTGGATACTCTGGAGTACTTCATCATCTCCCTGCCGGCATCAGTATCACTACGCTCCGCCCTTCAAAGACATTATCAGGGTTTGTTGCCTACCTGGTTTTATCCCCGTTGGCTGCTGTGGATCCGGGGCCACTGGTTTCCGGAATTATCCGACAACCATTGTGGCGTCGTTTCGCGGTAGACCATACCTTCTAAAAAAGAAATCCTCCATCAAGTATAGAAAGAAGAAGTTGACTAAGGCTCCATCTTCAGGTGAGGAGGAGGGGGAGGAGACTGAATTGGAAAGTGATATTGATATTACTGACAGGATAGATATTATTGACAGATTGCAACGCCCAACTCATCCCGAAATGGCAGTTCAGTCCCTCAATCTTGAAGTACGGAACTTAAGCAAAGAAGTGCAGAATCTCAAAGTGGAGAATAATGTACTCCGTCAATTGGTGGCCAACAGAGAACCGCATAGTCCGGACCTCCCTTCTATTCCCCTGTATTCAGGTAAATTTGACGGTACGCCCAAACTACTCAAAATAATTCATTGAGGCTTGTAATGTGCACTTTGCCTTCCGTCCCACCGCTTTCTCCACTGATCTTAGTAAAGTTGGCTTTGTGATATCCAATATGACTGGTAATGCTCTGGCCTGGGCCAATCCCTTAGTAACCACGGATGATCCAGTCTTACGGGATTGGGGGGCCTTCCTTACAAAACTCAAACAGACCTTTGAAAGGCCAGAAATCAAATACATGGCTTGTGAGGAGTTACTTTAGGTTCACCAACGTCAGATGGACCTCTTGTCCTATAATACAAAGTACAAACGATTAGCAACAGAATCGAGTTGGCCCGAACATGCCCAATTCACCATTTTTCGTCGAGGACTCAAGGAGGAACGAAAAGATGAACTGGCAAGAGTTCCTCGACCATCCTCATTCTCAGAACTATTATCAGTTACGCTGCAGATTGAGCACCAGATCAATGAACAGAGACAAGAGAAGAAGAAGAGAAGAGGAACCTTTGGATTTCCTGCCCCCTCGCCGACTCCCTCACCTTCTTCTGAAGCTATTAATAAGGAAGAGCCCATGCAGATTGGATCCATGAGATCTCCATTCACTCCTGAAGAAAGGAAGAAGCGCTGAGATGCTGGACTTTGCATGTACTGCGGGTCCTCTTCCCATCTGCTTTGTAACTGTCCAGAAGTCCCACCAAGGCGTTCGGGAAATGGACCGCCTCGAACCTAGGTGGGACCACGGTTCGAGGCGTTACAGAAAGTCCCTATGTACCCTTTCAATAGCTCCTACACGTCAGACAGAGGATACGCGCCTGATGGTGGTAACCCTGCATTTGTCCTGGAGGGCTCAATCAGTGGAGACTTTGGCCCTTATTGATTTATTGATTGCGGCGCTGCGGGCAACTTCGTGGACACCCTGTGGGCAGAAAAGATGGGAATACGTTGTGTTCAAAACAAAGAACATTTTAAGGTAGAAGGAGTAGACGGAACCCCTCTATGCTCGGGACCTATTACTCATTCCACTGAACAGATTCTGGTTACCATCCAACACCATAAGGAGGAGATATCCTTTGATATCATTCGGGCAGCCCATTTTCACATCATCTTGGGCATAGCTTGGCTTTGCCGTCACAATCCCACCATAGACTGGTCTAAGAACACACTCAGCTTCCTCTCACCTTAATGGCAACAGTCTTGCTTAGTGTCTCATCGCTACCAACCAGCTATCTTGCAGTCGGCGGAAATGTAACCTCGAACAATCCATTTGATACCACCTCAATTCCAAGTGTACAACAAGGTCTTCTTGGAAAAGGTAGAATATGACCTGCCTCCTCATCGTCCCGAAGACTGCGCCATAGATTTAGTCCCAGAAGCCTTGGTGCTGTTTGGTAGGATGTTCTCCTTATCCCTAAGGGAGAAAGAGGTACTTTGAGAATATCTAGATGCCAATCTAAAAAATGGCTTGATACAACCATCAAAATCTCCCGCAGGTGCCCCCCTGTTCTTTATCACAAAAAGGGATTCCACAGAACTCTGACCTTGTATCGATTATCGGGGGCTCAACAAGGTCATTTTTCGGGCCACTCATCTCCGACATTCTTGAGGCCATAAAAGGAGCAGCAGTGTTCACCAAGTTAGACCTCTGGAATGCTTACCATCTCTTACGCATCAGAGCCGAAGACAAATGGAAAACTGCCTTAGGACTCCCTATGGCCTGTACGAATATAGAGTCATGCCCTTTGGACTTGTTAATGCCCGGCGGTGTTTCAGAGATTCATGGACCGAACTTTTTCCGATTTGCTGTTTCGTTCCGTGATCATTTACCTAGACGACATCCTGGTCTTTTCAAAAACCCCGCAAGAACACTCCACTCACCTCCATGAAGTCCTTCATCGTCTTCAAGAAAATCATCTATTAGGCAAATCCATTAAGTGTGAGTTTCAAGCATCCTCAGTCCCCTATCTGGAATTCATCTTCTCCCAAGAGGGGATACGAATGGATCGGAGGAAGAGCTCTGCCATCCTGGAATGGCTGTCTCCTTCGTCAGTAAAGGAGGTCCAGAGGTTTTTAGGATTCACTAATTTCTACCGTAAGTTCATCAAGAACTTTTCGTCTACGGTAGTTCCCATCACGACTCTACTAAAAAAGGAAAACCAACCCTTTTCGTGGTCACCCGAGGCGGAGGCTGCCTTTCAGGACTTGAAGAAGAGATTCAGCTCAGCCCCTATTCTTGTCCAGCCGGATCAATCCAAGAAATTTATCTTGCAAGCAGAGGCATCCGCCAATGCGGTGGGAGCGGTTCTTCTTCAAGAAAATGAAGGGATGGAACATCCCATTGCTTATCTCTCTAAAACCCTCACAGTCAGCCAGAAGAACTATTCGGTGATTGAGCGAGAGCTTCTGGCCATCAAACTTGCCTGTGAGGAATGGAGGCATCTCTTGCAGGAAGGAGCAAGTCCCTTTACTATCAGGACACATCACAAAAACCTCAAAGCGTTACAAAATATGGAATGTGCCAATTCTCGTCAGGCTAGGTGGGCTCACTTCTTCGCTCAGTATGATTTTGAGATCACCTACTTTCCGGGCAGCCAAGATGTGGTAGCTGATGCACTCTCTCGCCGATATGCTTCCGAAGGCCATCCGTCACATTACATGGAAAAACTCTTTTCCGACAGAGTGTTTATCGCCTCCACTGCTTCCTTCCTCTCCCAAGTCAAGACTGCCACCACACTTGTTCCTCTCCCCGTCTTCTCTTCGCCACGGATCCAGGTGGAAATAAAGGAAGGATTATGTTTTGTGAACAAAAGACTGTATGTGCCTCAACCAGTTTTACAGCGCAAGGTTATGTCTTGGTGTCACGATCACTGTACTGCAGGACATCGGGGCAGTAAGAACACAGAAGAACTTGTCAGGAGGTCGTTCTTTTGGCCAGAAATGTCTTCTGACATAAAGAAGTATGTTCAAACCTGTGCTCAATGTGCCAGAAGTAAACATCACTTCCAAAAGCCTATCGGTCTTCTAGAACAGATCCCTTTACCAGAAAGCCTGTGGGAACAAATCTCCACCGACTTTATTGTAGACCTGCCGGTCTCCCGCGGCCACACGTGCATCATGGCTACCGTGGATTTGCTTACCAAGTTGTCACATTTCTCTACATTCCCGGGATTACCTTCTGCCTCACAGATGGCAGATGTGTTCGTTCGAGACAAATTTCGCTGACACGGTTTACCTACCAAGATAATTTCTGACCGTGGAAGTCAATTCACCTCGAAATTTTGGACAGCTCTATGCCAATGAGCACTATACATCAATGTGTTTCAAGGCGCATCAAGACGGGGGAAGGCATGAGGATGAACGTATCAAACAAAAACAAAACGCTCTTAAAAGGTCTTGAAACATTCAGAATGTGCAAGTGCTATAGCCTGAGAGATGGGGAGAGGGGGAGGAGGGGAAGTGCAGGAAGGGGGTACGAGGGAAGAAAACAAACAAAATCATTCTGACTAGGTCATGTGACGATTTGGAATGTTCAAATGCTGAACATGAAAAAGGAAGAAAGGGTGAGGAAGGGAAGGGCAGGAGGGGAAGAAGGTGAGAGGTATATTGTGTGACAAACACCTAGATACAAATTTACTTGAAAGGGGGCAAAGGCCTAGGTTTCAACACACAGCAGAAAAAGAAAACACCAAGAAGAAATAAAACAAACAAAAGCTTTCTGACTAGGTCGTGCGACGATTTGGAACATGCAAGTGCTGAACATGAAAAAGGGGGTGAGGGAGAGGAAGCAAAGTGCAGGAGTGGAAGAAGGTGAGAGGTATATTAAGTGAAAAACATGTAGCTACAAATTTCCTGGAAAGGGGCAAAAGGCCTAGGTTTCAACACACAGCAGAAACAGAAAACACCAAGGAGACAGAAAACAAACGAAAGAATTCTAACTAAGTCGTGAGACGATTTAGAATGTGCAAGTGTTGAACATGAAATCAGGGGGGAGGAAGAGAAGTGCAGGAAGGGATGAAGGTGAGAGGTACGTTAAGTGCAAAACACCTAGATACGAATTTCCTGCAAAGAGGGGGAAAAGGCCTAGGTTTCAACATACAGTAGAAAAAGAACACCTAGGTACAAATTTCCTGCAAAGAGGGAAAAGGTCTAGGTTCCCCTTACAATTCCTTAATTCTTTTCTTGGCCCACAATTATCCTGTTAGGTAAAAGTTTATTTAGCCTTATCAGTCTATCTTGAACACAAGTTTCGTCTTGGTTCAAATTACTGTCACTTCCAACTGCCTGATGTACTCTCCTGCCTGGACTTTGCTTTATACTTCCAGATGCTTGGTATTCTCTCCTGCCAGCACGTCTCTTATGTATTTCCAAGTGCCTGGTATATCCTAGCCAGGACTTCTCTCTCGTGCTCCACAGTTTCTCTTTACTTTCACAATTACATTTACTACCGTCTTTGGCTTGGTATATCAGTTTTAGACTCACCCCCACATCTGCAATCCATATGCTCATATGTTATTTGGGTTTGAGTTGGCTTTCTGCCCTTTCACTTTCAAACACAGTTCTGCTTCTTTTGCCTCTGTAACTTTACAACATTGTTTGTTGTTGCCGCAGTCTCTGAAACGCACCAGGATCCCCACCTGGTCTGAGCCAACTCACTGGTTCTTCACAGCATCTTCGGTCCCTTTCGCGCTTACACATCATTCCTCTGCTGCTTGCTTCACACTCCTGGTAACTCTTTTTCTACAGCATTCCCAGCAGCTCTGCTTCTGCATGCCTGCTTCTGTTCAGGTTCTGGTAGGTATTTGCAAAACCCTTCCCCGCCTTTATGGGGTATTGATACTCAGTTCCCCTGACTTCCTCATGTATGACTGTCAGAAGTACTGGGGCGAAGAAGAGGCAACTAGGAGCAGTAAGGACTAGGTACTTTTACCACTCTGGTACTGGGAGGGAGGAAGAGGCCTGTTGAGAGTAGTAATGGTCAGGCATGTCCCTTTAATGATGGTCAGGCAAGGCAGGTTGTAAAACCCCACCTGCAGCATGCTAGAAGGAAGGCTGCAGATGTATAAAAGGCCCATTCTAGGTGTAGGAAGCGGTGGAGCAGGAGAGGGTGAACAAGAGAAGCCTTGGCGTCGAAAGAGCAGTATGGATAGGCCTGAGAATGCATCTGGGAGCTGAGTGTATGCAGCACGTTAACGGTTCACGGGAGTGCAGGACAGCGTGCTGGAGCTCTGCGGAACCGGGCCTGGAGGCTGCCCCTTATTCGTGGTGTTTGCAGTGCTCGTTCTCCTGGGGTCAGAAGCTGACCCAGGAGTGCCTAAGAGGCAGAAGAAGAGGTCCTGAAGTATGAACAATCACGTTTTTGAAGGTTTCTGAGTGAAATCCTCGTTAACTGTTGAACAAGTGAGCTTACTTTGTATCGGAGTGGTCAGGTGGAAGTAAAGACACGTTTTCGAAAGTCTCAGAGTGCTGGGCCCGTTACAAAGATAACTTTCACTAACCTCTAATAAGGAAATCAAATTAATACAACCTTTTCTAATTGCTACAGATATTTTCAAGTGCTGGGCACTTTATAAAAGCGCCCATGCAAAGACTTATAACATCAAAATGGAATGAATGAAACTTTTTCTAATTGCTATGAACATTTATGAGTGCCGTACACGTTATTCAAAGCACATCCAAGTGATATATACCAACAAGACAAGTTGAATGGAGATCTGTAACATGTATAAATCCAGAATCAAATGAAAACTTTATCAAACATCTGTTTGGTGAATGCCACTTCAGATCCAAGCACCACTTGTAGGTATGGAACTTACAAATTAACTTTAAATAGAAGTTTAATAATAACTGGAAAATACATGTGAATGATTCAGCTACACTTTGGCTTCAGAGTGAATGGAACTTTGAAGATGCACTTCTATAAATGATTGAACTACACCTTTTCACTAAAGAATTTTTTGTGTCAAGACCAATCACATCCAGAGGGGGTACAAGTGTGGCACAGACTTTTAAGAAAGCTTGATAACATCCTTACATATTGGAAGCTAATCTTGGGGAAGGGAACACTGAAGTTTACCTTACTTTTTTGGTTTGAACTATATTTTGAAACTGGCGGAAGGGAACCCCAGACACTTGTGAACTTTATATTCAAACTTATCACGATACTTTTATTCAAACTGCTTTATACTTGGGGAAGTGAGCTGAAAGAAAGCTGTGAGCTAGAGAGAGCTCAGAAATTTATGTTGAACACTGTTTTATTGGTTGTTGGCATCCCTACACATTGTATAGATTAGTTGTGAGGGCAAGTATAGGTTTTGGACACAGACAGATTCTTAAATTGAACTCTTGGACTTTGACTTTCCTTAGTTTTTGTTTGGTAGGGAAATCCCACCATAGAATAGGGTAAAATAGGTGTGTTTCCATCCTGACTTTTAAGTTAATACATTTTTTTGTTCATTCAGAATCTGTTGTCTGGGTCTTACTCCAAGATGCCTTCATATCAGTTCTTCTTGACGAGAAATCCGAACAAAAAAAGGCAGTAATATAAGATGATGCCTTTCATCAGCAATTAAGCTTGACAGGGGGTAATGCCTCGTTACCCCGGAAGTTCTGCTCTAGCGGAAGTCCCGCCCTAGCGGAACGCCTATTACTGAAGTAATGTAGTGGTGGTTAACCGGAACTTAAGCCCTAGTGGCTGTGTTATCCCAGATGTGACATCATGGGTACAACCTGTGAGGCCCCCACAAAGCCTGTAGTCCTGAGGGTACCCCCACCTGTGGTTACCTCGGAAGTCCAAACATGATGGGTGACATATTCCAGAACTGGCCTAGTGTGCTTCACCTGGAAGACTCACCTCTTTTAGGTTATGGTATGTGTGTTGACCTTTCTGCCCCAGATGTCCCCCCAAAGACCCGGAAGTGTGTCGCAGTTTTGATATTGCGCTGGGGCGCTCTGGAGATGATGTCGGTGCAGGGCCATCTTTAGAGGTGCGGCATGACGGGTGCATATATACAGAGGGTGTTTCAGAGGAAGGTACACACTGCTCCTGAAGCCCTGGGAAAACCTGCTTGCGCAGCGTCCGCGATACCCGGAATCATGAAGCACTACAGCTACTACTCTAAGAATAATCCAGGGGCCGATGATTTGAACACCATTCAAAAATACTACAGCCCTAAAAGTCTGTCAGCAGCAGCTACAGCCGCTGATGGGCAGCCTGATTACGCCGCTGCTATCGATAAGCTGTGTGAACGCTTTGATGTGATGACTTTTGATGGTATGTCACAGGCTGTTCCCCCTATCAAGGTTTCTGATGTATGCGGGGATGGTGTACATGCGGTTATAATGGATGCCGACTACACAGATGCAGACTACATAGATATGGATGAGTCTATGAAGATTCTAAAAGAGCCCCTGAATGAGGACCTCAGTGTTTTATATAATTCCTGAAGAAGACAAGTTGTTTATGGACCCTTTTAGCGCCTGTGAGATGGAAACTGCTGATTCTGAAATGTTCATCATGGTATGTAATAGTGTGTGTGTGTGTGTGTGTGTGTGTGTGTGTGTGTGTGTGTGTGTGTGTGTGTCTTTTGACGGCACCGAGAGACAGAGCTCTTCATTCAATACCGTCAGCTTTTACTGTGCTTGCTGTTAAAAAATGATCCAAAGTACAACTCAAGGTCGTAATATGTGTAAGAAATGTGCCTCTTTAAAACGCTTTGAAATTTCTGATGAACTATGACCCTTTTGGAGTCTCTAATGGTTCAGGCTTTTACAGCATGTATAGTGAAAATATGCTTGAAGCGTGACTATTACCGGTGGTGCTACGGGCATAAATGCGAAGACTCGCAACAGAATGCTCATGATTGCTTACTCCCGCATTATCATGCTAGAGCAATACGTCTGATTTGTTTCATGTAGAATTCATATAAAGTTTTTCAGATGCTTAACGGTGTGCATAAAGCCATGGGGATACGTGTACGTGCTAGTGTGGAGGGTCTTCTATCAAAAAACATTCCTAGAAATATACACATGTCGCAATCCAGAGAAAAAAATGTGATCTTTACAGTTGGCCAGGCCTGTGGTTTTTAGAAACCGAGTAGCCTGTTTAATGCAAAAAGACTTTTCTAACCTATACAGTTTTGGGTAGACCCATAAGGAGTGTACGGTACGCTGGAAGCTTTTTTAAAGAGAAAATTACAATAAGCCTGCTCTTTATATGTGTACCTTTGTTTCTAGGGTAGCGTTTCTGAAGGACAAGCCATGCGTCTGGAGCGTGACCTGAAGCCTGGACCTATGGGTGTGGAAAAACTGTTATATGCTATGCTGAAAGAGAGAATATCTGTAAATGCCACACATACATTGAAATATCTACTGGTACCTACACTCTGACACGAGAGGATTTGTAAAAGTGCGATGTATGGATGGATTTGTAAAAGGTGACATCTGTACCAGCAACAAGATGCCGTCTGTGGATGAATGCAGTCATGCATTCCAATACGATGTGGGATCTTTATACCTGTGCCCTAGAATTGTAATGCAGCAGCGCGTGGATGAGTGGTATGCAGGCTACTTCTGCATTAAAGGTTATGTTTTACAGGCCGCTGTTAGCGAGAATTCTCTCTTTAGGCTGAATTTCCTAACCTAGTGAGTCCCCCAGCAGCTTTGCTGGATTTCTGGAGTTTGTTTTTTTCTCCTGCCAAGAGTGAGACTCTTTTTCTCCCACTCTTGGACATGATTTGTGGTGTTCCTTTGACTGTTAATATGTTTTATGGGCTATGGGGTCCTTTACTCCATAGGGTCTCATGTGTTTTTACGATGTGTGTTACACAGCACCCTCCGTGCAGTAACAAAGGAGTGTCATAGTGACACCCCACCATAGACTCCATACCCTGGGACTGACTACTGTCTCCCAGGGCATGTAAAGTCACCATTGGCTCTACTATTTATTAACAGAAACCAGTACAAACCATCATATTGTGGACGTACTGGTCGGGGCAATTCGATTGCCCCAAGGTCTGTTAGTCGAGGGGGCACGTCTCCGTCCCCCCTGATCGAGTTTTGGCTGGTGGCAGTGGATACTACTTTTTATATATGACCGTGAATATTTCCCTATGGGATTTTCCCATTGTTCGAGGCTACCAACTTTAATAATTTAATTCTCATAGCCTCGAACATACCGCCGGTTCAATTAATTAATATTAATTCGCCGGTTGGTATTTTTTGCCAGGACTCGATTCTAAAATGGCATTTGTGACTCCAACCCAAGTCGAGCCCTTTGTTCCACTTTTTGGCGGGCTTCTCCACAGAAGCCTCCAAAGGTGGTGCCACTCTGTCTGGGTACCACAGGGGGTGCGGGAGGGGGTTTAGGCACCCTGGACTGAGTTACCTTGGTAACTCAAGTCGCACTCTTGTGTGATTGGCCCAAGTGTTGAGCCGGCCTGCTCACCACTTAGCATGTTTGATTGACAGCTAGGCATAAAAGCAGGGCTTTGGGGACTGGAACTTCAGAAGTCGCCACAGGACCTGAGAATCCGACGAGAGAGAAGCTGAGCCGGCCTACCACGACGACACCACCGGTGGAGCCCTGCGGAACCGACTCACCACTTCCCGACGACAGAGAAGATCTCCTGGCTGGAGAGGCTTCTTCCCCTGACTGGTGGGCACAACCAGTTTACCTTCTTCTCTTCGCACCCCAGACCGGTCTGTGGTCGAATTGCCCGTGCCAAGCACCCCGGCAACCGGATAGCCTCTCACCACTGGACCGCAAACTAAAGGACCGCTCCTTTTACCTGAGAAACTCTGCGGCTGGTTTCTTCCCTGGCAGTGCAACGGACTCCTGTCTTCCTCCTCGACGAGATCCTCGCTTCCCCCGGACGAAACAAAGACTTGCCTCCGCTGCCAGGAACAACTGCCCCCGCTGGAGTATTCTCACCACTTTAAGGTACCGTGTCCGCCAGGCCTCCCTTTCTAAAGATTGCTACAAGGTAATAATAACTCCTTAACCTTCTGGACTGGGCTGGCCGCCTTGGCCCTCTAATTGGTCTGTTTCTTTGGTACGACTCCTTTTTGAACCATTACAAGACTTTTGTGCACTGCAACCGTGTGACCTTGGACACATTTCGTTTTGATCCTCTTAAAGCGGATCCGACCTACTGACTCTGAATTCACTGTGTTACTTTGCCTTCCTCTCTTGTTGTGTTCATGAAAAAGTGTTGGGATCTGTTTCAATTTATTCTCTGCTTTTCTCTCCCCTGTTTAAACAAATCATTAGAGTGCCATCTATGTTAAGCGCTCACCGCTGTCTGAAAATAAGTGGGACTTTACTTAAGACTTGTCTATTATTCTTCTAAGGGAGTGTATATCTTTTAGTGACCGTGTTTTTGAATTGCTTACTATTAGAGCCTGTGTATTTTTCTAGATGTGGTTTTAAATAAATAATTATATCTCTTTTACACCAAGCCCTGGTCAGTGTTTACTTGTTCTATTTTGTTCTCTTGACCTATTGTGAATACTCTGTATACTGCTGTCATGCCTGCGCCATGGGCGCATACATTGGCGATCAATATGGACAAGTTGTTATTCATTTATCTGCAGAAAACTCTTGGACCAACCGCTATTCTCTTCTTGGACCTTATTTCCCATTTGCGAGACTTTGGTGCTTTTCTATTTTTTTCCAACAAACTACACTTACCACAATGCACTTGGCTATAACTATCTATTCCTGGCTATTCCTATTTTTCATCATCGGAACTACAATCCCCAGAAGCCCTAGGGATCGGCTCTGCTTCCACCAGCTCAGGAACAGAAAGGGAGGAGGCCAATTGTATGCAGGTGTGCTGATCCAGGTGCAAGCAATTAGCCTGCCTCTGTGCTGCCCTGGGCGGTATAAAAGCTGCTGCCTGCAAGAGCTCAGTCTCTTGCATTAAGAGTCCTTCCAGCACCTTTTTGCTTCGAGCTATGAATTTTGTATGCTGTTCCTACTTACTCCTGCTTTTGTTCCTGCTTTGTTCCAGTGCCCTGCCGGGCTCCCTGCCTAAGCCCAGCTCCTCTGGGTGTCCTGCCTTGCAGCCTGCTACACCCTGCTGCCTACAGCCCTAGCCTTTTGGGCTCCCTGCCGCAGCCCAGCTTCTCTGGGCGTCCAACCTTGCAACCTGCTACAACCTGCTGTCTACAGCCCTAGCCTTTTGGGCTCCCTGCCTCAGCCCTGCTCCTCTGGGCTTCCTGCCTTGCAGCCGATCACGCTCTGCTGCCTTCTACCTACAGCCCTTGTCCCCTGGGCTCCCTGCCTGCAGTTTGCTTCACTCCGTTCCAACAGCCCTGGTCCTCTGGGCTCCCTGCCTTTCACTCCGCTGCTGTCAGCCCTTGTCCTCTGAGCCGCCTGTCTCGCAGCTTACTACACTCCTCTGCCCTCAGCCCTTGTCTTTTGGGCGCCTTGCCTTGCAGCCTGCTTCACTCCGCTGCCTACAGCCCTTTTCCTCTGGGCTCCCTTTCTTACAGCCCTGCTCCTTTGGGCTTGCTCCTTGCTGTCCTGCTCCTCTGAGCTCTCTACCTTGCACCCTACAGTCCTCTGCAATCCACAACAGTTTACCTACATTTATTACTTTCAGTTATTGCAGCCCCCCTGTTTCCTGACTGTTGCACCCTTGCTTTCTTCCTTGTTTTTCAACCCTCAGTTCTTCATCCCTGTCCTATTCAGTTATACTGCTTTCCTTTCATTCCCTTCTGCTAGTTTGCTCACCGACTTCCTTTTTCCTGGATTTGTCTGTAATTGTCTTCTCTTGTATTATTGTAGACCCCTTTGTACAGAGTTTGTCTGTTGGTTTCCGGCAGGCAACCTCTGCCCCTTCCCTTGTCTCATTTCAGTATTACAGACACCCTCAGCTGTTGTTCCCAGCCATGAGCAAACAGCGTGGGCCTCTGTTATAGCAATCTGTGCAGAAGGCTGGAGTATTTCCTAAGGTCCGTGGAGCACTCTTTCCCACTTCTGCATACACCCCAAGAGGGAATCCAGTTTGTTTGTACCTTTATTCCCCTGCTACACTTGCCTACTCTTTGTTATCTTTTACTTTCTGCTGTGTGTGTATTTGTCTGTTCACCTTACTTCAGCACAACCACCCAAACTCTACCTGGGCGCCCTGTGCCACTCTTAACAGAGTGCCATCCGTGACAGAATGCAAGTGCCAAAAATGTCTTGTTCCATAGGCAGGAAAGGCACACACAGATCAAGGATGCTTTCCTTTCGGGTTAAAAAACATTTGCAAAAATCTATAGTTTCCCTAAAGACAGCAAACAAGAACCTTAGTCTAAAGAACAGTCTTGCCTTAGTAAACAAATATTTACAAGCACGGTACTACACTCACTGGCTTGCTGACCCTTCTTCCATGTATAACTATTATGACATTTGCGACTATGATCCGCAGTCCTTATCTGTTGAAGAGCTACATCAAGATAATGAATTCTTACAGATCTTGTTAGCCCAAACAGTAAAAAACACTCCTGCGTCTTCTGACAATTCTTCTAACACTGCTACAGCCAAGGATATAGCACTCATTGTGGGAGACTCTAAACCAGAGTACGCTGTTGCCAGAGTGATATGCTCAAGATCAGCTTGGCAAGCTCCCCAGACTGCTGGAAACCCTCATTTGACAGAACAAGGCATTAAGTATCCTGAGGTTAGTCCACCTGGTC
The DNA here is from genome assembly GCF_040938575.1 of Ambystoma mexicanum. NCBI lineage: Eukaryota > Metazoa > Chordata > Amphibia > Caudata > Ambystomatidae > Ambystoma > Ambystoma mexicanum. The sequence goes on along the minus strand of NC_090938.1, from coordinate 721,680,104 downwards.
CTGGGTACAAAAGACCAATACTGACCATCGGTTGTCTTAATACTTCCCCAGTATCTACTAACCATAATAACCTTAAGGTCAGTCTTCCTATTGCTACAGCCGAATTTTCTGCTACACCAGTTTCTGAAGCTTTAGATCAGGCTAATGGAACATACCTGCTTCAAGAACAACTCCTACGCCTTAAAAGACAGACTGAAGATCTCTATGATGACTTATTTACATAGTAAATGTTTAATGAAGGGGCACAATATTACAGACCTTCTGACACTATGTCCTACACCCGACATTCTGTCTTTAGAGATCGACATGATAAGGCCTGGAATTGCCACGCAGAAAAGGATACAGACTTATACCAAGCAGATGGAAGACCTAACTTTAGCATATGCATCCCTTCTAAAGTCTGACACAGCTCTTTCACTTTGCATCCACAGTAACTCAGGTTGTTGTACAGACAGTAAAGAATCCACTCCTTCGGTGGACCAAATCACTCACACTGCCATTACACCACAAGTCAAGTGTAATCTTCTGATTAGAGATCCTTCTGAGTCAAAGGATTGTTCCGCTCTTACCCTTGACTACAGTCCTTTACTCACACTTACAGCCTCTTCTGAAGTGATCAAATCAGAAATGTACTCTGCTTCTAAGGGTTTTTGTACACCAGACCGCGAGTCAGATTCTGAACAATACCCAGTACCTGTCTGGAATCCAGCCTTTCCATCAGTCAAAACCCCAGACCCATCTAGCAATCTGAGTACATCAGACTTTGAAGACCAGCCTTCAGAACGCCTACCCTAACCTGACCCCACATCTGTCATACTACCTGTTACTGTATCTGCTAGCCCAATCTCTGCTGCTCCTCCTGCTACTACTTCTAAATCTGCTACTGTTGCAACATCTCATATCACTCTTTCTGCAGTAGAAGCACCCCCTTCCTCTCTGCCTGCAAGGACAGTACCTGTTGCTAAGCCAGTTAACAGCTCTTCTTTTAAGACTACAGCTCCGGTTGTTCCTGCTGGTGCATCTGCAGCACTTAAACTACCAGACTCTACTCTACCAGTCTCAGGTGCGTCACTGCCCGCTGGTTCTCCTATGGCACCCACACATCCAGTTGCTACAGCATCGGAACTATCTACAGCCATTCATGATCTCCCTGCTGCTGTGGCTTCTGAACTTTCTACAAATCATGGAGAACCCGCTGCTTTGACTCCTGAGCTCTCTGCGGCTAATCTTGACTTTGCCATTGCTGCTTCTGACGCCTTGGAAAACCTTTCTAGAGTAACCAACTCAGCTGTATCTCTGGCTCCACCTTTCAACAATATACCGTTGCTGACTCTTAGGAAGACCACTTCTTTTAAGACAAAATTTGCCATGGAGCCTGCAGCAGACATTCACAGTTCCTCTGTTAGTGAACACACTGTTGGGTTTTGTGCTCCAAAGACTTTGTCTTTTCTGAATTCTACCTCAAAGGATCAGAACATTGGTACTGTCGCCGTCCTTCTAGACTCTCACCCTGCAACCTTAAACAGTTTTTGGTGCTTCATGATGTGCCTTTTTGGTATGAGACTCTTTCACGGTGTGACAGACATTCTTCTTGTTGATCGGTCTTCAGGGAGCCTGGAGAGGAGCCTGGAGAGGGGCCTGGAGAGGGGCATACTGTCATCCCTGCGCCATGGGCGCATACATTGGCGATCAATATGGACAAGTTGTTATTCATTTATCTGCAGAAAACTCTTGGATCAACCGCCATTCTCTTCTTGGACCTTATTTCCCATTTGCGAGACTTTGGTGCTTTTCTATTTTTTCCAACAAACTACACTTACCACAATGCACTTGGCTATAACTATCTATACCTGGCTATTCCTATTTTTCATCATCGGAACTACAATCCCCAGAAGCCCTAGGGATCGGCTCTGCTTCCACCAGCTCAGGAACAGAAAGGGAGGAGGCCGATTGTATGCAGCTGTGCTGATCTAGGTGCGAGCAATTAGCCTGCCTCTGTGCTGGGCTGGGCGGTATAAAAGCTGCTGCCTGCAAGAGCTCAGTCTCTTGCATTAAGAGTCCTTCCAGCACCTTTTTGCTTCGAGCTACGAATTTTGTATGCTGTTCCTACTTACTCCTGCTTTTGTTCCTGCTTTGTTCCAGTGCCCTGCCGGGCTCCCTGCCTAAGCCCAGCTCCTCTGGGTGTCCTGCCTTGCAGCCTGCTACACCCTGCTGCCTACAGCCCTAGCCTTTTGGGCTCCCTGCCGCAGCACAGCTTCTCTGGGCGTCCAACCTTGCAACCTGCTACACCCTGCTGCCTACAGCCCTAGCCTTTTGGGCTCCCTGCCTCAGCCCTGCTCCTCTGGGCTTCCTGCCTTGCAGCCGATCACGCTCCGCTGCCTTCTACCTACAGCCCTTGTCCTCTGGGCTCCTTGCCTGCAGTTTGCTTCACTCCGTTCCAACAGCCCTTGTCCTCTGGGCTCCCTGCCTTTCACTCCACTGCTGTCAGCCCTTGTCCTCTGAGCCCCCTGTCTCGTAGCTTGCTACACTCCTCTGCCCTCAGCCCTTGTCTTTTGGGCACCTTGCCTTGCAGCCTGCTTCACTCCGCTGCCTACAGCCCTTTTCCTCTGGGCTCCCTTTCTTACAGCCCTGCTCCTTTGGGCTTGCTCCTTGCTGTCCTGCTCCTCTGAGCTCTCTACCTTGCACCCTACAGTCCTCTGCAATCCACAACAGTTTACCTACATTTATTACTTTCAGTTATTGCAGCCCCCCTGTTTCCTGACTGTTGCACCCTTGCTTTCTTCCTTGTTTTTCAACCCTCAGTTCTTTATCCCTGTCCTATTCAGTTATACTGCTTTCCTTTCATTCCCTTCTGCTAGTTTTCTCACCGACTTCCTTTTTCCTGGATTTGTCTGTAATTGTCTTCTCTTGTATTATTGTAGACCCCTTTGTACAGAGTTTGTCTGTTGGTTTCCGGCAGGCAATCTCTGCCCCTTCCCTTGTCTCGTTTCAGTATTACAGACACCCTCAGCTGTTGTTCCCAGCCATGAGCAAACAGCATGGGCCCCTGTTAATGCAATCTGTGCCGAAGGCTGGAGTATTTCCTAAGGTCTGTGGAGCACTCTTTCCCACTTCTGCATACACCCCAAGAGGGAATCCAGTTTGTTTGTACCTTTATTCCCCTGCTACACTTGCCTACTCTTTGTTATCTTTTACTTTCTGCTGTGTGTGTATTTGTCTGTTCACCTTACTTCAGCACAACCACCCAAACTCTACCTGGGCGCCCTGTGCCACTCTTAACAGAGTGCCATCCGTGACAACTGCCTAACTCTTCTTGAGGGAAGTCTGACTGCTCAGCCACAGCTATCAAGTGAATCTGTGTGGTACAGACTGCTACTAAGTGGTTTACTGCCAAACACCTGTAGTCTTAAATCTTTTGCAGTGGTCCCAGAGGGAACTGCACAGGTTTCTGCCTAACACTGGTGTACAGCGGTGGGATTTGTATTGAGTATACACTTTAGAGTGCTTGTTGAACACTTTAGGACAACTAACCACAGAGCTTAGCACTAAAAAGCTGATTTTCTAACTATGTCTGCTATGGAGAGTTATACCCTATAATCATTGTCTGCCAAAACTGCTGATTGCTTGAAAGTATTGTGTAGACATAAGAATCTCTCTGAGAAGGGCAAGAAAATGGAATTTATAGAAAGATTGTTAGAAAACCAAAGTCTGGGTGGTACAGAGGAATCTACCCCCCCAGCAAGTGTAGAAAACAGTGATGGTATTGATCTAAATCAAAGTCTTGATAATGAGTCAGAAGAGGAAAGTGAACCTAATGAAGTTAGCCACTCTGAGTCTCTGTCTGCCTTACCTACTGTACCTACTGGGCCTATACCAGGTCCTACATGTAACCCTGCTTATTTTGAACTTGAACAAATGAAGCTTGAATTAGAGTACAAACGTTTTATTGCTCAATCTGAAAGAAACCAAGAGCTAGAATTCAGAAGAATGAATACCCAGACTGAGCAGAAGCAAGTTGAGTTAAGACTCAGAGAAATAGAGCTTAATCATGAATTAGAAATGAAAAAGTTGTCTGTGGAAAATGCTTCTCTCTCCTCTGGTTCCTCTAGGAGTTCCAGTCCCAAAAGACCCCGGATGCCTAAGGAATTAGTGGGTATGTATGAACCTAAGTTGGATGTATTGGATTGGTTAAAAATGTTTGAGTATAATCATGGGCTCCAGGACATCACAGGGAATGAGTTACTTCCCTGGTTGTTCTCTAGGCTTCCCCCTGTTGCAACTGATGTGGTGATGGAGTTGGGAGAGGTGGATAAGAAGGATTATGAATGTGTGAAGCTAGCTTTAATAGCTAGATTTGGGAAGGCCCCTTCCCAGTACCTTAAGAGGGTTGAGACCCTCAAAAAGCATGATGGTACCCCTTGGGCTACCTGGGTGAGTGAACGTTTGAAAAACCTAGAGGGATGGATTAAGGGTTACAAGGTGAACACTTATGAGGGAATGAGAACTCTTGTTATGTTGGAGTCAATTTATGATGCCTGCTCTCCTGAGCTCAGACAGCACTTGGCTGATTCAAAGGAATTAGATTCCATCAAGCTAGCTAAGGCTGCTGACTTGTAGGTTGCCAACAGGGCCACTCACAAGGATTCAGGGGTCACTCAGAAAAAGGATGAGGGAAAGCAGCCACCAAAAGGGAACCAAGAGATTTCTAATACCTCCCAACCCAAAGAGGGCCCCAAACAACAAAATAACCAGGGTAAGCCCCAGGGTAAACCACAACAGCCTAGTGTACCTTCTGGTCACAAACCAGAAGGAGGTCAGGCCAAGCCACCCTTCCAGAGAGCATTTGGAACATGCTATCTCTGTGGGACAACTGACCACATCAAAGGAGATCCCAGATGTAAGGGTAAACCTACAGGGATCAGCACAGTCTCCTTAGCCTTCACCCCTGAGGAGGAAGTCCAAATGGCTAGTGCTCACTATGAAGTCTTTGCTGAATAACCTTTGTGTCTTCAAGCAAGTGTAACAGTAGAGTCCATGGGTCTGGTTAGCGATCAGAATAGGAGTGTTTATAACTCCATACCAGAAAACTCTAAAGTTTATTATATGGACAGTGTTCTTGTCAATGGTCAGGATACCCCTGCCAGGCGAGACTCTGGGGCCAACAGAACAGTAGTGGATGAAAGCTTTTTCAGGCCTGAGGATGTTGCTAAGGCACCCAAAGGTCCCACTAAGATGTCTGGAGGCCATGTCTAAATGGTTCCAATTCTACCAGCCCTCATTCAGTGTAATGACATGACAGTGTTGATTCCTGTCAGTGTTCAGACTGAGGTGCCTGGGAGAGTCCTGTTGGGGAATGATCTAAGAACTCTAGGAGTAGTATCCAGTACCCCCAGGCCTCCCAGTATGGAGACCCAGAACCAAACCAAATTGGCTAGAGAGGCCACCTTAAGGAACCACTCTAAGCCTGTGGGAACCTCTACTGAGAACCCCACTACAAGCCCTGGTGTTGGTAACTTGACCTCTGACCCAGGCAAATTTCAGGCTAACATGTTAGGGAAATGGGAGCCCCAACCAAGCTCCATCATTGTTCCCCCAGTTATAGAGTCTGTGACTCCCCCTGCTTCTGATGAAGAGGTGGATAGACGTACTGGAACCCTAACTAGACCTAAGAGAACCGGTAATTCTCAGTGCTGGTGGAAAACCAGAAAAGAAAAGTCTAAGGCCAAAAACCTTCAGACTGTTGGACCTTCCACAGAAGACTCCAACCCAATTACTAGTCTTAAGGGGGAAACTCCTAATGTAGGTAAAGGTAGATCTCAGAGGAAGGAGAAGCATGTACCTTGCTTATCTCCATCCCCTCCAACCAAGAGGCCTAAAACCCAACCTTCTCCCAACAGAGAGGTGGTGTGGACCTCTGGAGGCCCCTCTTGATCTAAGGGAATCCGTTATAAGGACCCCTTGAGAAAGCCTAACACAGGTTCAGAAGTTGTAACAACGTCTGAGGGACTGGTCAACCAGATCCCCTATAACTTTAAAAAGACTGATGTTCCTCAAAGGGTTTGTAGTTCATTGTCACCCGCAGGCGTTCCGACTGGCGGCTTCTTCCGCGCTGGGTTTTGGGACGTAGGTACGGGAGGTACTAGTCCCTCCTTTGTGTCCGTTATTTTTTCCTCCTTGTAGCGAGGGGCCACTGGGAGTATATCTTCTCTCCCGACCCAGCGGTCCCTGCGTTGCAACTATCCTTTGGAAGCTCTCGCTCTTCTGGGTTTCTTCGCTCCTGCCTCGCTCTGTCCAGGCTTCTGTCACTCGCGCCTTCCTGCGAGTGTTCCTCCTACCTTCTCTCCCCTCCAGTTTTTCTCTGCTGCCGCTGCGCCTCGGCGGTACCCGTTTCTCTTCTTTTGCGGCCCCGTCCCCGCCGACAGGCGCCGCCCCTTTCCCTACGCTTTTTCTTCTCTCTCTCTCCGCTACTTGTCTGGCGCTTTTCTCCATTGCCTATCTCTCCTCCGGTCCTCGCCCCGCTTGTTGCAGTGGCTGGTGGGCGTTCTGGGGAGCCCTGTCCTCCGGCTCCCCACTGCAGGACTCCCCTGTTCCGCTGCAGTGTTGCCTTCAGTTACTCATACGGATCCAGTCTATTACCTACCTCCTACCCATCTGAAAGTCTACTTTCTGCTGGAACTACGCCTTCCGTGCTACAGACCAGAGGAGTCCAAGGGTTTTTTCCCCATTCAGGGTTTTTCCCCTATTTCGGCTTGGTTCCGGAAGGGAGGTCCTCCGACAGCTGTTCTCCTCAGCGGTCACGATGGCCTCCCTCCGTGACAAGAAAGCTCATCGGAAAAAGGAGAAGTATTATCTACTTCGACGGCGTCTGCAGGACCACAACAGAAATTCCGGCAGTTCAGGTGAGGAGAGCTCGACAGAAGGGGGAGAAAAGGGAGACCAGGCACTTAAACTGTCACAGTCATATAGCTTACAAAGGAAAACCTTTGATTTGACCATAGAACACAGGTCAGGGTATCACCACCAAAATGCTGATGGTCTCTCTAGGATGTATGTCATCGACTAGAGGTATGAGATTCATCCAGGAGTGGATTAAATCCTCCTGTCCCTTAGTCTGGGGGGGGCGAGTGTTAGGGAGAATTCTCTCTTTAGGCTGAATTTCCTAACCTAGTGAGTCCCCCAGCAGCTTTGCTGGATTTCTGGAGTTTGTTTTTTTTCTCCTGCCAAGAGTGAGACTCTTTTTCCCCCACTCTTGGACATGATTTGTGGTGTTCTTTTGACTGTTAATGTGTTTTATGGGCTATGGGATCCTTTACTCCATAGGGTCTCATGTGTTTTTACTATGTGTGTTACACAGCACCCTCCGTGCAGTAACACAGGGGTGTCATAGTGACACCCCACCATAGACTCCATACCCTGGGACTGACTACTGTCTCCCAGGGCATGTAAAGTCACCATTGGCTTTACTAGTCCCAAATCATTAACAGAAACCAGTACAAACCATCATATTGTGGACGTACTGGTCGGGGCAATTCGATTGCCCGGGGGTCTGTTAGTCGAGGGGGCACGTCTCCGTCCCCCCTGATCGAGTTTTGGCTGGTGGCAGTGTATACTACTTTTTATATTCGACCGCAAATATTTCCCTGTGGGATTTTCCCATTGTTCGAGGCTACCAACTTTAATTATTTAATTCTCATAGCCTCGAACATACCGCCGGTTTAATTAATTAATATTAATTCGCTGGTTGGTATTTTTTGCCAGGACTCGATTCTAAAATGGCGTTTGTGTTCCCTTCTGTGACTCCAACCCAAGTCGAGCCCTTTGTTCCACTTTTTGGCGGGCTTCTCCACAGAAGCCTCCAAAAGTGGTGCCTCTCTGTCTGGGTACCACAGGGGGTGTGGGAGGGGGTTTAGGCACCCTGGACTGAGTTACCTTGGTAACTCAAGTCGCACTCTTGTGTGATTGGCCCAAGTGGTGAGCCGGCCGGCTCACCACTTAGCATGTTTGATTGACAGCTAGGCTGAGTGAATGGGGATATGCTGCATAAAAGCAGGGCTTTGGGGACTGGAACTTCAGAAGTCGCCACAGGACCTGAGAATCCGACGAGGGAGAAGCTGAGCCGACCTACCACAACGACACCACCGGTGGAGCCCTGCGGAACCGACTCACCACTTCCCGACGACAGAGAAGATCTCCCGGCTGGAGAGGCTTCTTCCGCTGACTGGTGGGCACAACCAGTTTACCTTCTTCTCTTCGCACCCCAGACCGGTCTGTGGTCGAATTGCCCGTGCCAAGCACCCCGGCAACCGGATAGCCACTCACCACTGGACCGCGAACTAAAGGACCGGTCCTTTTACCTGAGAAACTCTGCGGCTGGTTTTTCCCTGGCAGTGCAACAGACTCCTGTCTTCCTCCTCGACGAGATCCTCTCTTCCCCCGGACGAAGCAAAGACTTGCATCCGCTGCCAGGAACAACTGCCCCCGCAGGAGTATTCTCACCACTTTAAGGTACCGTGTCCGCCAGGCCTCCCTTTCTAAAGATTGCTACAAGGTAATAATAACCCCTTAACCTTCTGGACTGGGCTGGCTGCCTTAACCCTCTAACTGGTCCCTTTCTTTGGTCCGACTCCTTTTTGAACCGTTACAAGACTTTTGTGCACTGCAACCGTGTGACCTTGGACACATTTCCTTTTGATCCTCTTAAAGCGGATCCGGCCTACTGACTCTGAATTCACTGTGTTACTTGGCCTTCCTCTCTTGTTGTGTTCGTGAAAAAGTGTTGGGATCTGTGTCAATTTATTCTCTGCTTTTCTCTCCCTTGTTTAAACAAATTATTAGAGGGCCATCTACGTTAAGCGCTCACCGCTGTCTGAAAATAAGTGGGGCTTTACTTAAGACTTGTCTAATATTCTTTTAAGGGAGTGTATATCTTTTAGTGACCGTGTTTTTGAATTGCTTACTATTAGTGCCTGTGTGTTTTTCTAGATGTGGTTTTAAATAAATAATTATATCTCTTTTACACCAAGCCCTGGTCAGTGTTTACTTGTTCTATTTGTGTTCTCTTGACCTATTGTGAATACTCTGTATACTGCCTAACCCTTCTTGAGGGAAGTCTGACTGCTCAGCTACAGCTACCAAGGGAATCTATGTGGTACAGACTGCTACCAAGTGGGTTTACACCTGTAGTCTTTAAACTTTTGCATTGGTCCCAGAGGGAACTGCACATGTTTCTGCCTAACAGCCGCAGAACTATCTGAACTTTTAAACGCTACGAGTATCTGGTGTCTGCAGAGTTATAGACGTGGCGCCCAGGAGGTCGTGTATAGCGTTTTTTATAATGCTGCAGAAAAAATATCACAGCTGCCGATACTTCGTCATGCCCTACATGAATAATATCCGGTATAAAAATAAATTGTCTTCCACCAGTCTGGTCTCTGGTTATTTTTTTGTAGTGCTTCAATGGATAACAACACGCGTTCAAGAATGCATAAAAGCTATTTTGATAAAAGCAGCATTGAGAGTTATGGGGGTGTTGATCCTCTATATCAAAAATAAAGTGATAAACACCGCGTCACACATGGCGCTGTTAAGGCATGGCTATCTGGTCAAGAGACATATACCCTTCATAAAAATGCTAGAAAACGTTTAAAAGAAGAATGACTGTGGTATCTAACCGAGACCAACAGTGACAGGCTGACTTAGTGGATATAAGTCCTTTTGAAAAGCAGAACAATGGTGCACGATACATCTTGACGTTTTATCAAAATACGCTTTTGCCGAAGTCTTGAGGGATAAGACTGGTTCAAGAGTGACAGCGGCCTTCAAGCATTTTTTCAGCAAGGGGCGAGTATCAGTAAAATAACAAAATGATGCCGGTAAGGAGCTTTTAAATAGACCACTCCAAAACCTTCTAAAGCAACACAGCTTGCATCATTTTATAACACACAACAAGGTTAAAGCTGCTGTTGTTGAACGTTTTAATAGAACCTTGATATCTAAACTATGGAGATATTTCACAGCATATAATACACACCGCTATGTGGACATATTACAGTCTTTTATAGATGTCTATAATGCCAGCTATCACTGGTCTATTAAAATGACTCCAAACTCTTTAACGTCTGAAAACTCATTAGCAGCATGGAGAAACTTGTATGCTGAAAGGTTATCTGAGAAGATCAAGAAAACACCCTTACGCGTAGGGGACCACATCAGAGTATCCAAGTTAAAATGTGTCTTTACAAAAGGGTACCAGCAATCCTTTACCGATGAAATTTGCATGGTGGCAAAACCCTCTGTGAAATGGGGTATACATATACCAGTTGACTGATTATGCTGGGGAAATTGTAAGCTGTAATTTCTACACTGAGGAGTTACAAAAGGTGACCGATCCCCAACGTCTTTATAGGGTTGAGCAAATTATTCAGAGTAAAGATAAGGGGTCTAAGAAACAACACCTGGTAAAATGGATGGGATGGCCTGAGAAATGTAACAGTTGGGTCAATGCAGCATCTCTAGAGGATCTAAAAAGCAGAGGAGCTCCCTGAGAAGAAGATGGAAAACATCAGATTTTATATCACTTTGCCCAGTAACGCCTTTTTAGATACATTCCCCAACAACGCAATATCGAATTATCCTGTGAAGCTGGCTCAACCCGTTGATTTATAAGGCGTTCGGGACACTGGACTGATGGAGATTCAATATCCCCATACCTGGGACACTGTAGATAAAAGTGAGGCGAAGTTTACCATCAAGCGTGAAGGACCTATTGAGCTGTTACACGCTGGTTTTACGCATGGCTTTTACCCCAACATCCAAGCTTTGGTAGATGCTATCTACAGGTCGCTCGCAAAGATCGAGAGCTATTTTGATATACAGCTGTTTCTGGATAATACTCAGAGGAAAGTATTTCTAAAATCGCCCGATCTTCGCACAGAGTTTATATGTACCAGGAAACTCTCTAGGTTGTTGGGAACCGTACAACATGAGAAAAGTAATAAAGCTTTGGACAGAACATGTATTGATATTAATGGTGGATTTTACAGCCTCATGATTTACAGTGATATAGTAGAATATCAAAGGGTTGGTGACTCAAATGCCCCCTGACGAGAACCGCCCAAGTCAGAGGTGAAAATAATGGTATTGTTAATATACAGTACATTAAGCCTGATTATATACCCATTTCTAAGTGTCATTTTGACACCAACAATATACAGATAAGGGCCGATAAGGGGGAACTGGTCTCATTTAAATACGTGAAACTGCTCATATGCCCTAGACGTGACAAAGACAGCTAGAAGATGGTAATCATGAATAATTACAGGTAGCTGCACGTTTATAGGGATTATTACAGCAGGCAAGCCGGCTATGGCGATCAACCCTACATAACAGAAGCGCCTGTTATGTATGGTGTGGGTCTAGGAAGTATTTTCAGGAGTCTTTTTCGGAGGGCCATGCCCTTCCTCCGCCACGGAAAAGTACCTGGATTTGAATGACACTTTACCTATCCTGTAAAATAACAAAAGCCGATGGGACCACTATTACAGCTGAAGCTAAGGTCTCCACAATTGCCTATCCCGTGGCCGCCCTTTTCAACCAGGTGGACATTACTCTAGGGGAGCGTCTGATTATGCAGAGTGACAATATGTATGCCTATAGAGCGTACATAGAAGGCATTCTGAACTACTGCAATGATGCTTTGGACACTCAACTCACTGCAGGTTTTTTTGTATAAGGACACAGCAGGGCATATGGATATGCTTTAGAGGGAGCCAACACAGGTTTTATAAAGAGAGCAACTTATCCGATAGGTAGCAGAAATTTTGAATTACTAGGGCGTTTACACACAGATCTATTTTTCCAGGAGAAATTTATGGTGAATGGCGTTGATCTGAAAATTGAACTCTCTCGAAATAAAGACTCCTTCTGCCTTACCAGCAATGATGCAAAAGCCTATAAGTTGGTACTAGTATCAGCGAGATTATTTATGAAAAGAGTCAATGTGTCACCTACGGTCAGACTCGCTCATGCTAATGCTCTACAAGTATCCAACTTAAAGTACCCAGTGGAGAGGACATCTTTACAAATCTTTAGTGTAACAGCGGGCAGTTGTGTCGCCAGTCAGGATAACTTATTCTTGGGACAACTACCTAAAATAATCATTATTGGTTTTGTGGAAAACATGCTATTCAGGGGATTACGCCAGCAATCCTTTTAATTTTAAGTATTACAACATTAACTACGCTGCTCTTTTTAAGGACGGGGTCGTCATACTGGCCAAAGCCTACAGTCCCAGTTTTCAACACAAAAATACAATTATGGAGTATCTGGGTCTAGTCTCCATCAGCAGCAAACACATGTGTGATAAAGGCTTTGTGATACCTCGTGACGACTACGACAGAGGTTACACCATGTTGGCTTTTGATTTGAGACCTGACAATGCATCATCCGGCCATTATAATCTGATTAAGAATGGTAATTCGCGCATCGACGTACGGTTTGCTACAAATTTATGAAACACTGTGAATCTTATTATTATGGCTCTATTTGGCTCAGTCATAGAACTCAACAATCAGTGTCAGGTGTTGTACGATATGTAATGGATACCTACCAGATCATCTGTTTCCTGCGTAAAGACAAACATGCTATGAAAACATTCTGGGGCATGTATTCGTGTGATAACATTCCATGGGATATACCTGGTGAGCGGCCCGTCAGCCTTGTGGTGAACACAGACCCCCAGGATCAAGAAGGCACACACTGGATAGCTATGTTTATAGACAATGGTGTAATAATGGTCTTTGATAGTCTGGGGAACTTCCCAAGCAACTCTGTGTAGCGGCGCTCTTTTGGACTATGTTAAACATAGAGCACCCGAATTACATTATAATAGAGCACAGGTGCAGCATTCTGAAGCCGTGACATGTGGGCAACACTCATGCTACTTTGTATCTAAAATGTCTGAGAAACATTCATTGCGTGCCGTTATGCAAACCTATTCTATTGATCGCAGACAAAATGATCGGATGGTGGGGCTTTTGTGAACAAGAACAAATTTCGCAGACCCCCTGTAAATGTATTTAGCTTTTGTGAGAAATGCACTCTTGTTACTAAACGATAGAGATGTGTACATGTCTAAATAAAGAAACATCTTGTGATTTTAAACAACCGCCTCTTTTTCATATGTTATTTTTATTTAATATTTTAAAAAACAAATGCAATGCTAGACATGAAAGGATTAGACGCAAAGCGTTTGGTAGGTATCGTTTGGTAGGTATAAATAATCAGTGTATTTTTGTCAGGAATGGGCCTAGCTAGAAACTGGCACTCCTGGAACTTTAATAGAATCCCGATGATCATTCCCTTACCCAAGATGGCTACCGCCCAGGTCCATATCCAGAATAAGGAGTTTGTGGTCCAGTTGCCCTCTTTCACCACCGGAGGGAAATCAGTTATTTAAACGGTTCTATGACACAGTCCGGTGCATTGCTACTTTGTGGCTTGCTTCCCGGACTCTCACTACCTGCATCATCGAGCTACCGGCCTGCTTCTTCCTACCGGAGCCCTCCTTTCCAGAGCCACGCGGATGCCTAACACAAGACCGAATTTCACCCAACCCTGGTATTTGCCACTCCCGCTATTCCCTCTGTCTCATGCCAGATTCTTTCCGACTGACTTTCCTCGCGCATTAAGCTTTCTACCCATCCCTGCTCTTCTGCCTATCTTTCCGCCTCCGCCACTCTGCAATCTCATTGCTGCATTACCCGCCGGCATAATTCCATGCCCAAACCCTCCGTCCATTTACATGTTGACTGAGGAGGTTTGTTGCCTTGGTTGCCAGTTTCTTTCTATCTACTCGATCAGAACTGCCTTTTCAACGCTGCACTTTCTACTGTCATTCTGATTTCGGCAGTCACCCACCGGCATAATCCCATGCCCAAACTCACAGTCCAAGCACACGTGGACTGTAGAGGTTTGCAGTCGTGGTTGCCAGTGTCTTCCGTCTGACAACAACACTTCTACGGAGGCAGCTTTCGTGATATCCTTTTATTCTACTCTCTTTGAGAACTGCCTCCTCCATCTCCAAATGGATCCACACTATCTTCACCTTGGATCCGGACTGCCTTGAGGGGTTTTTTTTCCGCAATATAGGGATTTTCCCCATTTCTGCACAACCTACTGTTTACATCCAGAGGTCGACAGGAAAGGGGATTTTCCTACTGTTTATTTGTTTGTTTATTAATTTGTATGCCGCTTCGAACCCGAAGGTAACTGGGCGCAACAGATAACAGAATATATGGATACTTAGTTAGAGAATAAGGCACAAGGGTACATGAAGCGAGAACAATATTGCAAATAAGTAATTGAACAAAACAAGTAAAATAATTTACAAATGTACAAGCGGGAAGTTAGAACGGGACGGAAATCAGAGGCTAAAGTGGTTCGCTGTTAGTCTTAGGGGTCATTGGAGTGTAGCTATTTGAGAATATTACGTCTGAAACTGTAATAGGTCTGATCTATTCTAACATCAAGTGTGAGGGCGTTACAGTACTGGGCTACCTTAACTGGGAAGCTACTGCTGACTGTTTTTTTTAGCCTGAATCTTGGTATCTGTAGACAGTAAGAGTTGGCTGCTCTGGTTGGGTGGGTTGATGTTCTTCTCACTATTCTCTGTGCCAGGTAGGGAAGAGCTGCGTTATTGAGGCATTTGTAAGTTAGTGAGGCTGTTTTGAGTGAAATCCTGTTGCTAACTTTTAGCCACTGTTGTGCTCTTCTTATATTAGAGATATGCTCTTTAGTAGGTAAGTTGAGGGCAGTTCTAAGGGCATTATTTTGCAGGGTTTATATTTTGCCAATGATGTATTTGTTAGCTCCCAAATACAAGGCATTGCAATAGTCAAGTTTGGAGAGTATTAAGGCGTTGGCAAGAATGATGCAGCTTGCTTGTGTCAGGAAAGCTTGGCATGCCCTAATGAGCTTGCAGGTATAGGAGGTGGAGGATGCTAGGGAGTTTACTTGTTTCTTCATCGTCAGGGATTAGTCAAGGTGAAAGCCTAGTGTTTTCACTACTTTGGCTACTGTAATTATGTTGCCGTCAATGTTGAATGCAGAGTAGTTGGAGCTAAGTTTCGTTAGGTTAGCAGCAGAGTTGAGGAGCAGGATTTCAGTTTTGTTATCATTCAGGCAGAGGCTGTGGTTGGCCATCCATGCCTGAATGATGAGATATATTTCATTTACCAAGGCCGTATCGGAGACAAAGTTGCCCAAAAGGGGTATGAGGATCTGGGTGTCATCTGCATAGTTAGTGTAGTTACACCTAGTCTGTCCAATTTGTCAAATAGGGGCTTGGTAAATATATTATACATAGTCAGCGAGACGCAGGACCCTTGGGGTACACCGCAGGCTATTTTGATGGGATCTGCTGATGCCGATGTTGAGAAAACTCTCATAGTTCGGTTGTCCAAAAATTATTGGGCCCAAGCTATAACCTCACCTGAGAAGTGGGACGCTGATGCCAAGTGTTCAGACAAGACTGTGTGGTCCACCAGGTCGAAGGCCGCCAACAGGTCAAGGAGGAGTAGCATGGCAGTGTTTCCCTTGTCGTTGAGCTGGTCAATTTGGGTTTTGAGATCAATTAAGGCTGTCTCTGTACCATGTTGAGGTCTGAACCCAGATTGGTGGACACCAAGGAGTTGGTTAGATTCAAGATAGCGCTGAATTTGTAAATAAGCTACTTTGTCTATTATCTTAAGGAGGAAAGGTACCGTAGTAATGGGCCTATAGTTGGGGAT
Source organism: Ambystoma mexicanum (assembly GCF_040938575.1). Lineage (NCBI taxonomy): Eukaryota > Metazoa > Chordata > Amphibia > Caudata > Ambystomatidae > Ambystoma > Ambystoma mexicanum. Next base: position 721,664,316 of record NC_090938.1, on the reverse strand, counting down.
GGAAGGGTCTAGGGTTTGTTTCTTAAGGAGGGGTAAAACCCATGACTCTTTTAAGTTACTTGGTATAGTGTTGTTAGAGAAGGAGGCATTAATCAGATTAGTTATAAATGGGTCTAAGTCCCTTGCCGCATCCTTAATTAGTTGGGCTGGGCAGTTGTCACCCTTACAGTTGGAGGGCTTGTGGGATGCGATAATCTTTTCAGTTTCCTGGATGGAGACTTTGGCGAATTTGAAAGGAGCTAGGTTAGGGGTGTTAGTGGTGGGTCTGGGGAGTGGTATCTCGTTAGGAGATAGGGAGGCTTTTTTTGGAGATTCTAGTTTGAAGTGTTATAATTTTGTTAGCTAGGGCATATTGGATGCTAGTGCACCATTGTTTATCTTTAGGTGTATTGTCAGGTGGGGGTACTGGGGATTCCAGTTCCCTTAGGACAGCAAATAGTTCTTTAGTGTTGGAACTTGCGTTTAGTTAAAGAGGTATTTTTTGTGAGTAGGATTTCTTTTTTATAGTTGTTAGCGAAGTGTTTAAGTTGCAATTTGTTTTCTTCAGATGGGGTGTTTCGCCATGAGAGTCTAATTTCCTTTTTTTTAATTCTTAATTCTTTTAGGTGAGGGGTGAACCAGGCATTGAGTTGAGCGTGTTGTTTGCCTTTGCGTAACTTCACTCCATTTCTGTCACACTGCTACCTCAGGTTAGTGAAAAGCTAAATCCTAATAGATAGCAATGCCCCATACCATGGACCAGTTACAGCATTTGGCGAATGCCGTACAAACATTAACCACAGAGGTGCAGAACCTGAAATGAGAGAACATAGTCTTAAGACAACAGGTAACGTTACCTCAAACACCACCAGGATCTCTTCCCAGAGGGAAATATGATGGCAATCCCAAAAAACTCTGAGATTCTGGACTCCTGCACTGTCCAGTTCATGTTCAAGGAGAACTATTTTCCTAACGATTGAGCCAAAGTTGGATTCATGATTTATAACTTGGCCGGAAGCACCCTAACCTGCGCCACCCCATTGGTCACCCCAAACAATCCATTAATGGATTCTTACCCTGGCTTTCTTAATAGCATCCAAGCCATGTTTGGTCGACAAGAGATTCTTTTGTCAGCCCAAGAACAATTACTTGATTTCCGACATGGCACCCTAGACCTGCTCCTGTATATCACACAGTTTAAACAAATGGCAGCAGGCAGAGCCTGGCCAGATGACGCCTTAATTACCCTCTTTTCCAGAGAGGCCGTCATGAATAATCTCCAGTGTGGCAAGACCAGCTAATTTAGCGGACATGATCACCTTATCTATGCAAGTAGATTATCCTCTACAGGAAAGACTAGCCGATAGAAGACAAAGTAAAAGTACCCGGGGCAACACCGAACCAGCTAGACCTGCACCCAAACCATCAGTCACAGAAGAACCCATGGAGATAGGGGCAGCTTGGGGACCTCTTACATCAGTAGAACGCAACAGATGCCGTACATTGGGGCACTGTATGTATTGCGGGTCCAAAGAACCATACGGCACAGGAATGCCCTCTGGACCCGGTGTCAGGGAAACGCAGTGTCCCAGTCATAGAGGGAACCATAACTCGGGAAGAACCCACAGGTTCCCATATAGATACCAGCCAGAGCAACAACACCTCGATGGTGGTTATTCGTGTAGCCCTCCAATTTCATAACCTACGCTTGGAAAATGTGCCTGCCTTAATTGACTGCGGAGCAGCAGGCAATTTCATGGATGAGCACTGGGCTCAAACTCACCGGATACCCAGAGAACCCAAACCCATCAGTATACCGGTGGAAGGATTAGACGGTTCTCAATCGACCTCGGGACCCATCAAAGAACAGACCGAGAAGCTGTTAATGGGGATCTCTTCACACAAGGAAATAATCCCTTTCGATTTCATACGTGCTGCTCATCACCTCATCATACTGGGACTACCATGGTTACGGCTACATAACCCTTTTGTAAATTGGACAGTGGGTTCCCTATTTTTAGGATCTGAGTACTGTCTGTCTAGATGTCTTACTCATGAAACAGAGGAGTTACGTGCATCTTCCGATGTTAAATATCCTGCTACCAAGGCGTTAGCTATAAATCTACTGTTACCAGAACAATATGTCACCTTTGAAGATGTTTTCAAAGAAACTAAATACAAGGAGCTACCAACAAACACGAAGGATGATTGTTGTTTTGACTTACAAACCGACAAACCTTTACCATTCGGGAGAAAATATATCTTGTCCATTCGGGAGAAGGAAGCGCTACGCGAGTACCTCCAGACTAATCTTCATCCCAGACTGATTGCAGAGTCCAAGTCACCAGCAGGAGCATCTCTTTTCTTTATCCCCAAGAAAGAAACCAAAGAACTCTGGCCGTGCATCGACTATAGGGGATTAAACCAAATTACTATCCCTGATAAATACCCCATGCCCCTCATTACAGATATTTTGGAAGCGGTTAAGGGAGCCGTTTACTTCACCAAACTAGACCTTCGCGGGGATCCCATCGCTTTAGAATACGGAAGGGTGATGAGTGGAAGACCACTTTCCGCACCCCCTTTGGTCATTACGAGTACAGGGTGATGCCATTGGGACTTTCTAATGCACCTGCGGTCTTCCAACGATTTATGGATCATGTGTTTTCGGACTTAATGTTACACACAGTAATAGCATAACCTGACAATATATTAGTCTTTTCCATATCCCTACCCGATCACGTTCTGCATGTCCAAGAAGTCCTTCTTCGTTTACAGAACAACCACCTCTACGCCAAACTGAGAAAATGCACATTTCACCAGACCCCAATTCCCTATTTGGGAAACATCCTTTCTTCTCAAGGAACCATGCTGATCCAACTAAGATACAGGCAGTGCTGGATTGGCCATTTCCAAGACCGTCAAGGGAATTCAACGATTCTTGAGTTTCGTGAACTTTTAACAAAGGTTTATATCAAACTTTTAATTTAGCATTCTGCCCATTTCCGCCTTGTTGAAGAAAGGCATGAGATCCCTGTGGGATGACAAAGCACAAACTGCCTTTCAAGAACTAAAAGCAGCCTTTACCACAACCCCCATTCTGAAGCTCCCAGATCAAACTAGATCATTCATACTGGAAACGGATGCCTCTTATGCTGCTATAGGGGCAGTTCTTAGACAAACCGATGCTACAGAAGAAGAATACCCTGTTTCATACCTCTCGAAGACCTTATTTTCCTCAGAATTGAATTACATGGTCTTGGAGAAAGATTTGCTCGCTTTTAAAAGAGCCTGCAAGGCATGGCAGCACTTATTATTGGGAACACACTTCCCTTTTACGGTACGCACGGATCACCACAACTTACAGGTACTTCAGTTTGCAGAAACCCAAAAACAGCAGACATGCCGATTGGGCTTATTTTTCTTTCTTACAGATTACTCTTGACTTTTGTACCAGGGAAAGAGAATCTGTTGGCAAATGCTCTGTCACGCACCCTAGAAGAAAAGACTGGATCCTTAAATCCAGAACCATTACTTCCCAAAGCTGTCTTTGTTTATCACATTACCGATGTCGTACAAACCCTTGTACAGGAGACAAAAAAAATCACCCCAGATGTACAGGAGCTTATCCAGAGATTTGGATTGGTACAAGACGACGGTCTTCTCTTGTACGGTCAGCAGGTATATGTACCTTCCCCCCTTCTGCACAAGGAAGTGTTAAGAATGTGCCAAGGTTCAGTGGCGGCAGGACATCGAGGAGTATGCGTTAACCTGGACCAAGTGCACAGACATTTTTGGTGGCCATCTATGGCTTTGGATATACAAGACTACGTTGCAGCCTGCAACATATGCCTCCAAACCAAAATACTGCATCTAAAATCAGCAGGACTATTGACACAACCTGTACTCCCCAAGAGACTGTGGCAAAACATATCTATAGATTTTATTGTAGAACTCCCAGTCTCTAAAGGTAACACTGCTATCATGGTGACCATAGACACCATGACCAATATGGCCCATTTCTTGGCACTACCCCAAGTACCATCCGCCATCCAGATGGTCCATCACTTCCTGGAACATATCTTTCATTTACATGGACTACCAGATTCCATTATTTCGGACAGAGGCTCCGAATACACGTCACGTTTCTGGAAAGAATGATGTCAGATACTGGGGATCCATAGGGCCCTCTCATCAGGATACCATCCTCAGACCAATGGCCAGACTGAATGCTTGAACCAAATTCTGGAACAATACCTCAGGTGTTCTGTCTCATCCACACAGGACCACTGGTCCTTGCTGCTACCATTGGCAGAGTACGACTACAATAACTCTCTTCACACCTCTATCGGAAAGAGTCCATTCAGATGCACATATGGATTTCATCAATCTAGCATACCCTCTCCAATAAAATCCTTGGGCAAATTTCCCTCATTAACAGCCCTGTGTCAAACATTGAATCAGGACATAAACAAGCATTAACAGCTCTGGAGACCTTGAGAGTCAGAGACAAAACAAGAGTGGGTCTCAAGAGAAGACAAGCACCCTACACCACAGGAGACGAAGTATGGCTAGCATCCAAGATCTTCCCAAAAGACTTTTACCATCCAAACTCTCCCAGGTACTTTGGTCCTTTCCCCATCCTGGCAAAAGTAGGTGCAGTAGCCTACCGTCTATCTCTACCAGCCTCCTGGTCCCGAATATATCCTGTATTACACGTTTCTCAGTTGAAACCTCATTACCAAGATTGATTCCTTCGTCAGGTAGAAAACATGCCACCCCCAATTGACACCGGAGATGGCCCAGAATACGAGGTGGCAGACATATGTGATTCTCGATACTTCAGGGGACAATTGCAGTATCTCGTAGATTGGAAGGGTTACGGACCTGCCGACCGAAGTTGGGGGCCGGCATCTTCAGTACATGCCCCTTTACTGCTCAAGAGATATCATAGAACACATCCGTGGAAACCCGGCCCTAGCCGGACCCAATGGGGGCATACTGTCAGGAATCAGCCTTCCTGGAAACTCTGGGACTCCTGGAAATTTAATTGAATCCTGATGATCATTCCCTCACCCAAGATGGCTGCCGCCCAGGTCCATACCCAGAATAAAGAGTTTGTGGTCCAGTTACCCTTTTTCACCACCAGAGGGAAACACGGCTATTTAAACGCTCCTATGACACAGTCCGCTGCGTTGCTACTTTGTAGCTTGTTTCCCGGACTCTCGCTACCTGCATCATCAAGCTACCTGCCTGCTTCTTCCTACTGGAGCCCTCCTTTCCGGTGCCACGTGGATGCCTAGCCCGAGACCTAACTTCACCCGACCCTGGTATTTACTACTCCCGCAATTCCCTCTGTCTCAAGCCTGATTCTTTCCGACTGACTTTCCTGCGCAATTCACGCATTAAGCTTTCTACCCGTCCCTGCTCTTCTGCCTATCTTTCGGCCTCCACCACTCTGCAATCTCATTTCTGCATTCCCCGCCGGCATAATTCCATACCCAAGCCCTCAGTCCATTTACACGTGGACTGAGGAGGATTGGTGCCGTGGTTGCCAATTCCTTTCTATCTACTCGATCAGAACGGCCTTTTCAACGCTGCACTTTCTACTGTCATTCTGAATGCGGCAGTCACCCACTGGCATAATCCCATGCCCAAACTCACAGTCCAAGCACACGTGGACTGTAGAGGATTGCAGTTGTGGTTGCCAGTGCATTCCCATCTGCACGCACTGAACTACCTTTCCCTCTCTGCTCTTGATTCCCATCATCCTTCCGTCTGACAACAACACTTCTACGGAGGCAGCTTTTGTGATATCATTTTATTCTACTCTCCTTGAGAACTGCCTCCTCCATCTCCAAACGGACCCAAACCATCTTTACCTCGGATCTGGACTGTCTTCAGGGGTTTTTCCCGCCCTATAGGGATATTCCTCATTTCTGCACGACCTACTGTTTACATCCAGAGGTCGGACAGGAACATGGATTTTCCTACTCTCTCCATTACTGTCAGACTGCTACCTTAGGTTAGTGAAAAGATAATTCCTAATAATCTTATTACAACAAATCCTTTTCTTATACAGTCTGGAAGGTTATGCTTTTAAAAACATTTACATAAAACACACATATATATATATATATACTGTGGCCGTGTAGTTATGGTTAAGTTGCTGTTTCCATAGGAAGAGCAGTTTTTGGGTGGCCTATAACTCCGCTCCCCCTGGACGAATCCTCACAAAACTTTGCATACAAAGTATATGGGCCACTCCGAATTCTTCCGCAAAGTTTGGCGAGGTTTGGTCGAGGGGGGGAAAAGTTATAGGGGGGATCCCAAAACGTCTTTTTTTCCCATAGACTGAATGGGGGTAAAACTTTGCGCACGGCTACACGTCAAACCGCTTGACGGATTTACACCAAATTTGCGGCAGGTATAGGGGCTTGGTCCAGAAAGCGTGCTTTTATAAATTTGGTGACCTTCCGTGCAGTACTTTTCATAAAAATGAACAAAAAGTAGGACTGAAAAAATTAGTGATATCTATGTCCGCTTCGCGGTCACACTTCCCTGTTCGGTCCACGGACAAGATACTGATTGGCTAAGGGGCTGGCGTCATGACCGCAGACACGCGACGTCTCTGCCGATTGGCTGCAGCGAGATGTGCTCTGCGTCAGATTGTTTGGATGCGCCCGACATCTTGGATCCGCCGATAGCAGAGCGACAACCAGTGCAAACATGCTATATTTATAAAACTCTTTTGCTGTGTCATAGAGCGTTGGGAAAGGTTCAGACAGTAAGACATGGGTGATCAATGCATTTGTTTTGGCGGTCGGTCTTAATGATGTATTTTCTATGGACACTTTGTACGCACAGAAAATGAGGGGTCCAATAACGGTAGTATTTCAGTCCATGCAGTGTACAGGCAACTTGTAACTGTTGTAAGGACGCACGTGGTGTTAGCGACCATTGAAATTGACAACATACCGTAATTGAATTACTTTTTCCTATGGGTATTGTATTCATTAGTACGCCACCATGGGTGTGACATGCTACGGTGGTTGTGGCCAGGGCCTAGAGTCTTGGATGCATTTCCGTCGGCCGGAGGCCGAAGGCCTTACTTCCAAGACTGTAGGCCCTGGCCACAACCACTGCAGCATGTCACACCCATGAATACACCCGTAGTATTGCGTCTCGATTGCATGGTTGTGGGGAGTGTGTACACTCTTGGGTGTACACACTCAAGAACAAAGTTATAAGCACTGGACGTCCAAGCCACTGCACACCTATCCCATGTAATATCTATGGATATACGGGTAGGAGTGCAGCCTCTGGCCAGAAGCACTGAAGGATACCACACCTATAGAAAAACCCCAATTACCCCACATCACTGAGGTGGTTGTGGGGAGACCCTGCATTCTTGGGTGCATGGCCAAAGGCCATGCACCCAACAACAAAATTATAACCTCTTCACTTACAAGCCAACATGGGTTTTATCTAGTGTGGTGGTTGTGGCCAAGATATATACGTTTGGGTGCATGGTTGCAGCTGTATGCTATACACCCAAGCATGTACACACTGCCTACAACCACTGCAGTTTATCACATTTATACTTCAGATCCACACAATCGATTATGTATCTGGCAGGTGTGGCCAGCTCCCCGAGTTTTGGGTACAAATTCAGTACATGCTACATTTACAATGTTTCCTTCTATGGGTGTGCTACTGATTTTGCTGCGGTGACTGTGGCCAGGGCCTACAGTCTTGGGTGCATGGCCGTAGGATCATTGGAAATGACAACATGCCGTAATTGCATTACTTTTTCCTATGTGTATTGCATTCATTAGTACGCCGCCATGGGTGTGACATGCTACCGTGGTTGTGGCCAGGGCCTAGAATCTTGGATGCATGGCTGTCGGCCGAAGGCCGTAGGCCTTACTTCCAAGACTGTAGGCCCTGGCCACAACCACTGCAGCATGTCACACCCATGAATACACCCGTAGTATTGCGTATCGATTGCCTGGTTGTGGGGAGAGTGTACAGTCTTGGGTGCATGGCCGAAGGCCAAGTACAAAGTTATAAGCAGTGGACGTCCAAGCCACTGCACACCTATCCCATGTAATATCTATGGACATACAGCTAGGAATGCAGCCTCATGCCACAAGCACTGAAGGATACCACACCTATAGAAAAAAACCCAACTACCACACATCACTGATGTGGTTGTGGGGAGACCCTGCATTCTTGAGTGCATGGCCAAAGGCCATGCACCCAACAACAACGTTATAACCTCTTTATTTACAAGCCAACATGTGTTTTATCTAGTGCAGTGGTTGTGGCCAAGATGTATACTTTTGGGTGCATGGCTGCATGCTGTATGCCATACACCCAAGCATGTACAAACTGCCCACAACCACTGCAGCTTATCACATTTATACTTCACACCCACACAATCGATTATGTATCTCGCAGAGTTTTGGGTACAAATTCAGTACATACTACATTTACAATGTTTCCTTCTATGGGTGTGCTACTGATTTTTATGCACCCCTGGGTGTAATATGCTGCGGTGATTGTGGCCAAGCCCTACAGTCTTGGGTGCATGGCCGTAGGCCGGATGCCATACTTCCAAGACTGTAGGCCCTGCCCACAGCCACCGCAGCATGTCACAGCAATGGGTACACCTGTAGTATTCATTATTGATGAGACGATTGTGGGGATTGTGTACAGTCTAGGCTGCCAAGAAGAAACTTCTAAGTAATGGAGTTATAAGCCACTTCACATCCATATATTGAAATGTATGCACATCCACCTAAGATTTTAGGCCCTGCCCACAACCACTGCAGCATTTCACAGCTACAGAGACACCCCTATTATTGAACATCAATCAGGTGGCTGTGGGGAGGTTCTGCAGTCATGCGTGCATGGCCGCAGGCCATGCACCCAACACCATAGTTATATGTAGTGTACTAACAAGACACAATGGGTGTGATATGGTGTGGTAGTGCATCAGTCAGGTGACTGTGGGGAAGGGCTACAGTTATGGGTGCATGGCCGAAGGCCATGCTCCCAAAACCAACTTTGTACGTAGTGAAATTACAAGGCACAATGGTTCCGATATGCTGTGGTGTTTCTGCCCCGGACCCAGAGTGTTGCCCAAAGGCCATGCACCCAAGACTGAAGTCATAAGCAGTGGGGTTATAAGTGAAGATGGGGGTGGTGTAATGCGGTAGTTCTGTACACGTCCTAGCGTCTTGGCTGCTTGGCTGCAGACGATGGTACCAAAAGTTAATGTAAAAGTACTTAATTTACAAGGACCATGGTTTTGATATGCAGCAATGGTTGTGGGTAGGAACTATACTCTTTGTACCTTGGTCGTAAGGCGTAGGTGGTAGGTTACGCAACCAAGATGCAAGGGCCAGCCTACAGCAACAGCAGCATACTAGTACCATGGATTTGACGTGTAGGTTCGCATGTGTACAAAATGACTGCTAATATACTTACGCCTTACTTTGTTTAGAATCCATACATGTTTAAAATGCCTTTAGTACTCGGCGGAAGTATCCTTTCCTAATTTCTGTGATGAAAGAAAAAGGTATGTTAGTCTTTGCATTTTATGAAAACCTACTACATTGCATAATAGACAGTTTACCCTTTTTTTTTTACCCTCATTTTTACTTTACAAACCAGTGTACGGTGCATTCCGCTCAGTTGCTGTGTTTGCTTTTCTAATCTTTGGGTCTGGGGAAAAAATATCTGTGTCGGATTAAAAAAACCTTTATTTGCTATGGTACTAACTACTTCTTTATTTCCTTTGAGTCCTTCCTTCTTCTTTCTGATTAATATTATGTTAGTTGCCTTGCTGCCGATTTTTAACAACAGTTAGATACCTGTAGGCGTATTCTAACTGTGCATTTGTTCTTACAGACCTGTGATATTCATTTATTTGTGTATTTGTCATATCCTCTTGGGCAGTTAGATTCCTGTAGGCGTATTCTAACTGTTTGTAGTCTTCCAGATAATGTTTTTGGTAATCTTGAAGTACACATTGGCCCTCATTACAAGTCAGGCGTCAAGGGTTTAATGGCGCTATCCAGTAACTACAGATTTAACAAGGGGGGTCCTGGGAGTCTCTCTGCCAGACATTAGTCCTGGTTACGAGAGACTTACCCAGAGTCTTTAGCTCACTATCTTTTCACAGAGAAGAAATATCCCAAACATATCAGTCTTTGTCCTGCCCTGGGGCAGTCCAGCACCGAAATGCGAGGCAATTCTCCTCTGAACAAGAGTACCAACAGAAACCCCAGACACGTGTTTCGGTCTGGTTGGACCTCATCAGTAGGGTGGATCTGTGCCTCTCTAAGAATAGTGAGCAAGGGGTCCACGTCTGGATTCCCCTAGTAACTTAGGGTGAGACCCAAAGTTACTAAAATATGCAGATTTAACAAGGGGGGTCCTGGGAGTCTCTCTGCCAGACATTAGTCCTGGTTACGAGAGACTTACCCAGAGTCTTTAGCTCACTATCTTTTCACAGAGAAGAAATATCCCAAACATATCAGTCTTTGTCCTGCCCTGGGGCAGTCCAGCACCGAAATGCGAGGCAATTCTCCTCTGAACAAGAGTACCAACAGAAACCCCAGACACGTGTTTCGGTCTGGTTGGACCTCATCAGTAGGGTGGATCTGTGCCTCTCTAAGAATAGTGAGCAAGGGGTCCACGTCTGGATTCCCCTAGTAACTTAGGGTGAGACCCAAAGTTACTAAAATATGCAGATTTAACAAGGGGGGTCCTGGGAGTCTCTCTGCCAGACATTAGTCCTGGTTACGAGAGACTTACCCAGAGTCTTTAGCTCACTATCTTTTCACAGAGAAGAAATATCCCAAACATATCAGTCTTTGTCCTGCCCTGGGGCAGTCCAGCACCGAAATGCGAGGCAATTCTCCTCTGAACAAGAGTACCAACAGAAACCCCAGACACGTGTTTCGGTCTGGTTGGACCTCATCAGTAGGGTGGATCTGTGCCTCTCTAAGAATAGTGAGCAAGGGGTCCACGTCTGGATTCCCCTAGTAACTTAGGGTGAGACCCAAAGTTACTAAAATATGCAGATTTAACAAGGGGGGTCAGGACAAAGACTGATATGTTTGGGATATTTCTTCTCTGTGAAAAGATAGTGAGCTAAAGACTCTGGGTAAGTCTCTCGTAACCAGGACTAATGTCTGGCAGAGAGACTCCCAGGACCCCCCTTGTTAAATCTGCATATTTAAGTAACTTTGGGTTTCACCCTAAGTTACTAGGGGAATCCAGACGTGGACCCCTTGCTCACTATTCTTAGAGAGGCACAGATCCACCCTACTGATGAGGTCCAACCAGACCGAAACACGTGTCTGGGGTTTCTGTTGGTACTCTTGTTCAGAGGAGAATTGCCTCGCATTTCGGTGCTGGACTGCCCCAGGGCAGGACAAAGACTGATATGTTTGGGATATTTCTTCTCTGTGAAAAGATAGTGAGCTAAAGACTCTGGGTAAGTCTCTCGTAACCAGGACTAATGTCTGGCAGAGAGACTCCCAGGACCCCCCTTGTTAAATCTGCATATTTAAGTAACTTTGGGTTTCACCCTAAGTTACTAGGGGAATCCAGACGTGGACCCCTTGCTCACTATTCTTAGAGAGGCACAGATCCACCCTACTGATGAGGTCCAACCAGACCGAAACACGTGTCTGGGGTTTCTGTTGGTACTCTTGTTCAGAGGAGAATTGCCTCGCATTTCGGTGCTGGACTGCCCCAGGGCAGGACAAAGACTGATATGTTTGGGATATTTCTTCTCTGTGAAAAGATAGTGAGCTAAAGACTCTGGGTAAGTCTCTCGTAACCAGGACTAATGTCTGGCAGAGAGACTCCCAGGACCCCCCTTGTTAAATCTGCATATTTAAGTAACTTTGGGTTTCACCCTAAGTTACTAGGGGAATCCAGACGTGGACCCCTTGCTCACTATTCTTAGAGAGGCACAGATCCACCCTACTGATGAGGTCCAACCAGACCGAAACACGTGTCTGGGGTTTCTGTTGGTACTCTTGTTCAGAGGAGAATTGCCTCGCATTTCGGTGCTGGACTGCCCCAGGGCAGGACAAAGACTGATATGTTTGGGATATTTCTTCTCTGTGAAAAGATAGTGAGCTAAAGACTCTGGGTAAGTCTCTCGTAACCAGGACTAATGTCTGGCAGAGAGACTCCCAGGACCCCCCTTGTTAAATCTGCATATTTAAGTAACTTTGGGTTTCACCCTAAGTTACTAGGGGAATCCAGACGTGGACCCCTTGCTCACTATTCTTAGAGAGGCACAGATCCACCCTACTGATGAGGTCCAACCAGACCGAAACACGTGTCTGGGGTTTCTGTTGGTACTCTTGTTCAGAGGAGAATTGCCTCGCATTTCGGTGCTGGACTGCCCCAGGGCAGGACAAAGACTGATATGTTTGGGATATTTCTTCTCTGTGAAAAGATAGTGAGCTAAAGACTCTGGGTAAGTCTCTCGTAACCAGGACTAATGTCTGGCAGAGAGACTCCCAGGACCCCCCTTGTTAAATCTGCATATTTAAGTAACTTTGGGTTTCACCCTAAGTTACTAGGGGAATCCAGACGTGGACCCCTTGCTCACTATTCTTAGAGAGGCACAGATCCACCCTACTGATGAGGTCCAACCAGACCGAAACACGTGTCTGGGGTTTCTGTTGGTACTCTTGTTCAGAGGAGAATTGCCTCGCATTTCGGTGCTGGACTGCCCCAGGGCAGGACAAAGACTGATATGTTTGGGATATTTCTTCTCTGTGAAAAGATAGTGAGCTAAAGACTCTGGGTAAGTCTCTCGTAACCAGGACTAATGTCTGGCAGAGAGACTCCCAGGACCCCCCTTGTTAAATCTGCATATTTAAGTAACTTTGGGTTTCACCCTAAGTTACTAGGGGAATCCAGACGTGGACCCCTTGCTCACTATTCTTAGAGAGGCACAGATCCACCCTACTGATGAGGTCCAACCAGACCGAAACACGTGTCTGGGGTTTCTGTTGGTACTCTTGTTCAGAGGAGAATTGCCTCGCATTTCGGTGCTGGACTGCCCCAGGGCAGGACAAAGACTGATATGTTTGGGATATTTCTTCTCTGTGAAAAGATAGTGAGCTAAAGACTCTGGGTAAGTCTCTCGTAACCAGGACTAATGTCTGGCAGAGAGACTCCCAGGACCCCCCTTGTTAAATCTGCATATTTAAGTAACTTTGGGTTTCACCCTAAGTTACTAGGGGAATCCAGACGTGGACCCCTTGCTCACTATTCTTAGAGAGGCACAGATCCACCCTACTGATGAGGTCCAACCAGACCGAAACACGTGTCTGGGGTTTCTGTTGGTACTCTTGTTCAGAGGAGAATTGCCTCGCATTTCGGTGCTGGACTGCCCCAGGGCAGGACAAAGACTGATATGTTTGGGATATTTCTTCTCTGTGAAAAGATAGTGAGCTAAAGACTCTGGGTAAGTCTCTCGTAACCAGGACTAATGTCTGGCAGAGAGACTCCCAGGACCCCCCTTGTTAAATCTGCTATCCAGTAACTACAACATATTAGACGTTCAGTTAGTTCATATTTGTTTTCTGCTAAAAGGTAGACAGCTAATTCAAACCATTTAGAATCTTCATTGTTTTCTATTTTGTATGCTATGTCTATATTTTTTGTGTTTCTTTTGTAAAACGTTCTGTGGCAACACACACACACATGGTTTGGTACTTCGGCCGATGCCCTTTTAAATTTTACTATTTCTTTTCTGTATGTGTGTAATAGAAGGTTGCTATGTGCAGAATTGTTGCTACTATGTTCTAAAACTATTGCATTTTGTAAGTGGCTTTCACTTCCAAAATATTTTCTCTGAATACGGTCAATTTCTTCTTGTAAGTATTTGGGTGTACCATGCAGAAGAGTGTTATTTAAATTGCCTAATTCTGAAGCTGGACTTTGTGCATAGTATATTTTATACACTAGATTTCTTACATTTGAATGATGTACTGATATCCTTTTGATATCATGGAAGGTGCTTTTGCAAATAGGCCCAGAAATGCAGGCTAATGAATGTACCTTTTACATACTGATTGAGGAACTGACGTAAAGATTTGAAAGATTTGTTTGGAATGGCACACATTGATGTGCACGGCCATTTGTATACTGGACGGTGCGGTTCTGTCAAATCGAGAGGTAATTCTGAGTTTTCAGGGGATACTTTTGTAAGCAGTGTTTCTTGTTCCATGATGGTACTATTGATTTTTTCATACCCTCGTCCACTGCTATGGATGGCAATTGTGTTTGTTTGATTTTGTTTGTATGCTTCTTCATTAAAATATGGTTCTGTGGTTGTCGTGTGACTCCATTCACCTCCACAAACATTTAAGACATTATTTTTGTTCACATTCCGTTTATTGCTGAGTTTCTTTTGTAGTTTGGTACTTAGTTTTGTTAATGCTTTCATCCTATTTAACACTAATATGAACCACTTCCTTTTGAGAAGGATTGCACTGTCCACGAGAGCTTGTTGGATTAAATTTCTACGGTAGGTTTTAAGGGTCAAGGTTGTTTTCGGACCTCTTCTTATTAGATTCTGAAGGACTCTGTGGCGAAACATTTTTGCTAAAATACTTTTTTTACTGTGGATTCTTGTTACTATGTCAGGATTATTAGGAGCAGTGCTAGCTGTACTGGTAGCCGATTGTTTGCCAAGATTATTGTGTTTTGTGACACATTTTGATGGATGAGGTAAAGTTTCAGTAGTTGACGCTTCCTTTGTTTTGCTACACAACTGTATTAGCTGGTTTGTTCCAACGTTCTCTACAAACTCTACTACAGATGGATGCTTAGATTGGACACTTTTCTTTTTATTTGCTCTAATTCTGTGTTCCTTTCTACGCACTTGCTTTTTGGTAGGCATTCTTTGGTGTCTGTTGAAAAAAAGAAGGCATGCTTTGGTCTGTTGTAGAATGTATGTGTGTTGTGTGCATGTGTGCATGATTTTGATGGGGAAGCCGTTTGTCGTGGTGTGTGAATGTGCATTGCACTCTTACAATGATTTGGGAAGGCTATTTTTCTATTTATTTAGCTCTACAATGTGCTTCAGATGCCAGTACAAAGTGGCCTAGTGGTGACGAGAAGCATTAATTGAAAACGAAATGGCATAAAATTGAAACCGCTACTTCTTTCCTAGTACTAACATTCTAACGATTTTGTATGTTATTTGAGTTCCAAACACACAGCGATTTGTGAGCCATTCTGCCTGTTATTCTTTGTTTAACAAATGGGGATTTGTGAGTAGAATGGTTCAGAAATCAATGTTTGCTTTGGTGCCCATAATTACCAAATAACCCACGCACCCTCATTGAGGAATAGTTATAATATAAACGTAGTACTGTACTTACTTTTTTTGGCAAAAAGATCAGGTTTCTTGGAATATGTAGTTTGCAGTGTAGATGCTGTTGCTTCCCAGGAGAGTAGTCTTCACTGTGATTGAGAAAAAAAAAATGTTTCACTTTGTGTGTTTAAAGCAGTGATGATACTGTACACGTAAAATGTGCATCATTTCTTAGAGTATTCTACTTTCGTATTGCAACATAGTGCATGTGTGCATTTCACTTCACTATGTGCTGTCTGTGTATGTTTTTTGCAGTATGTTACTTGCAAGTCCTTTAGAAATGAGAACAATTTTAAGGTTATGAAAATGACTTGTTTTTTTAAAGCTATTTTATCTATAGGAGAGAGGTTTGTAAGCGATAGGACATTATAGTAGATGGGAAAACATTTTCTACTTTCACATTACAAATACGATGCTGAAAAATCGGGAGACCCTCAGAGGGAGATGTCACCACAGCAATCGGGAGTACTTAATTTTCCCATACGATCGCATTGCAAGTACCATTACTGTAGGCCATACACAGTACACAACTCGGACATTTTGTAATGTAAACTCGAGTTTCGCGCTAAATAGACATGCCTGTAACGTATGTATAGGTTATGGGGGAGACAATAAGACTTGGTGCGGTTTGCCAATGAAAAATCGGACATCTTGCACTTAAAAGGGGAAGCGTTGGTATGTATTGCCTATGCAGATTTAGTGGCATTAATTTGTTTATATGAAATCATAAGGGTTGCACATCTTCTCTGATTAAAATATGCATACCTGTACTCTATACTCATGCATGTGGGCATGCATGGAGGTGTACGTAGAAATCTGCCACACTTGCACAGTCGTTTGTGAGGTAGGTGCTTTGCAACGATATGCGACTTCCATTCAGAGTCATCGATAGTAAATTTGAAGTGCGCAATGTTGCTGACGGAGATAGATTTAGCGATGTTCAATGTGATTGGTGGATGGTTGTGTGACTGCCTAGTTGTGTCCAATGAGGGACTGGATTTGCGACTGATGTGTGGAAAGGGTAGAAGGACTGGGTAAGAGTTACGTGCCACACGTAGACAACGCTTGTCCGCGGGTAGGGCGTGTCACATACGGGTTTCTACAGCAAATCCAGTATGGAAAGGGGACTGTAGGCATTAGCCAATCAGATGTTCACATTGCTCTTTTGTGTAGAAAGACGGTGCGTATACTGAAGATGGCAGAGGTGGAGAGGGTCAGGCTTTTGCTGCTTGGAGATATTTTTGTCCATGGCTTACAGCACTATGCCGAGAGTAGGCATGTGGCACATCATTTCGACGTGAGAGGAGTGGAGGTGGTGTGGAGTGCTGAGGCTGATCGCGATATAGCGTCAATTCTGCAAGTTTGCAGACAAATGCGTACGATGACCTCTCCTCATGTGGTACTTTTGCACTACGGTGTTTGCCATTTGGGCTACGTGAGTTCACGTACTTTGTTGGAAGATTTAAGAGAGTTGGTTCAAGCAGTCATGAACATATTTCCAACTGCAAAAGTAGTTTTTTCCGGTTTACTCCCTAGAGGAAAATGGGACAACAGTTCTGTTTTCTGTCCAGATCAAAGTATTGGGAGGTGTAACATCAATCGCGGCATGCATGCTTTCATGTTACGAGCTGGTATGTTTTTCTGCAGCCACGACAACATTGATCCCAGTAATGCGGATTATTTTGCAGCAGATGGTGTTGCACTGTCTTCTTTGGGAAATGCCATGTTCTTTTGGAATGTACGGCTTGCATTAGATAAGGTTCTGTAATGGTTGTAAGAGGAAAATAAGAACAATTTTTTTTAAAAAACACATAAAAACAGGTGTCTGTCAGGCATCTGCCCAAAAATAAAAAAAAAAGTCTCTTTTCGGAGCCCACCTTCAAGGGGAAAAGGGGATTATTATTTAACTGTACAGTCGTCACGCTCTGATCCTGTACTTGTCCGCGGACATGGTGGTAGTTTGCAGGCAGCGCATATTACCAACAGGGATTCTGGGGTGGAGACGCTGTCAGTCTAGAAATACGGATACCTTTACTTTGAAACCGCAAACGCATTTTGGTGGCCGTGGGCCAACCGTCTCATATACAATATGACAAAATATAGGTTTTCGAGTTTGCTAATGAACGCCCATTTTGATGTAACAAGAATCGCCATTTTGTTTTCTAAACATTGCTCATTGCTTTCTGTTCCTATTGATTTGCAGTATATTTTCCACTTACACTGCTCGACTGTGAAACATTGTTGTCCGTATGTGAAAAGGACAAGGCCGCAGGGCCGTGAGGATAACAAGAGTTTGCTGAAACACAAACGTAGGCAGCGCCAGGAAGAATGGCCGGCTCCCTCCCAAATGTAGCCTTGAAGCAGAGCTGCAGGGCATTTAATCATTTCACAGCTGCCAGCCAGTCTCGTTATATGGTAGAATATGTTAGAATAATACCGCTAAAGGCTTGAATTATGCTTTTCTTACGGCCCCCCTTTGCTGAGCTCGCTAGAGCATGTCGGCTCCCAGGACGCGAATAGCACCTGATAGATAGCAAGGTCCGGAATGCAACTCCCCCCGTATGTAGTTCGCTTCCAAGAACAGAAGCGCTGTGTTCTATTCAATAACTGAAAGATGCCTTCGCACTCACAAATTGCAAATTGTTACTAGAATAGATGTTTGAAGGTGTCATAGTGGTCGGAGATGTCCATCATCACACCAGGTTCAAAGAAACCCAATAAAGGGGGGTGTTAAACATGTCATAGCTGATTGTTTGATATGCATTTTGTATATATGTAACTGATGTACGTAATTCACTCTCTTGCGTCCCTCGAGGTCTAGAGATACACGTCGCGGGGCGTGAGACCGAGTTGGCCAACTGAGACTTTTGCTTTGCAATAAAACCCTAGCTTTGGGAATACAACCTCGTGTCTGGCGTCTCTATCGTGTGTGGTGACTCGCCTTGTTTCCATAGACGTCAGGGCCCCTAGGGTCCCCTTTCAAGATGGCGCCCGAATAGGGACCCTCCTCCACTTGTTCCATCGCATAACGTTGTAATTGAGTAAGGCAGAGAACGGCGAGGACGGGACGATCGAGCCGGGATCAAGAGGTGTTCGGGGTGCCCTGTAAAAGTGATGAGAGACTCCTTTGCAGATCTGCACACATCTGATCCCTGATCGACGTGTCTGGCTAGAGAACAAGGAGGCGAGGGTCCTGAAACGAGGCAGAAGCCAAGAAACGCAGACACAATGTCCTTTGGTGCGTCAGTATACAGACGACTTGATTTATCAGGTGAGTCATTCCCCGATTCAAAGTATCCTGATATTGGTTGAGAGTTGACTTTGCAAAATCAAACGCCCTAGGTAAGGTTGATTAACCAGGGGGAAGGTTGAAACATGCCTGGGGTATTGTCCACCCCAGCAGGGTTTTTCTACTGTGGTAGACAATCTTTGGAAGATGGCCAAATTGTACCACCTGGGGGAACGCCGGCGAATGAGATGTATGTGAAGTATGCAGTGGGTGCGATAATATTCTGTGAGACTTGGCATAGGCAAACCAGAAAGCAACAAGACCATAAGTGGCCGATTAATGGTAGTTTTGAGATAGCGAGGATAGATAACCTGGAAAGGGTGTTGATAAGAAAGAAAGCACGTCCTGCAGCATTTGAGACTATTAAAGACTGGAGAAAGGAAGCAATGCTCTGATTTAAAAGCAGAGCAAAGCATGCGCGCAGGCATAAATTGAAAGGTGAAGTAGCGGAAGAAAAAGAAGAGGAGTGGACTGAGAGTCTAAGAAGGGCAGGTAGGCGTGACCAGTTGAATATAGAAAAGATATACCCACAACGAGAATTACACATAGCAGATGAATTGATAGAAAATATATTGACCCATACAAAACAAGGCCCAAGATCAGAAGTAAGACCAGACACGTCAGCAGCTATTGCCCAGACCCCGCCCGTAGCTCAAGCTCCCCCTCCGGTAGCTCAAGCCCTCCCACAGCCACAGACCGCGCAAGT
Organism: Ambystoma mexicanum; assembly: GCF_040938575.1. Classification (NCBI taxonomy): domain Eukaryota; kingdom Metazoa; phylum Chordata; class Amphibia; order Caudata; family Ambystomatidae; genus Ambystoma; species Ambystoma mexicanum. Next base: position 721,644,915 of record NC_090938.1, on the reverse strand, counting down.
AAAACTTCCTATTAGCCAACCAGGCCTACAACAGACACTCCCTGTTCCCATTGTCCCATCCGCACCTCGTGGGGGTGCACGAGGGTAACCCGCAGAGCAATCAGCAAAGAAAGGAAGGTGGAATTGCAGCAACAGGCAGAGATGTATATAGACGGGAATGATGGGACGACAACATTGGCTTCGATATATGACTTCCGTAGAAGCAACGAAAGACAGGTAGTGTTGGAATGAATGGGTGAATATTTGGTGGAGAAATGGAAACAGCTAACTGGGAAATTACCACTGCAGCGATTGTTAGATTTGAATGCATTAGCACACTGTAGGGAGAGGGATGAAGAAGTGAGAGAACATGTATATAGACTTTTTGAGCTTAAGGATGAATTAGATAATGATTATGCCGAAATGGTTGCTGCACCTGGGTACAGGAGTAGAGATATCGGGAGAAATAGGAAGGAAACTGTAGAGCCATATATACAACAACGACATTCAATGTCGTCAGTACAAAGGGGCGACACGTTAAAAGTATGTATGCGAGAAGCGTTTAGATGGATGTCAGATCCTAGTATTCCCACAATGGAGATACACGAGATATTTGATGAATATTCCATGCCCATGAAAAGAAAAGCACTACAGTCGATGGCTGAACATTTATTAGAGAAAGATATAAAAAACGATAAGGCCAGCCCACCCGAAATAATAGCAGTATATAGAAGAGCACTAGAGTGAGGGACAGAAGAAACAGCCCTATCGTTGGATCTGGGAATATTGTTACATCTAAGAGAAGGAGGGGGGACGGTACGTGGGGCATTTCCTATGAGAGAGGTCCCACCTACCTTTGTGCCCAAAGTGGAGGTTCCCGCAGTGGGCAGTGCAGTGGCGCAGGTAACACCAGCCCATTACACCGCCCAATATGTGCTTGTCCCCTTTTCCAGACAGGAGGTGAACAACATAAAACAGATGATTCCTGATATATGAAAGAATCATGCAGGGTTTTACAAGGAAGTAGAGTCCTGCCTACAATCATCCGTGCTTACCATGGGTGATATAGACCTAATATTCCCGGTGATTCTGCCAGCAGACATATGGAAACAAATAAGAAAGGTAGATGACCCAACAGCCTTTTTGCGCCACATGGGCAGACTTGATAATAGAAGACAGGAATAAAGCGGTTGGAGGGACACCAGGAGCGAATCTGGCGGCGTTACCAGCACGTATAGTGCAGAAGTTAAAAGCAATTGTCCCAGAGAAAAGAATTCAATGGGACAAATTGACTGCATGTGTACAAGGCAAAGATGAGTTGGCTACAGATTATTTTAATAGATTTGAAGAAGTATTCACAGACTTCAGTGGGCAGGATGTGGGTTCGGAGGCAGGAAAGAGGTTATTTGTTGACAAATATGTAAGGGGTTAAAACTTCCAATACAGGATCTAATAATGACTTCAGAGAGTGCATGGCAAGCAAAAACATTGGGCGAAGTATTACATATGGCCCAATATTATGAGCGCAGAGTGACTGCAGGAAAAGAAAAAGAAGAGAGGGATAGGGTAAATCTAAAGACACAAGTATTAATGCAGCAAGTAGTGGGACATAATAGAGGGCGAGGGAACGCACAAGGAAGGAGTAATTCGAATATGCATGTGGGAAAAGTGGGACCGAATCAGTGTGCATGTTGTAAAGAGGAAGGACATTGGCGAGCGCAATGTCCGCATCTACAGAATAGAAATGGGTCTGGTCAGAGGAGACAGCATAGAGGACACCCAGGAGCAAATGGACCAAATGGGAATAGTATGCAGCAGCATCATAATAACGGAGGTAATCAAAACCAAGGCCAAAACCAGAATGCCCCAAACCAGAGTCAGGGACAGCAAAATCAACAATATGGAAATCAGAGTGGGGGAAATAGAGGGAAGAGTGGAAATGTTTTCGATACACAGCCAAACACGTATTACAGTAATAGTAATGATTACACATCGGACGATGTGTTATTTCCCCAATAGGACAGCCCAGGACAGGGGTCGGAACCAATGTCTATTCCCGTGAATCAGAGAGGACCCTACGTGGAAATGAGAGTCGGGAATGAGGAGCACCGCTTTCTTGTAGATACAGGAGCACAGAAGTGTTCAATAGGCCATCACTTGGTTCCGGATATACCACTGTCAGGGCAAAATAATATTTCCGTAGGGTTCGCAGGTACACCAGTCATAAACCCAGTGTCCAAACCAGTCCCAGTTACCATAGGACCATTTACTGAACATTGTCCTTTCCTTCTAACAGAAAATTGTGGAGAAAATTTGTTGGGATTAAACTTGTTGAAAAAACTAGGTTCTGTTATACATCGCACGGCAGATGGAGTATTTCTAACGATATGGCCACACGATGCCCCTGTGTCAGAATTCATGTCTGAAGCGTTACCAGGGGAACTAAGTAAAGTACCAACCTGTAAATGGGCAATGCATGACAACGATGTGGGATGTTTAAAGATAGAGACAGTAAAGATTATTTTGAAAGAAGGTGTTACCCTACCGCGAATACCCCAATACAAAATTTCGGTTGAAGGTGAGAAAGGATTGAAGAGTATTGTTACAGATTTGGTGAAATTAGGGGTAATCGAGGAAATCACAGGCAGTACATGCAACAGCCCGATTCTTCCGGTTTATAAAAAAGGAGGTAATGAGGTACCGTACCGTTTCATAATTGATCTACGTGCATTGAATAAGGTAGTAGAGCCGCAATTTCCTCTAGTGCCAGACGTCACTACAATATTGACAATGATACCTGTTTCAGCAGAATATTTTAGTGTAGTAGATTTGAAAAACGCATTCTTTAGTATTCCAGTGGACAAGGACAGTAGTTATTTGTTCGCGCTACATTAGGAGGACGATCATTTACATTTACGCGGATTCCGCAAGGTTACACGGAAAGTCCAAGTATTTACAGTAGAGCATTAAAAGAGCAGCTAGACATGCTGGAATTACCTGTGGGTTGTGTACTTTTGCAATACATAGACGATCTATTGCTAGCTGCAGACACAGAGGAGATTTGTAAAGAAATCTGTATTACTACTGTCACACCTAGCGGCACATGGCCATAAAGCTAGTTTGAAGAAATTTCAGTATAATCAAAAGGAGGTGGCTTATTTGGGCTACCTACTTTCGAAAGGAGGGAGAAGACTAACGCCAGAATGCATAGAAAGCATTTCTTGTATGCCTATTCCAAAGACACAAAAAGGAGTAAAAGCCATAATAGGCATGGCTTCATATTGCCGACAATGGATTGGTAATTTTTCGTTAATTGTGAAACCATTAGTGAATTTAACTAGAAAGGATGCAGTTATGCCTTTGCAGTGGGATGAGGAATGTCAGAAAGCATTTGATGGATTGAAAACTGCATTATGCTCGGCTCCAGTTTTGGGTACGCCGAACTATGAGAACATTTTTATACTATTTGTGTGTGAAAGTGAAGGATGTGCATTGGCGGTTTTGACACAGGAACAAGGTGGAAGAAATAGGCCGTGCGGCTATTTTTCTTCTGCGCTGGACCCTGTAGCGCGCACTACCACGATGTTTGCGATCTGTCGCGGCGGCTGCTGCGTCAGTGAAACAAACGGAAGGGATGGTATTGGGGCACACTTTAATTCTGATGGTGCCACATGTCATAGACGTTCTATTAAATAGTACACAGACGCAACACCTCACCTCTGCTAGATTGAGCAGATATGAGATTATCTTGTTCGCGCCCCATATCCAAATTATAAGGTGTAGCGCTTTGAATCCTGCAGAATTAATGCCACTAACCATAAAAGAAATTGGGGAGAATGAATCACCCCCCCACAATTGCTTAATGGTCACTGAGGAATAAACCAAGGGAAGAGTTGATTTAAGTGATATTCCACAGAAAGAGCCGGATGGAGAGTTATTTTGTGACGGCTCATGTTTTAAATTACCAGATGGCACGACAACTGCCGCATACGCTATCACTACCCTAGAGAGTGTTGTAGAAAGTAAAAGAATCCCCTATAATTCAGCACAAGCCCCGGAAATAATAGCATTGACCAGAGCCTGCAAGATTTCTGAAAATTTGAATGTGAATATATATACTGATAGTCAGTATGCTTTTGGAGTGATTCATAATTTTGGTCGACTCTGGGCTGAGAGAGGGTTTCTGGCATCACATGGCACCAGAATTCAACATGGCCCTTTGATTGTACGATTGCTGTCTGCACTCACGTTTCCAAAGCGCCTAGCAATAGTGAAATGCGAGGCACATAAAAAAGTAACATGCAAAGTAGGAGAGGGAAACGCATTTGCAGACCGAATTGCGAAACAAACTGCCACTGATTTGAATACCAAGATGATGACGGTTCAGACAGAGGAAGTACCCTGTATGATAGAAGATGGAGTTGTGACTGTCAAAGAAATGCAGGCCGAGGCTACGGCCGATGAAATACAGGGATGGGCAGAGGGATCTGCTGAGTTGGATCTGGAGGGTTGTTGGGTGGACAAGGGAACTAGAAACTGGATGTTGCCAAATTCGTATGTGACTGCAAAGGTCACAATGGCCCACACCCCTACGCACATCTGTGCGAAGAAAATAATACAGCACCTTTCTACAGTTTGGCAGAATGTAAACATAAAAAAGAATGCAGAGAGGTTGGTGCAGAACTATATCACGTGTTTGCAACACAATGTAGGGAAGGGAACGGTGATTCCAACAGGCAGTTTTGGCCCGCCCTCCATGCCATTTGAGGTAATTCATTTTGATTTCATAGAGATGGAGAGGTGCCAAAACTTGAAATACGTCTTGGTGGTGATCTGTGCATTCAGTAAGTGGGTGGAGGCATATCCTTTGAAAGTCTGCACAGCAATGAGTATGGCAAAAGTAATGTTGAAGGAGTACTTTTCCAGATTTGGCTTGCCCCGAGTCCTATGGTCTGATAATGGACCGCATTTTGTGGGTGCAGTGGTATTACAGATATGTGCTGGTCTCCAGATTGATAAGAGATTCCAGAGTTCAAGGCATCCGAGTTCTGCCGGTCTTGTGGAGAGGCACAACGGGATTCTTAAATCAAAGATTAGCAAGATTTGTGCGGGAAGCAAGTTGAGTTGGGTGATGCATTATCAATAGCACTATTATGCATGCATACGTCTGTGCAGGCTACAACTGGGCTCTCCCCGTACGAAATCATAATGGGGAGGCCGGCAAATGTTTGGTGTGCACCTCAGCCAAAACGACTTAGTGAGATAGAACATCCTGTGCTTAGTACTTATTGTGGCCTTTTAATGCAGAAATTGCGTTTGATTCAACAGCAGATGCAGGAGGCATTACCAGTGAGATACACCGGTCCGGGGCACGCGCTGGACCCAGGAGACTGGGTTGTGCTAAAGAACTTTGAAAGGAAGTCATCATTAGCACCCAGGTGGTGCGGGCCCCATCAAGTACTTTTGGCAACACAGACGGCAATACGGGTGGATGGAAGGAAGTCGTGGATCCATGCCACCCATGCCAAGAAGATTCCAACTGCACTGAAAGACTTGCCTGACACTGATGACCGGAAAGAGACAGCGGTCCCAGAAACGAAAGAAACTGTTGCCAGTAAGCCGCCACCTAATCTGCCAAAACGAGAAGTGAAACTCGAAACAAAGCCTGAGACGATTGCTAAAGAGGGGGAAGGGCAAAGAGTGCCCCAACATTGCCCAGCAGAATCGACATCACTGCTGACCGACGCAAAATCTGCCTTGCAAATACCAGCAAAAGCAAATCGTGTACCCCTTTGGCGCCCACCAGCACTTGCCAGCACACCAAAGAACGGATCTGCATCATAGGCGCGGCGCACACCAGCACCTGCAGTAGCGCCACGGGCTGACGTCAAGCCTGAATCTGGAAGTGCACCGGCACTGTTCACGGATCATACGATACCAGGAGCAAGGTGATACAACCTGCGGCCTCGGAAGACAAAGTGATCCGCAGTTCTTTTTGGTGTTTATGTCAACCTCTGGTTCAGCTCATGGACGGAGAAGGAACCAGAGGTGTAGAGGAGAGAAGCGTGAGAATTGTACAAGTCGGACAATTCAAGTCTCGCGGCTCCTCAGTGCGATCATAAAAGGTACATGTGTCCGGAACCAGAGCGGACAAGCTGGGCGCACATAGTACTATGGCAAGTGAGTTAACCGATTAATAGTACATGTGACCGGAACCAGAGCGGACAAGCTGGGCGCACATGATACTAAGGCGATAAGATAACTGATCGAAGGTCCTCTGAGCAGTATAAGAGGGGACAAGTGATCTCGCCTAAAAACGAATAATCGAATCCAGGCAAAAAAAGGACAGGCAGAACTGAACTGTGACAATTCCATTGAACTTATTAACATCAGAGCAAGCGCGACGAAGAGAGATATCCACAACGAACTGTGATAAAAAAAGAAGAAGGACGACGAGAAACATGCCGGGACCGGTTCCAGCCTCCTCCTGCACCACCACCACTGAGAATGAGTCAATTATAAAGACTATAAGCTTAAGAAAAACGCATGGTAAAACAAATTGTATGCTGGTACTAACGATAATAATGTGCTTTATGAGCGTGGTAGCACCAATATCGACAGCCCTAATATTATGGTGGGTAGAAACAATACATCCATTAGAAATGTTTTTACCAATAAGTAATATATCCACTACTGAAAGCCCGGTTCAGGTGATCACTTATACCCTACCCCCAATGGAAGAAAAACACAGGGAAGGTTTTGGAAATAACACATTACTGTTGATAATGAACATGACACATGCATTTCTGAAGAAAACAAACTGCTGGGTATGTGCCCATTTACCACAGCATGCCAGGAAAGGAATAGGGTGGTATGTGCAGCCATTATCATTAAGTTCTGCATGTAGTGCATCTTTAGGTGCAATGTTCTATGGGAAATGGAATGAGAGTAATACGGGTCAATTAGACAGAACCAACATGAATGAGTTTGAGGAGATAATAATGAAGCCTGTGGGTTGTTCCATTTTCCATAAAGCACAAGTAATAGCCCCAGAGCCCATGAGGAAAAGTACACGAAAGATAACACGACAAAATAGACAAGATAGATTGTCCCCACCAGAAAAAACATCTGTAATGACATTTCGTGTAAGAACAGAAGGGGACAAAGATGCAATTCCCCCATCTTACACGGTGAATTATAGCCCAAAAACTGTCCCTTTTTGTCTAAAAAAGAAAGGCTTTTTTTCAGTCGGAACATATGCTGGTTGTATGAATACAGTGGTACTAAAATGGGAAATAGAACCAGTATACGTAGGTGATCCAGTTTATTTTATATGTGGAGAGAAAGCATACCCTTGGTTGCCCAGAAACTGGGGAGGTACATGTTACCTAGGGCTACTGTTCCCAGGAGTATTCCTCTTAGAAACAGCAGCCATGGCCAGATCATCCAGAACTAGAGTCAAGAGGACTGACAAAGGTGTTTTAATAGCAAATGATGCAGCAAAATCATTCATTCCATTCTTAGGGCAGATAGTGAACTCCTATAATATAAGGCAACTTTCCAGAATCCTAAAGAATATAATAAATACAACAACAGATATATTATTTAACATAACGTTGGAAGAAAGTGGAATCAGGTTAATGACGCTGCAAAATAGAATGGCTCTCGATGTGATCCTGGTTGATCGTGGGGGAATTTGCAAAATAGTGGGATCAGCATGTTGCGTTTATGTCGATGACTATTCCCCCACGATCTTTGAAGCAATAAAGAAAATGCACGTTCTAAGCTCTGAACTCCCTACTGGAGAAGGGAGCTGGGGAATAGGATCTTGGTTTTGGGGAATACTACGATCTTGGGGATGGAAGTTGATCTCAATATTAGTAGTGATGTTCGGAATATTCCTAACGTGCTGTTGTTGTATACATTGTTTACCCATAGTTTGCACTGAGGTAACTGAGGGATGTACGGAAGGATGCATGCATATGATAACAAAGAAAAAACAACCTCATGATCGAACTAGCCCAGACCCAAATGAGATGAGAGCAGTAAAAGAGTTGATGGCAATAGATATTGATGAAGACAATGATGTCCACGATAGCATGCAAGACTCAGACATAAGTACTTCAGATTCATCATCACTAGAGGAGGTTTCAATAAATAGATGAGACGTTTGGCATATGGCCAAAGGAAGGTTTGTCAGTCTAGAAATACGGATACCTCTACTTTGAAACCACAAACGCATTTTGGTAGCCGTGGGCCAACCGTCTCATACACGATATGACAAAATATAGGTTTTCGAGTTTGCTAATGAACGGCCATTTTGATGTAACAAGAATTGCCATTTTGTTTTCTAACCATTGCTCATTGCTTTCTGTTCCTATTGCTTCGCAGTATATTTTCCGCTTACACTGCTCGACTGTGAAAAATTGTTGTCTGTATGTGAAAAGGACAAGGCCGCAGGGCCCTGAGGATAACAAGAGTTTGCTGAAACACAAACGTAGGCAGCGCCAGGAAGAATGCCCGGCTCCCTCCCGAATGTAGCCTTGAAGCAGAGCTGCAGGGCATTTAATCATTTCACAGCTGCCAGCCAGTCTCGTTATATGGTAGAATATGTTAGAATAATACCGCTAAAGGCTTGAATTATGCTTTTCTTACGGCCCCCCTTTGCTGAGCCCGCTAGAGCATGTCGGCTCCCAGGACGCGAATAGCACCTGATAGATGGCAAGGTCCGTAATGCAACTCCTCCCGTATGTAGTTCGCTTCCAAGAACAGAAGCGCTGTGATCTATTCAATAACTGAAAGATGCCTTCGCACTCACAAATTGCAAATTGTTACTAGAATAGATGTTTGAAGGTCTCATAGTGGTCGGAGATGTCCATCATCACAGCAAGTTCAAAGAAACCCAATAAAGGGGGGTGTTAAACATGTCATAGCTGATTGTTTGATATGCATTTTGTATATATGTAACTGATGTACTTAATTCACTCGCTTGCATCCCTCGAGGTCTAGAGATACACGTCGCGGGGCGTGAGACCGAGTTGGCCAACTGAGACTTTTGCTTTGCAATAAAACCCTAGCTTTAGGAATACAACCTAGTTCTGGCATCTTTATCGTGTGTGGTGACTCGCCTTGTTTCCATAGACGTCAGGGTCCCCTAGGGGCCCCTTTCAACGCATGCAAATGAGAATGAGCAGAGCTAGTGATTGGTCAATACGGTTCAGTAGGTGTGTTCTGAACAGCGAGAGTTAGTGCGACCGTCTACTCCCTGACAGGAGACCACTCAGCTATGCCTCTGTGTGCTCGAAAACAGATTATCTGGATGTTGGGAGACTCATGGAGACATTGGTTGAAGGTGCATGCAGAAAGTTGCTGTCTATCTACAGATCTTGGATTGTCTCATGCCGAAGTGCACTGGCATGGCGTGCGTGGAATGAGATGGCTGGACTTAGTACTTCTCTGTGTTACTTTACTGACAGAGCGTCATCCTGATATACTTATCATTCATTGTGGAGGAAACAGTTTAGGCCATGTCTCTGGAATTTCTTGCGGGGGAAGGACTTGCGCAGATCATGGACATGTTCCCCAATTGCCACATACTTTTTTCCCGTATTGCACAAAGACAAAAATGGCTGCGTTCTTCTACATTTGGTCCACAAATGGAGAAAGTGAGATGCAATGTGAATAAGGCTGTTTGCGCTTTTCTAAGAGATGTTGGCATGTCCTCATTCCACAATGAAAACATTTTGTTTCGGAGCTCTTTCATTTTTCGCCGAGATGTGGTCCATCTCACATATGCTGGCAACCAAATTTTTCTTCACAATGTACAAAATGCATTGCACCCTTTTTTTGATTCACACTAACCTATTTGCCATTCCTTTTTCCCCAATGTACAGTTTTTGAAGGAGACGCAACACCACCAAAGGCTCTTTTCAGAACCACCACTTATTCGCAGCGTAAAGTCCATTGGTTTTACTCCACGTGCACCCTCCATTTCTGTGTCCTACGACTGTCTGCGGACTTTTTCGAAAAATGCCCGGGGGCCTACAACGGTCACTTGCTAGTTCTACTGTTAAACTGAGAAAGGCGGCTCTGAAAAGAGCCATTTTTTTTTTATTATTATTTTCCACTTTCCTGCTTTTGGGCACCCGACACACTAGAAGAGGAGGGCAAAGGAGGGTAAGGAAGGGACACCAACCACGGGGATAAGAAAGGGCAGGTGCAGAGAGAAAGTTATAGGGTGATATTTACTTGGGTAGGAAGCAGTTATTCTGATGCTCCGTGACCGTAGCCTCAAAAGCACCCCCTGCAGAGTACTGCGTCACAATACATACACACTATTGTCACCTTTGAAAGAAAAGGGTCAATAGCATTTCAAATGGCTTGTGAGGCAGCTGGAGGGAGGCGCTCTCCCACAGGAGTGTCTCTTGTGGTGAGAGGATCAGACACGGAGGATGCTGTGGAGGAACTTAATCTTCTACGTTCTTCACATGGCACCACCTTGCGAACGTCTGCACTGTCGAACAAAGTCAGGTGGTGCTTCATGGTTGTAGTACCAAAGCTGTACACACCAGGTCTCCCGCGACTCAGCATCAACTGGCACTTGTTACACCTGACCCGGTTCGCATGTGCTTTTGGTACGTTCCCACAAACGGAAAACAACCGTCACACCCACGACTCCCGGCGAGTGCTTGTAGTGTGCAGTTCCTCCACCTCATTCTCTTCTTCCTCCTCTTCCTCAATCTCTACATCCTCACCCGTATATCCCTCTGTAGGCCCTTGGGGAGGTGGTGGTGGAGGAGGGTTTGGGGGTGTTGGTGAGGCTAATGAAGCAACAGTAGCCATGGATGCCATACCAATTACTTTTCCTATTGGTCACTACAGCAAAGTAAAGGCAGCACAACTCAATCTGCTATAGCCAGCAGCACAATGAACATGCGCTCTGGGTTGTGGCCATTTATAGGGGTGGAGGGATGCACCTCATCACCATCTTCATCACTGAAAAGCATTCCAAAAATTTTACACAGCATGTCCACAGGTAAGCTATTGTCTGCGATATGTGAAATGATACTTTTATACTGTACAATACTTTGCCTTGTATGTATACATTCTTTTGTACTGTTGCGGAAGCACACAAACTGCGCAAATTAGTCCACACGCTCAGCGTGGGTGCGGTCACATGATGACGTCCTGAACACACATCCGCGACAGAAATGGGTGTTCGCTGGATAGCAAATGCAGACTAACAAATGTGCGCATGCGCGCAAGTGTCCTACGGACACTGTTCAGGTTCTCAAACTAATTCAAAGTGCGACACAAGTGAGCTAGACAGTTAGGGACAGGCGCAATGTTCGCTGTACTTATGGTTGTACTGCACATGTGCGTACATGATATGCTCACTGTACGGACAGGTCTGGTGTCCTTAGGCCAACTCCATTTTGTTTGACTACGAACATGCCGGCCACCGCACATGTTCTACGGACGGTACCATCTTGGCTGCGGACGATACGGACAAGTAGAGTGTCCTTAACATGCTCCCATTTTGCTCATTTACAGACATCCCAGACACCTGGTGTGTTCTACGAATATATTTTATGTCGTTTGTAAGCCGTACGGCGAGGCATAATGTGCTTAGGACGCCGCTTTCTGTTTCTTTACGCACAACTTGCACAGATGGTGCGGTCAAACATCAATTCCATCTTAGTTGACATTAGTACAGGTAGGTGTACTGCCATTACAACATCCATCTTCCATTCCTTACCGATAGGTCGAAAGGCGCGCTGTTCGTGAACATTTTAAGTCTTTTAAAAAAAAATGTATTCCACAAACTCTTTAACTACAACTACTATACAAAAACATTCCAAACACGCACACACACTTCATTCCAAAGAAATACCGGGGGAAGCAGAAACTGACACAAATATAGGGGAATTAGGATTCAACACAGGCTGGTTATGAGGGGAAGATTTGTGAGGGGAAGAAGGGATGGATGTTTCGTCAAAACGTCTATTTTCTGCTTGAAGGTTTGGGGATGGTTGACCAGGGAATGGAGAAGGGGGGCAGGTACATGTGGGACAGTGGTAACGTACTTTTCCTCTCACACAGTCCTCCACAAATTCCCTTAAACTTTCAAAATTCTCATTCAGAGTCTCCATTTTCAGTTCAATCCTTTTCAGCCTGTCTTCTTCTGTGTCGTTTGTTGCACTTTCTTCTTTTCTTTCCTGGTCTGTAAAAAATAACTATATATCTATTAAATGCCCATAAAATACTGGCCATTACTTTGCATACGCAGAGTGCTGTGTACCATTGTTATCGCTATCTTCCGACATTTCCCCATGCGGAAAGTACTCTTCCAACCACTCCAAAGTACTCGCCGTTTCTGTGTCAAAACAACATAAATGCATTATTACTTCTGCACCACATGCCAAAAACAGTACACACACATGTAAAAAAAATGTCCCTCACTTACTATTTTGATGTTATTTCCCTTCGTCTTACTGTGTGCGTCCACTGTCGGTGTAGGCTGCAAAGTTTCTGTGAAGTATTTACGATGGAGGCATCCTTTTCTCTTTATGGTACTATCCATTTCATTCTGCATGTTTATTAAATGAGCTGTTTCCATTTCACACGTTTAGGTTTCAATATTGATTTAGTAATACGTATAATGTCTTTGTGTCCTTTTTCTACGTTGCACATTTTTTGTGTAACAGAATAGTACATTTTCTGATACCCCCTGCCTGTTTGGGTACTGTTGACCTCGTCCGCCCCCGTCCGCAAGGGAGGGGGTTCTGTATGTTGTATGTTACATGTATATCAAGTACGTCCATTATACTACATATCTTCCAAAATCACATGCTGACAGTGTACATTCAGCACATCAACTTCATTAACACAATGTTATGACTAAGTTCCCATTCCAAAAACCTATACAATTCATGACAAAAAAAACTTTGTTAAGGGGACGTTATGGTTCAGTTGCCCTCCCAAAAACCTGTAAAATTCACTACAAAAAAACTTTGTTAAGGGGACGTTATGGTTAAGTTGCCCTACCAAAAACCTGTGCACTTCACTAAACAAAACGTTTCTGCCTCCCCATTACAGTTCAAATTAAAACCGAAAACCCCCTGAAATTTGCCAGTTATGGTAAACTAAGCCACCATACCTGCCATCACCACTGTGCACTCCTAACACTAACACCCACACCACCCCTTAACAATGTTTTTTTGTAGTGATATATATATATATATATATATATATATATATACACATATATACATATATATACATATATTACAATTGTTAAACATTGTTCTTAAAAATGAAAAACACACAGTTACACACTAAACCAGTCTGATCTTTTGGTAGATTTATTTTTCTTTCTTTTCTTAAATGCATTATCTAGAGAATCAACATCGTCTGGCGATGTTTTAACACCAGAGTCTTTTAAAGTTTTGAGATGACCCATATTTCCCACTAAAGTAGCAGGGATGTTTAAATCGGCAGCCGATTGCATGAACAGATCCCAACCTCTAGGTTTCTTGTGTCTTCCAAAGGCCTGAGGATTGGTAATGCTGCGAACTAAATCATGGACGTTTGAACCTTTGACAACCACCCCTTCATATACAAATTCCCCCTTCTCGTTCCAGGATTGCACACCCTTGTCATACGTCCTTTTGATCAACAATTCAGCATTTTTACGACAGCAGGGGTTAATGGTTTTCAGAACTTCAACCAGCAGGGGATCTGAAACGTAGGGCACGGTGGTTGTGCTGTCGAGAATTGTGGGATCTTCAGGTGGCATGTACAATGTTAGTTTATTCTTCTCATTTTCGGCTTGTCTAAAGTATGTTAAGTATTTTTGGAAAATAGTTGAGTAGAGGGTAACCTTGTCATAGTCCGATAAATCATGACGCTTCATGATCTCTTGCATTTCAGAATCGAACCGCAGGGTGACTGATTTTTGAATATCAGGTTCTTCACGGTTCTGGGTGCTCAGGCCATCCGTCTGGCGTTTGTCAACCAGATACATCTTCTGACTGTACTCCATTAACCACCCCCTAGAAGCCTGGTGATCAGAGGCAATGCAAAACCTATTAGCGATCCTATGAAACCACCTGATTGTTTAAAAAGTTTTCTTTTAGCTTTTAGGGAGGCCCTCTTGTTACCCAACTTCTTGAGGATGTGCTTTTTCTTTTTTAAGGATCCTAACTGGCGGCTGGATAGTGGAATGTTCCCCTTTATGGTGTTGAAGGCAATCTCAGCCATAGCCGATACTAAATCATCAGAAGCTGAGCACAGAATGGCCTTGCGTTGTTGTGGTGGTGCTGTTAAGCGCATCTTAAGGAGAGCATAGTTCCTACGTATACGCGCCATGATGGTGGACTGTCAGGGTTACTAATGAGGAAAGTTTTTATCTTCATCAGGGTTTTCTAGAGGACTTTTGTATGTAAACCACAGGTAAATCAGGATAGAAAAGACTGGTGCGCAGTCTGTAGTCCTTTAAGGTGTTTGTTTTTAAATCCACCAATAAGTAACCAGAAGGTTTCCGGGTAGCATCTTCAAAGGCCTCCATGAAAAACAGGCTGTTACCCGGATACATTTGTCTCTCTAGAACAGAGAGCTGTTGTTTATCTCTGGAGTTCTTAAACAGAACTATATAGCTGGCGTTTAATGTTATTGAGCAGTTGCCCTGGGCCTTGTAGAATACATTTGGAACAATATAGCAGATACTAAGGTTACGATGATGCAAATACTGAGTGAATGCTTTTTCCAGTTCAGAGATATGCCCACCTTCCATCATCAAATCATCTACGATGATCATGTAGACAAGGGTTGGCGGTAGCAAGCAGTCGTCATTCAGAGAATCTGGAAAGCCCTCCACAAATTTCCGGTGAGGTATTTTGCAGTCAGCTTATTATACAAGGGTTGCCAGCATGAATAAAACCATATGATATTATCTGGTATGGTGGTCATAACCAAGGGGGCAGTTTCTAGAAGTTGTTTAATAAAATAGCTTTTACTGCAGCTGGAAGGGCCCGCTAATACACGCATGAAAAAGGGTGTTGAAATAACGTGTCCATCATACGTGATGCATCCTTTTCAATAGCCGTAGGGTAATGTCTTGTAGTCATTTGTGAGCACACGTTTATCAAATACTAACCTCAAATTTTTCTGCAGCGTCCCAGTACTAATTTCCCAGCGCTTTTTCTCATGAACTATGGATGGTTGCTGCACCACAATGGTCTTGGTAGTGCTTTTTAAAGAGTACTCTCGCACTCCTTCAGACAGTCAAAATAGATTTTCAAGCTGTTGCTGACATTCAAAGTAATGACTTTTACTTTAATACAGACCGCCCCGTGGATGTCCGATACTAATAGGTTTTCAGCCCTGCAGAAACAAATTTTATAATGTGCTCACCCGGAGCTAATTCGCTTGTTAAATTACCCAGATAATCACACAGTGAGGGGTTCTCCTGCCCGTGTGCCCTAACAAAAATGACCAAATCGGTGTTGTGGTACAAACACTGCTCTTGGAGAATATCCATTACAGTATACAGCTCCAAACGGGCATGAGTGGGTGTGAAGCAAGCAATAAATGTGTTTATATTATTGGAACACGTCGGGTACTCTTCAGTGTACTACCAGCAGAGATTTGACTAGTGATGAGGGACTTTTTGGTTGACACCTTGGTGGTAATACCTCGCGACCTGTTAAATGTTTGGTATTTTGGACATAAGAGATCTTGGTTAAAGGTGATGCGTATTTAGCTCAATGGATGCATCCATGTAAGCGTCTACAGAGACAAAGAACCCTCAACTCCGTTGTTCAAATTAGCATTGATGAGGTGAGTTTACACTTGTTAATGTCGCGCGAGGATTCTTATAAAAAGGGAGAGAAGTCTTGAAAAGTATTTGAAATTGCTTTAATTGAAGATTTTTGCAGCCTTTAGTGGATGACATGTGTTTCGGCAAACATCACTTGCCTTTCTCAAATCCAGTCCTTGCTCACTTCCGTGAATATAAGCATAATGCAGTTTAATGATAATTAATGGGCTCAATCCCACCTCATGCGGATATGTCCTCCACTTGTTGAATGTTCAACTATAGAACAAGTGATGTTTGCCGAAACACGTGTCATCCACTAAAGGCTACAAACATCTTCAATTAAAGCAATTTCAAATACTTTTCAAGACTTCTCTCCCTTTTTATGAGAATCCTGCGGCGCATTAACAAGTGTAAGCTCACCTCATCAATACTTCCAGTAGAGGCACGCTGTTTCCTCGTCTATAAACTGCAGGCTTGAAATGTCATAAACGGCATCAAAAAGATAGGCTATCAGCTCGTCAGGGTTGGTTAAAACGGCAGTGTTCAGTAAAGTGGTTCTCTGAGCAAACTTAACCCATAAGGAATTTAAATATAACTTTGCTAGTTGATGCCTGGAGGGGTTATTCTCAATGAATTCTGGTCTTAAAAGGATACCCTGATGCTTGTAATAGTCATGTATGTACTTCTGAAGGGAGGTAGGGTACTTGTAATCCTCAGGGTATTCTGAGGCTTCCTGTTTATCTCGATGGAACAGATGGATGTAGTCACAGAAGAGCTCTACCATAATGTTATCAAAGTGCCATATTTTTCATGAATCTTTCCCAGCCGATACCCTTTCTTCAATGCTGCTTCTAACTCGTTGGTACGCCAGGTACCCGTAATCGAGCATTCCTCATCACTATGTGTGCATTTTGCAGTCTGTTTTGACTCTGCACATGTGATACATAAAGGGAACATTAACTTTCCAGAAACCCTCTGGGGGAGCACTGGAAAATAAAGCTTCTTATGCGGGGACACCTAGCATTTTATCAGACCAAAATACTGCTTAATATTCCCAAAATCTTCATAGATGATACGGGGATGCCCTAATGGGTAGGGTTTTGAATTGTTGACAAAGGGGTAGAGGCTGGTAAAGTCATAGTAGTGTATCTTCTCACCCGGGGCTGTCTTGTGATAGAGCTTGATTGACCGCATTAGTCCTGCCTCCAAAAAGAGCATCACTGTCATGCCTGCTGATCCTACCTTCATGAGTGTGAAGCTTTTTGCAGGTTCCCGTAATGACCAAATGCCATTTGCATTCAGAACGGCTATTAGGTCGTTTTACACTCAATGGAGGTTGTCGGTGTGGTTGCCATGGTGACGTTGTGTTGTTCTGGGAATGTGATCGGCAAATGCGAGTTCCACGCCTTCCAGAAATCATGTGACACAAGATGTGGCGTTGCACGTCGGTTCTGCCCCAATCAGCATCATCATTCTATATAAACAAGGTTCGCTTAGTAATCAGTTGCTTCTGATTGCTTTTGAAAATGTTCCTGCTACTTGGATTGTCATACGGACTAGCTTTGGTTCCGCCCATGGATTTGTTTGCTACTTTGTTACGCTGTTTAATCCCGCTCACGCGGCTCTGAGTTCCAGTATATTCCAGCCTCGCTTCACAAATCGAGGTTCTCCTGACTCCCCACAACCAGTCTTGCAGTGAGTGCTTTATATTCCATGCACGCAGGGGGCAAAGGAACAGTTTTCAGTGCTTACACCGGCACTCTAGCCTCACTACCGATACCAAGGTCCTCCTGTTCCTGACTTCCGGCATTGCAGTAACGCAGAGCTCTGATTAGCTTTCTGTTCATCATATCAGCACGCAAGTCTCACATTATTTAATCGATCTTCCACCACCTACCATATTAATTCTAGACTTCAAGGATACACAGTACCACTCATCTCTAAACTCATACAGGTTAATTTCCATAGAATAAGTAGTGCACCGAACTATGGACCCTCTGCAGATCTATCCATCCAGTGCACAAACCCGGCTCTAGTGCGTCCCTCATGCCGTACAGGTTATTCCCTCTACTAATCTTCCTTCCCTTTTGCATCGTTTCTCAAGCTCCTCTGTCATCTGCCAAATACAGTGGAAGGCCAACTGACCTCTTCTACAGCAGTAAGGACTCACATACATTCTTAGGGTAGTTCAGGAAGCCCTCCTTCAGTAGCACCAAGGAAGATCCCAGGATATCAATACTCAAGATTAGTCTGGATGTCTTTCGGGTGGTAAACCTACTTTTCTGAAGGCTGGTTACTGAACACTGTTCTCTTATTACAGCCTGGTGTTTTTCTGCTTTTGTGGATTCCTCGCCCTTCCAAGTGATTAATTTATCTGGCGTTCGTTGGTTAAAAGGCTAATGAGGTGCATCACTAGGAAGGTCATTTCTTGACTATCAAAGTATGTGTACCTGAGGCCGCTACTACCTTATATGGCCCCAACAGGTATTCCATTCATACTGAAGGTCTAGTCCGGGCCTCTGGTGAGTCCTACCTTGTTTTTTGTTATTGTTCTGCAAGGAAAGTAACTTATTGTAACAGTCACCTGGTTCTAGAGGTTCTGGTAAATTTTGCTGTTTAAGAAAAATCTTTAACTCGGCATCTTTTTCAACATTTCTGACCATTCATGCTCCCAACGCGTAATAAGGCGCAGACCGCTGGTCTCAAGATTTTTTTTCTATATAGATGGTCATAAGTACACCCCGTCAAGGTGTTATAGTCATAGTCACCTTTCTTATAGCAACGGGGGCACCTATGAAAAAAACACCCGTTAAACTCATAGGCCTGGGGTTCCCAATTTAAAGAAGCATAACCATCTAGAAAATAGGGGCCAATCCTTTTCTCACCTCCTCGCAGTGCATGCTCTATAGGTATCTTGACCTGCTCAGAAACATACATCAACCACTGGATGGAGGATGCGGAGAAGCGTTTTTGTTTACCGTGGTACATGTCCAGGGGTACGAGGGCTATTGTTTCCAGTTTTAGAAACATTTGTTTGTATATATTCATACACATGCTAGCCAGTAGATGTAAAGGGATCTACGTTGGTAACCCATTTTATCATCTCACGGGTATCAGGGTGCAGAACATTCTCCTTTCGGGTCAGTTCGATGATACTGTCTCGAAAAATATTACAGGCTGTTCTCAAAATATTTACATCTTCACAACAGTAGGTTTTGAGCGATCTCTTAAAATCAAAAATATGCTTGGTAGCCTCTGTATAGCATTTAAGAAATGCCTCCTTATCCGCAGGCATCATGAATTCTGGACCATAACACTCAACAGGGGAAATGGGTCCCACATAATTTTGATTCTGTTCGGTGTCAAAGAAATGTGGGAAATAACCTTTGGACCCCGGGAAACCAAAAGCTTTAGGCATTTTGCTTTAATTCATGATTACAAAATTCAAGCTGTCGATAAAGCAAATTTGAAGGTCTGATACCTCAAGGAGCTTCAGTTTTGCACACTGAGTTATCAGCTTGACGCCGACTCTCTCTTTAATCAACTGCTGTATTAAGAAGAACCCATCATATCCCTGGCTGTTGTGAGCCAAAAAGCAATAGCCTCGGAATTTCTGGCCCACAAAAGTTGTAATAAATCTACTGATGCAGTCAGGACCTTCAAATTCCCACCTCTTATCCCTAGTCAGATGTCTGGCATAAATATAAGGGGATGTGTAAACCTGTCTCTTGCATGCACTCCATGTCAAAGACAATGTATTTCTCAGTCTAAATCTACTGATGCAGTCAGGACCTTCAAATTCCCACCTCTTATCCCTAGTCAGATGTCTGGCATAAATGTAAGGGGATGTGTAAACCTGTCTCTTGCATGCACTCCATGTCAAAGACGATGTATTTCTCAGTCTTGGGGACATCTTTTGGGGGTGCCATATAGCACATGTGTTTATCCTTCAAGACAACTTCCCCCTCACATCAGGGACAGATTCTACCCTTAAAATTATGGTTGACCTTTATAAAGCAGCCGCAGGACCCACAGTCTGTTTTAAGATAACATTCTACTAAGCCTTGAGATGGTTTCTCAATGGCCCTCATTACGACCCTGGCGGAAAGTGACTGACCGGACCGCAACAGCGTAAATAGCGTTTCTGCCATTGCACGAAGGAGCAAAGTGCGGCCCATTCCGACCCATCGGGCACGAGCACCACGGCATGGCGGAAGTGCAAAGTCCGCGATGGCGGAAATGACCCCAAAACGGCCCACACCGCCGCCGTACGTCGCCCTAGGTGCAATACCGCCACCCATCACAGCGGACACCGCAGAGTGCGCCTACCGGAAAGTACGGTGACTGGAAATATACGGAAACGGAAGTAAAAACATGGGCCCGGAACGGGAAACATCCCGCCGTACACCTATAAAACCACAAAAACCACACAACCACTAAAAACACTACCCCGAGACACACCCCAACCCGTCATCCACCCTAGCGAAACCAAGAAAAATGGGAAAAGTAGCGAAGAAAGCGTGCGACCGCAAGCGGCAGGTCCACTTCTCCCGTGAGGAACTCACCGTGCTAACAGAGACCCTCCAGGAGAATGCTGCCGTCGTCTTCTCCACGCAAATGACCAGGACGGCACTTGCGAACAAGAAGGCCATATGGGCTCTGGTGGCACAGCGGGTAAGTGCGGTGGGGACCGCACCCCGCAACCCACAGCAATGCCGAAAGCGATGGGACGACCTGCGGATACGCGTCCGCAGCATACTCTCTGCCAACCGCAACATTGCCACAGCCACCGGGGGAGGTCCAGAATCACCCATCAAGTTGACCCCCTGGGAAGAAATCTGTGCCTCCACCATCGGAATGGAGAGCATAGAGGGAGTCGGAGGGATGGAGAAAGGAGTGCAGACATCCGAAGATTCAGGTAGGTGGGCCAGATAAAACAATGCTAAATCCACAATGTCCAATCATGTGAACTACCATGTGTCCACATAGTGCAACAGAAACACATGTCCAGGAGAACGTCCACACACATCGCCCTGATAGCGCACTTTAAAACTCACAATAAATACATAAATAATTAAAAACACCTAAAACACCCACTACACGTGCAGCAGGCACACCCTAACTGCAGGCTGCCAAACAACTGCACCCTCACTCCACACACAAATGAAAGCACCTCCAAGGCCCCGACCCAAATCACCTTCAGGTACCACCCCAATGCATGTGATACAATGCCATTCCAATACCCACAGACCCATTATTAACCCTCGCCCTCCTTTACTCCACCACAGCGTCTGATCCAAACGACGAGCATCAGGACACCCCTACCAGCGCACCTGCAAAGAGGGCCAAGACCAACGGCCAAAGACCCTCCACCTCAGCTGCACGCATCAAGACACGGCAGCAGCACACATCAGGTGGCAGCACACAGGAGGGAACATCAACAGACACCCCAGCAGCCAGCATGCCCACAACACCACCACCACAGGTCCCCCCAACGGATGCCACAGAAGGCACTGCCTCTGGTGGCAGCAGCACCATAGGTGACACCCCATTGATGGCAGCATGCTCCGACACAGAAGACGGGGATGTCGAAGTCAGATCCATCCATGACCTGTCCCATTCCCCCTGTCTGTCCCATCCCATACAACATGAGGATACCACGCAGGGGCACCCACAAGACGACGACTGGCCATCCCCCACAAGCCCTGTGGCAAGGCAACATGAGGTCAACAGCCCCTCTGTGACACCCCCGCAAATGGCCATGGCCCAGCAGAGGCAACAGTCCCTCGAGCAGTTAATCGTGCAACAGCAGCAACTGGCCACGCTCCTCAAGGACCATGCCGATGAATGTGGGCGCACTAAGGCAGACATAGAAACATCAACTGAGATACTCAGTACAGAAATGGAGAGAAGTACAGAGACACTAAGGGCACAAATGGAGAGTAGCACCGAGA
Organism: Ambystoma mexicanum; assembly: GCF_040938575.1. Classification (NCBI taxonomy): domain Eukaryota; kingdom Metazoa; phylum Chordata; class Amphibia; order Caudata; family Ambystomatidae; genus Ambystoma; species Ambystoma mexicanum. Next base: position 721,623,162 of record NC_090938.1, on the reverse strand, counting down.
GCCTGAGAGTCCAAATGGAGAGAAGCACCGAGAGCCTGAGGGGGGAACTGCATGCAACGTCCAAAGACGTATGTGCCGAACTTGCCGCAGTGCGCCGTGTGCTCACTGAGCTCTCACAAACCCTTAGGGACATGCATGGACGTGAGCAGGCAGACACATCATCCGTTGCAAGTTCCGTCCAGGGCAGCCCCCAACGTAGATCTGGGAGGAACCTGCGCTCCACAGGCAGGGGTGCCCCTGACACCCGCAGAGGGGGCTTGCAATAGCGACAGCCCACTGACAATGAGCATCTTTGGACACTGGTGTTCGGGGGGGAGGTAGGAGGATGGAGGGGGTGTGTTGGGCTCACTTGGGTGGCGGGTCGATAGGGTGTTCAACATGATATCACATATGCCATAAACAGTGCACGATCAACCAATGAGATGTGTGGACAATGATCTTTGTGTACTAGGCCATCATAGGCGTACAGTCCATATTGTGCATGTACCAGACACACACAGTGCCACGAGTCCCGTGTCCATGTATCAGCCACCAGGCGTGAGTGCTAGAAGCATGCATCAATGACATGCTGACGAATGTCACGGCCCTCCGGTGCCTCGCAGACTCCTTGAGGTGCTGCCACATCCCCACCCTCATCATGACCATCATCAGGTGCTTGCAGTTCTGCGTCAGGGGGCATGGGCACATTTCTACGTACGCACATGTTGTGGAGCATGACACATGCCATGACCATCTTTGCAACCTTCTCATGGCGGTACAGGAGTGCCCCGCCAGACCTGCTGAGGCAGCGGAAACGAGTCTTCAGTAGGCCGAATGCCTGTTCAATGACTACACGGGTACGTGAGTGGGCATGGTTGTAGTCCTCCTCATGCTGGTCCCGTGGGTTCCGGACTGGTGTGAGGAGCCATCTCTTCAGTGGATACCCAGCATCACCTGTATGTGGACGATAAACGTATGATGTGGAATGCCATTGCTACGTACGCACACCCCCCCCCTTCCTGCCAGGTCATTGCCGCATCACATACCCCACATCATCATGCATGAAATGAGACTCACCGAGTAGCCAGGATCTGTTCCCTGCGTGTCGCTCCATGTAGCGTGGTATAGTAGAGTTCCTCAAGACCATAGAATCATGGGTTGATCCAGGGAATCTGGCACAACAATGTGTAATGATCCTGTTGGAGTCACACACCATCTGTACATTCAGGGAATGAAATTGTTTTCGGTTGCGGTACTGGGCCTCCATGGCATGCGGGACGACCAATTCAACATGGGTGCAGTCGATGGCACCAATGCAACCCGGTATGCCGGCAAGTGCATGGAATCCCACTTTTGTGTTGGTAATTTCCTGCTCCGAGCGTGGTAGAGAGATGTAGTCGTCTGCGTGCTGCAGGAGGGCATCGAGCACTTGCAATAGTGTCCGTGAGAACAGTGGCTGAGAAATGCCATGCAACTGTCCGACTGTGTGCTGGTAGGTGCCTGTGGCCAGGAAGTGTAGTACAGACACCACCTTAAGTAGGGGTGGGATGGCGGTTGGGCTATCTATCATGCTGACAAGGTCAGCCTGTGTCATGTCCACTATTGCGGCTATGGTGTCCCGGTCCAAACGGTAGAGGGTGTGGATCTGCTCATCAGTGAGGTTGAACGGATGTGCTCGGAGGCGTGGGATTGCGGGCTGCCTGCGTGGTGGTAGTGGCTGTGCTGGCGGCCCTTGTGGGCCCTGCCTTGGCCTCCTCCTCCTCCTGCGTCTCCTCCGTGCGGCCGGTTGTAGTTGGTGTTCGTCTTCTTCTTGGAGTTGGAGTACTTGCAGTGCTATCAGGTCCCCCAGGGCCAACATCGCGAGTCCTGCCGGTAGCATTTCGGAGTGGGTGTGGTTGTGGGAGGAGACTGGGTGTGCACTTTATGTGTTTTCAGGCTGTATGGCCTCCACCTGTGGTGATTCATTCCACCTGTGCAAGCTGCTCTCCCCTTTGGGCGAGCATGTCCCGCACACAACGCTGCTATTCGAGGAATGGCATCTTGCTATTGCAATCATGTATTTGTACCCGATGGCCGTGTAACATTTGTTGATATGTACATTCGGCTATGGTCCCATTGTTTCACATACAATCTTTGCAGTCGCGAACAGACTTGTGATGGGTCAGTGGAACGTAGTACTCGAGTAACGGTGGGCCCTCATGCATCACTGTACCGAGTTGCAACGACGGGCGGGGCGTCCCATTAGTGGGTGATGGCAGTTGCCATTTTCACACACAGCCGCACTAGATGGATTAATTTGTGATTTCAAACGGCCACAGATGCCTTTTCGACGTGATGTTGCAAATGAGGAATTCGAAGGCCGGCGCTTTCGGTTTTCAGCTAGCGGAGAGGAGATGCCCACAGGTCTGACTGCAAATATAACGTTCTATTGTTCAATGTCCTTGAGACAGAGGCCGTGGCGAGGAAGCAATGATTGATAGGAATAGTTTGGGATGCGCAATAGTGACGTGGCCGATGAGGCCGGACGTTCCCAAATACATGTAACTTCACAACACTGGAATTACGGGCTGGGGCACTGTGGATTTTGCAGGCTGCATAACGCACAGACTCAATGGAAATTTCGAATGTTTTGTGAGTAAATATTCAGGCGTTTTTATAACAGGATGAGGGAATGATGAATGGATGCATGGGCAGGTGATTTGATACAGGGTTTGCCATGTACAGTGCTTCTTGGAATCTATCCGCCTCCCCTGCGCTATGTGATGCAGGGCTGCCATAGTGGGACCATCGTCTATCTGGCCTTGTTGAGCCCTCCCTGTCTCGACGCGCCTTCAGACACTTGTGTCCATGCACGTTAACATTCCCATCTGATGGAATCTGTTTTGACAGACGCATGCACAGGTACACTCGTTTGTGATGGTGTTTACACCTCGATATGGATAGTTATGAGTCGCAAGTGGTTTTGGGGTGGTGATGATCCTTTGGAGTGGGCTAGCATGCATATGGCTGTGGATTTAGTGTGATCATTGAAGTGAGTTGTTCGAATGTAGTTCTGATGGCCATTCTGTTCTTTTTCTTTTCTTTTGGTTGACAGGTATCTCCTCCCCTTTTGCCATTGCCATCTGTATGCCACTCCTGCAGATGGCGTTTACTCCCGACACCTGCTGCTTCGTGTTAATCAGTGGAGCAGCATTACGATCTTATGGGACGATCGCCAATGGGCCACATGCCCTTACGCAGTACTAGTGGCTCGGAGCAACATTTCGGCCTTTCAGTTGGACTAGTGCCTCCCCATTGGGACGGGCCTGCGGTTCTGTGCGCTTCCATGTTGCCTTTTCGTACGTGAATGTGGCTCTGTGTACCATGATGGAACAGGGCGTCACACAAGTAGTAGCTGGTCATTCCTTGCGGATGCAGCCCACAATGGTGATATGTGTTTTGGAGTTCATGGACTAATGGCTGTATGAGCTTGGTGATTTAGTTGTGCATTAAATTTCTATTCTGATATGGGCCGTGTAGCGTTCTTCTTTGCGAGTGATGTGGCATATTCCTATTTGGGGAGCGATGTATTGTGAGGAGATCTGCATTGGGTTCCGGTTTCGGAGTATAGTCGCGTGATACTGTGCTGGGGGCGTTTGCCTACGGAGCCCAGTGAGGTCAGGGATGGGGGCTGCCAATATGACTGTTTGGATGTTGTCATGCTCAGGGGCGGGGGTTTGGGTTTTGTGTAACAGACGCCGGTCAGCCAGGTGGACTGGTGGAATGTTGTGATTTTCGGAATATTGCTGGTCACAGGTGCCTGTGTTTGCGTGCGTTTCGGGGGGGGGGACTGTGGTCATGTCCATTGGAATGGCTTCTGTATTCGTGCCATCTGTGCCCTGCAGCTCCCATTGGCCCCTCTTGTGAATCTTTTGTTCGTTGGCATGCATGGGTGACTTGTACATTTCACTGGTTGCATTGTGACTTCATTGCACCTACGGGGAGTTGTACTTTGTGGGCAGGGAGCGGTGTACAGGCACTCAGTGGGGCCGTTTACGGTTGATTCGCGATGCCGTACTTCTCACCATGGCGGAATGGTGCTTTCCGCCATGCTTGATGGCGTTAGGTACATGTCCGCTAGGGTCGGAATTCGCGTACCCTTGCGCCATGGTGGTATTTACGGTTTGGCATGGCGCGCGCGCGCGTACTTGGTGCAGTTAGCGTTGGCGTTCACTACGGTGTCGCTAATGGCTTCGTACTTTGCGGTGGCGGGTCATAGTCGCACCGAGCGCTATTCGATGGCGGTATTGCATTTCCGCCATCGTTTTCCGATTTCCACCAGGGTCGTAATGAGGGCCAATGTGTTTTTGAAGACATTCTTCAGACCTGGCAAATGTTTTGCACTTGGGACATTTAAAGCCTGTTTCACTGATCACCATGCATCCGTCTCTCTGACACATGTGGCAATCGAATTGGCACCTGTGAGCCACCCTATTGCTGCATAGGTGACAACAATGAGGGCATACATTTCTGGCCCCTAGGAAGCCCTGAAGACTTAAGATCACGTAATAGTGTTGATCCTGGTGTAAATAAGGGTTGTCAGCTAACGGGAAATATTTCCGAAGCCTGTCCTCATTAATCAGAATTTTGATTGGTACTCCGAAGTAGTCCTCAAATAAACGCTGCTTGTTAAAACCAACCATGATATCAAGGGTATACCCAGAACTTTGAACCTTCAAAGCCTTTGTAAGTATGTAGCCATCAGCAACAGTTCTAGCTCCAGCAAGCCTATAATGCTCGCAGCCATACATATGTTTAAGGAACCATAGTTAAAATCGAAGAGCCAACGTTTCTTCTTGGCCACAACCATTCTGTAAAGTGTTTTTTCAGGGGTCTGTACATGCTGCCCTCTCTAAATCTGACAACCACAGACACTAGTCTCAAAGGTTCTGTTATGGCTAGCTCCGCCTTACTTTGTAACAGTTTTCCTATGTTTTCTAGAAACTCCAAAACATCAAAGGTCTGACGAAATGAGCGCCTGGTGAAAAGAGGATGGTTTAAAGCCGTACTGTCTAAACAGATCTGTACAAAATCATTAGGCCTGACCGTTTCAAGGATTTGTGAGATGAGCCTTTCAACCGCCTCTGTTATTATTAATAAACCTTCTCCGGTAGATCTTAATTGATCTAAATGTACTGAGCGGAAAACTTCATAGTATTCAACGCTTTTAAATTTAGGTAGATCTCCCTGTTATGTTCCCATACTCTGTAAAAAACGTGTCTGTTTCGGACGGCGGGGGTGTGCTTTGGGGCTGTAACGTTGAATCTTTCCGCACACGCTGACTGATGATAATTTTTGTTTTCTCAAATGTTTCAAAAACATTTTTCTCTGGCTACGGGTTTGAAGCCATTTTAAACACCAGGACGTTAAACCTTTTACAGGTAAGCGCCACTTTTTAGCAGGGTTTGATGGTGTGATCGTATCCTTCAACACTAGCCCTGGTGTTTTAGGCTTGGCGCTTAAGTCTGCGTTGTCTGTATGCTGCCCGGGGTCGACCCCAGATCTTAAAGACATTAAGGCGTCTGCAAAATCAGACCTGGCATGTATAAGATTCTTTCAACTGCTTATTTTTTTTAGAGCCGGGGTCTTTTATTTTTAATTATTTTTTTAGATAGGGTATACAGCCTGTTTTTAAGATTCCTTGGTGAACAGGACATGTTTGGCCTTAGAAACATGCTTCCGCATAGCTGCTAAATATTGTTTAACAAGGTTGTGTCTCAATCTCTAGCATTGTTACACTGCCCTAATAAATCTTTTCTTTTTTTACTTTTTAAAGCTGGTATCCCAAATAATTGTTTAACAAGACTAACCCTTTTAGAGTCTTGAGTATTTACACAGAAGTTCGGGGTATTAAGATATTTAGACTTCGAGCACTTTAAGGACTGTTTATTATGTTCTGTACAATAAATGACAGTTGTACGGCACAGCTTGTTTACACCATTGGGTCCTCTGTAAGAAAGATCAAGGGGTTTTGGGGCATAAACTGAACCACAGATAACAGAGACATATACACATTCTTGAGGCTCTATTTTTAAGGGGGGTGAATCTGTAATTATTATAATAGGCTCAGAATAGCTTGTTGGTGAGAAAACATGTGGTTGGGTGATCTCTCCACAGCGGCGGGACCACGGGCAGGAGCTACCCAAGGCTCTGACTAAAAGGGTTCTGGAGCTCACAACTGGAAACACGAGGTGTTGTATGATTCCACCCTGATCTGAGCCTCCGGGTTAAGGCTAACATTCATGGGGTCTAGAACACTAGTGCTATGCGGCGGTATACAAGATTCAACAGTCTCTGTTATATGTGTGTTGTGAGCTTTAACATTTTGTTTATTAGAGGTATTTAAAACATTTTCAACCCTTTGCGGCCCCCGCTCCTTGTTAAGAGACAACTAAAAGAAAACATGTTAACCCTCGACTTCCCCATCCTTCCCCATTACCGTCACTGTTTGCGGTGTACAACAGTTGTGCATGTGCCTGACCTGCAGTCTTCAGAATGTCCAATGGTAGAGCAACAGCAGTTGCTTGCACTAGAACTTCTTCCTCCTGCGAAACACAAGACCCTAAAATAAAAAAAATAACAGCTTTGGCAAGGTATTACAAAAAAATGTAGATCAAGCAACACGCTAGTAAAAAAAAAAAAGGGGATGTCTAAGGCGTAGCAACACCACATTCAAATATTAACAGGCGTAGCTGAGAAAAAAAACTGTAGCCCAAGCAATACTCTATAATGAAATGAAAGTGTATGCCTACGTCGTTACAAAACCACATTTAACTATTAACATGCGTAGCTGTGGAAGAAGACTTTGTTCGTTAGTAGGTATACAAACATACAATGTGCATCCCCCACAAGTTGTTTACGCTTTAGTGATGATGCCAACGGTTATGCTCCTTCAGTGTGAATCTGGAGAAAAAAATAAACGTTTACTCCTATAGCTTTCAACCATGGCTCCATATTACTCTCTTTTTGTTTTTTACACAGACGACCAAAGTTTGGAAAAACCTGCTTACAGCAAAAAACATTCAGGCTTTACAACATTGACCTTTAACTAGCAAAACCCTAGTGACAACCATCATTACCTACTACGATGACCGATGCCTCTCTCACAGCCTTTGAAAGCCCTGCATCCGGATGCCATTTTTTGTGTATGGCGTACGTATGGCCACCTGGCTCTGGCTCGGATATAAAAAGCATACATTACATAAGGAGAAAAAAAACAATTAATTAAACTTACTAGTTATTTAACTAAACAATATTTAGCTACTTAAGAATACTTAACTAATTAATGAAAACATCGCCAGAAAAAAAAACTTAAAAAATATACATTATAACCTCCCGTAAACATGGGCGATTTTCACTCAAAAATACAGAATTATTATAATACACACCATAAGTCTCTATGTTATGAACACCATTTTTGTTCAGAATTTCAAGAAGTAATTCCGAAACAGCTGAGTGCAGCAGTCACTCAGGCCTGCATCCAATGCAGCGTAAACCTCGGCTGGAATATGTAAAAAAAGAAAGAAAAAAGGCATCATAAGTCAAAATCATGCTCGCCAGAAGCATGTGTTTTACATGACCCACTCTTATGCATACACATATTTTTAAATGGGCCGAAATTGCATGGGCCCCGTCAGCTGTTTTTCTAACATCCTGCTTAAACTTGACCGTTGCCGTGCGGGCTGTGCAATTTGGGGTGGTTATGTAAATCCCTTTTAAGGAAAATGTGCATATTTCACAAGTTCATAGAAAAGCAAATGTCATGTCGAGACTGTAGAAAAGCCGCCTGTATTCACTAGTTTTCTTTGAAATGTTATTATTGTGGGATGACTACACATGCTCTGTAATGTGTGTGCCCTGTTGTGTTTTATCACAGGTTATATTTATAAAGTTGTTACATGCTTGTCAATCTGGTTAATCACAAATAAATGCTTCTGCTCTGCTGACAGCAGTTTATAAGAATTTAAATGGTGGGTTCATGGGTGCCAACTTTTGATTTACACTACATGGGGATGAAATACCACCACTTCGGCCCTGAATATAATCATATAAGCCCAACCCATTCCCAGGCCAAACACATTTGATGGCACCTGTTTTATTCTGTCTAAGAAATTGCAAACAGTTTTGAATACATAACATCTCAGCCACGGGCTCCCAACCTGCTGAGCTATCCTAGCAACCTTCTGCTGTAGAGTGTGTCTATGGACCCATTAATGTATTAACAACGAATATATAAGGATGTTACATGTTTGCCAGATGGGTTAGTCACAAAATAAAAAATGTTTCTGCTGTGCTGCCAGCAGTTTTAAAGAAATTAAATGGGGGGGTTCATCGGTGTCAACTTTTTTGATTTTTACTACATGGGGCAGAAATGCCCCCACATCCGCCCTGAATATAATCATATAAACCCAGCCCATCCCAGGTCAAACACATTTTATGGCATCTGTTTTTCTTTTGTATAAGGAGTTGCAAAATAGTGGTACGATTAACCGTTTTTTTTAATATATACCATCTCAGCAGCAGGCTCCCAACATGCTGAGCTAACCTGTTAACCTTCTGCTGTAGAGCGTTTCTATGGACCCCATTGTGTTTTATCACAGGTTATATTTTTATAAAGATGTTACATGCTTTTCAAACGGCTTAATCATAAATAAATTATTCTACTGTGCTGGCAGCAGTCTTGAAAACACATGCGCGGTATTCGGAGTGATGGAAATGCGATGGAAATGAATTTCCATCACTCCGAATGCCACGCGTGTTTTTTCAAGTCTGCGAACAAAACTACAGTGTTTAAAACAGAGGAAAGGCATTGAGAGTGTTGAAAATGAATGATTCATTCAATTCCAGCACTCCCAATGCCTTTCCTCTGTTTTAAAAACCGCAAGCAATGCCCGCAGTTTTTAAAACACAGGAAAGGCATCAGGAGTTTTGGAACTGAATGATTCATTCATTTCCAAAACTCCCCAATGCTGTATGTATTTCAAACACGGCGAGCAAAGCCTGGATTATACATAACGTTTGTATAATCTGAGTTTTGCTCTCAGTGTTTAAAATACAAACAGCATCGGGATCCTTTGGAAACACATCCCGCATGATGCCTAGGACACTAACCTGAATGTGTTTCCAAACAACGTGTATTTTAATGGATGCATGCAGGCTTTGTGTTTTACAGACATATTTTTAAAACTCTGTAAGCCGTCTGTAAAACTCAAAACCCGCTTGCATTCATTAAAATTAAATTTTCACAGCGCAAGGCCTGTGCTAATTTGGTGCACATTTCAATGCTCTGGCCACAAAAAGACTGTATGTTACATTTACAATAAAACATTTAGAAAAAAGAGAGGGTGAAGCGCGCGCTCTAGTTCACAGCTTTGTGAACCTTCTGCAGTTCAGTTGCTCTTCTCCTCCAAGCGCTTTCATGCCTCTTGCAATCTTTAGGGAGGCAATCTGTTCAGGTGTTGCTGATTAGTGCCAAGTTTGGCCTCAGGGAATTCTGGTAGCTGTACTCAATGCTGGTAGCCAGGAACCAACTCCCTTCCAATTGCACAATATAAATCCCACGGTGGGGAAGGGGGGAAACCAGCATTATGGCTCTCCTAAGTGGGGCATGGGTCACCCCAGTGCTGCGCCTCTGGAGCCCGGGACTCCCGAATCAATATTTAGAAAAAAGAGAGGGTGAGGCACGCACTCTAGTTCCCAGCTTTGTGTACCTTCTGCAGTTCAGATGCTCTGCTCCTCCAAGCGCTTTCATGCCTCTTGCAATCTTCAGGGAGGCAGTCTGTTCAGGTGTTGCTGATTAGTGCCAATTTTGACCTCAGGGAATTCTGGTAGCTGTAGTCAATGCTGGTAGCCAGGAACCAACTCCCCTCCAATTGCACAATATAAATCCCACGGTGGGGGAGGGGAGAAAACCAGCATTATGGCTCTCCTAAGTGGGGCATGGGTCACCCTGGTGCTTCGCCTCTGGAGCCTGGGACTCCCGAAACAATATTTAGAAAAAAGAGAGGGTGAGGAGCGCACTCTAATTCCCAGCTTTGTGTACCTTCTGCAGTTCAGTTGCTCTTCTCCTCCAAGCGCTTTCATGCCTCTTGCAATCTTCAGGGAGGCAGTCTGTTCAGGTGTTGCTCATTAGTGCCAAATTTGGCCTGAGGGAATTCTGGTAGCTGTAGTCAATGCTGGTAGCCAGGAACCAACTCCCCTCCAATTGCACAATATAAATCCCACAGTGGGGGTAGGAGGAAAACCAGCATTATGGCTCTCCTAAGTGGGGCATGGGTCACCCCATAAAACAATGATACATACCTGATTCATGGAAGTGTTTCATAATGGCGCAATCCCATAGGAAAACGTTCCATGAATCAGGCCCAAATTTTGTGCACAGAGTTCGGAAGGCTTACCCTGGGAATTGTCTTGTGCCAGGGGGCGGTAGTGAGACCCACCAGCCCTTGTTGATAGCAATAAAAAAATAAAATACTAAACAGCATGGGCTGGTGTTTCCCACTATTGCTCCGGAGCACAAGACAGACCACAGGGTAAAGCCTTCTGAACTCTGCTCACACAAAAAAAAAGACGGGATATTATATTCATATAAAAGCAGTTGTTATGAGTAATATGCGGTTTATAATCCAGCAGCATCTGTTTTAAATATAAACATGTCCAGATCACAATAGCATTACAAAAGACATACATTTTATAACACAACTATGAATGGTAAAACATAAACATTTACCTGGCAGATTTACTGGTGAAAAATCTACAGCATCATAGAAACTGCATAAACCTAAATAATTAAATAAAAACAAAATCAACCAATAAACAATCTATCTGCTGTTACACCTTGAAAATAGAAAACAAAAATCTGCAAACACTCACTTCATGTTATGGAGGATCCTGCATTGTCTCTCTAACAGTCAAAGTGATCACCAACAGCGTCTTCAAAATTGTGGATGCCTGAAAGACCAGACAAGGCGCCACCTGCTATTTATAGCTTGTGTTTTGGAATCGGCTGGCTTTTAGCTAGTCCAGAGACAAAGGCCTTTGACCATCACCCTATAATGGACTGCTTCCTTTTCAGTAATTAGCCAGACGGCCCTGGGCCCTGCGTACATCCTGTGCAATGTGTGCGGGCCTGTGTTTCACTTTGAGCTCAAGGAATGCGGCCACGCATATTTCCAGGGACACATTTGTGATGCTGACAGCTGTTTTTAAAAATGAAACCTTTTAAGAACACGGAAGTTCTGCAAACCCTGTAACCTGAGCCCATTACATCATGGCCTTGTTTCACAGCTCTGACAAGCCTCTGCTATAAATACAGGCAGCCCGTGGCTCAGACAGTTTGCGCAGGCCAGAGCCCTGCTATACCCTCAGGGCACTGCAAACTAGCCTTTTCAAAGAGCACACGCACTGATTCACAAAATCTAGTGTGCTCAGAACTAGCACACCCCTTTACCACATATTTATTTCTAATTAATGATCTGATTAATTGTATATAAATATTGTAAGAAGTATTAATTAATATTTTATCAACATATTTTATATACATATTAATATTGATTAATATTTTATATAACTATTAATATACTTTTTGTATACCAAATATATTTTTCTTTTTGCAAAATCTTAGTATATACGCTATGCTTTTTTTTTCACGGATGTTGCTACAGAGAAATACTCAAGCTGCTCAATACTAAACACCCTCTTTAGCAAAACCGGCCATCAAGATACCCCTGGATTCAACAATGTGTATACTTTCCCATACCTCCGGGTTTCGCGGGCGCTGCGCAAGCAGGTTTTCCCAGAGCTTCAGGAGCGGCGTGTACCTCCCTCCGAAAACATCCTTTGTAAATATATAGACCCTTCACGCTACACCCCTAAAGATGGCCCCGCACAGACATCATCTCCAGAGCGCCCCAGCACACTATCAAAACTGCAACACACTTCAGGGTCTTTTGGGGGACATCCGGGGCAGAATGGTCAACACATATAACCAGAACATAAAAGAGGTGAGTCTTTCAGGTGAAGCACACTAGGACACTTCTGGAATAGGTCACCCATCATGTTTGGACTTCCGGGGGACCACAGGTTGGGGCGCCCTGGGGACTATGGGCTTTGTGGGAGCCTCACAGGTCGCACCTATGATGTCACATCCAGAGTAACACAGCCACTAGGGCCTACCTTCCAGTTAACCAGGGCGGGACTTCCGGGTCACCCACATGATGTCACTTCCAGACCGGGACTTCCGCCAGGGTGGAATTTCCGGGGTAATGGAGCATTCCCCCATCATCAAGCTTAATTGCTGATGAAAGGTATCATTTTATACTACTAAAGGCTTTCTTTGAACTTTTTTTTAAAGTATGCTTGGCACTTTTACTTCTTAGAAGAGTAATGGGAGATTGGTCTGAAAGGTGCTTGGATAAGGTTCTGTTCTTTCCCTAAGAGGGGGGGGGGACAGATACATGGCAATAGGCCATTAGGGTATTGGGCATACTTTATTTCTTCCATGGGTAAATCTTCCAATGGAGCCATGTTATCCCCCAGTAGTTATCTCATCCCATGTGATCCTCCCTCATATACCTGGCCCCAGGGTCAGGATCAGGTAGCAGCTGCCATCCCCTGGCCACATGGGAGGAGGTCACCACCGGGGAATACGTGATGACTCCATTGGATTCATCACACTCTATCCAGGGAGGTGGAAGGAAGACAGTGTTGGAGAACGGGTTGAATGTATTAAAGCGGGGTGATGCAGCGTTCTCTGCTGATGGTCATCCCCAATTCCATAGGGGGATTCCTTCCCCATGGGATCCTCCCTCGGTGCACCACCCACAGGGGGACTATTGTACCATGGACGCACTGCCCTCGCCCCATGGGAAAGGTCTCTCCCTATGGTAGAAGGGACGACATCCTCAGATTTGTCACAGTTTCTCGCAAAAAAAACATCAGATTGAAACACATCTGTTTGGCAGTAGAGGGCGCTGTGCGTTGACATCCCTCGAGTCGGTGTCCCTCGAAGGCCTCGGTATCGGCACAGACGTCACCATAGGTACAAATAGTCTAGCGCAGCGTCCATTGCTCAGTTCTGTTTTTCCGCGATTCGTAAACCTCAGATGTAACGCTCGTTTCGTCAGAGAATCTTAAAAAACGTCCATTTTCTGTGAAGAAAATCTTCAATCTACGATGGCATCTTCGTCAGCTTCATCGACGCCTCAATCCGGTTTTAAAAAATGCCAGGATTGTGGTAAAAAGATGTCTTTGACCAATCCTCACAGGGTATGCCTATGGTGCCTGGGCCCAGAGCACCCGTGCTCGGAGTGTGAGGAATGTATGTCTATGACGGCGAAAGCCTTGACCGAGTGTAGGGGGAATCTGGAAAAAGGTAAGACCGTTAAATCTTCTACCCCTTCGAAATTGTCCTCGTGCGAGTTGAGACATTAGTCTCCTCATCGAAGGAGAAAACATTCCAGCTCGAGATCTCGTAGTGGTTCTCACCACTCATCTAAATCGAAACACAGCAGGAAGAGGAGCCATAGATCGCCCTCTACTTCATCCTCCAATTCGCCAGAAAGAGTCACCAGCCCCACGAAACACAGCTCTCCGGCTAAGTGGGAAGAATTTTGCATGAAAATGTTA